>NC_138297.1:5457500-5510000 GCF_965601325.2 Salmo salar
CCTTCCTCCCCTCTCTTCCCTTCCTCCCCTCTCTTCCCTCCTCCCCTCTCTTCCTTCCTCCCCTCTCTTCCCTCCTGCTCCCCTCTCTTCCCTTCCTCCCCTTTCTTCCCTCCTCCTCCCCTCTCTTCCCTTTCTCCCCTCTCTGGCATTGTTTCACAGGCCTCGCTCTACAGCACTTTAATGACCCTGACTCCCATAGTAAATACGGATCTGCTCTGGGGTGGGTGGTGGTGGTGGGGGGTGGTGGGGAATGGTGGTGGGGGGGGGTGTCCTTGCATTCGTCTGTGTGTCTGTTCTTGTCATGGTGTCTATCTGCACTTTTCACCCTGTCACTTTTTAGGGCAAAGAAAACAGGGGGAAGAGAGGGTGAAGAAGAGGAGGAGGAGAGGAAGAGATGGAGGTAGAGAGAAGAGGAGGAGGAGAAGAATAGATGGAGGTAGAGAGAAGAGGAGGACGAGAGGAAGAGATGGAGGTAGAGAGGAGAGGAGGAAGAGAGGAATACATGGAGGTAGAGAGAAGAGGAGGACGAGAGGAAGAGATGGAGGTAGAGAGGAGAGGAGGAAGAGAGGAATACATGGAGGTAGAGAGAAGAGGAGGACGAGAGGAAGAGATGGAGGTAGAGAGGAGAGGAGGAAGAGAGGAATACATGGAGGTAGAGAGAAGAGGAGGAAGAGAGGAATCAGCTGAGGGGTTGAGTTCTTATAGGGTGACTTAACAACAGTTTTGGTGTCCGGTGCAGGCCAAGGGGTCTTTTGTGTGTGTGTGTGTGTGTGTGTGTGTGTGTGTGTGTGTGTGTGTGTGTGTGTGTGTGTGTGTGTGTGTGTGTGTGTGTGTGTGTGTGTGTGTGTGTGTGTGTGTGTGTGTGTTAAAACGTTTGACCCCTGAGATGGGGCTGGGAACCAGGGAGGAGATCAGAAGAGGGTGATGGACAGGTTAGAGGGGTATGGAGGAGATCAGGAGGACCAGTTATAAACCTTGAAGGGTTTAAGGTTGATTCCTGGGGTTACTGGAAGGCCAGTGGAAGGTTAAAGGTCAGGGTAGGGAGACCAACGCCAGGTCAGGGGTTAAGGGTCAGGTGAAATGTTAAAGGTCAGGTGTAGGGAGACCAACGCCAGGTCAGGGGTTAAGGGTCAGGTGGAAGGTTAAAGGTCAGGGGTAGGGAGACCAACGCCAGGTCAGGGGTTAAGGGTCAGGTGGAAGGTTAAAGGTCAGGGGTAGGGAGACCAACGCCAGGTCAGGGGTTAAGGGTCAGGTGGAAGGTTAGGGTCAGGGGCAGGAAGACCAACGCCAGGTCAGCGGTTAAGGGTCAGGTCCTAGGGTTATAGAAAGGCTAGCGGAAGGGTTAGGGTCACACTACAGTTGACCTTTCCCCCTAACCCTTAGGTTATGTCCTAGTAGGGTTACAGGAAGTAGAGGAAAGACCAGTTTTCTGTTTCTTTAACCTCCATTTGACATTATGTGTCCCAGAACTCTCCTTCTAATTCCCTCAGAGACAGCTAACCCAATATGCTCACACACAGTTACAGTAAGTCATATATACACAGGAACAATACACCCCTAAGTACATGCATACAGGGCCTATATACTTCTACAGACACCCTCATTAGCTGGCCAAGTCATTTTGACCATAGTTGTTAATATATACAACCCTTACCTCAACCTGTGTGTCCCAGGGTTAGGGATAGTTGTTTGGTGTTAGGGGACAAACGGTAGGTCACTGTTTGAGGTTACAGGAAGATTAGAAGTTTAATTAATAAAGACCTTGTTAGGTAAACCTCAATTTTGCTTTATGGTCCCCCCCCCCAAAAAAAACTTTTCTCAACCACACAGGCCATATGCACACACATCTAGAGTTAAACACACTACAAAAACACACACAAAGGGTCTGTTTCAGAGGTTATAAACCGCTATGAGCTGTTTCAGAGGTTATGAGCCCCTGTCTGTAGCTCATTAGCGGGGTCGAGTCTTGCACGGGTCAGTTTTTTGGAGCTGCACCCGTCCCGTACAGGCCACATCAATTCAGTGCCCCACCCGATCTCCAACATCAGGACAGATTGTTCTCTGCAACCCCGACCAACCCGCAAAAAAAATGTGTTTCCCGAGAGCCGATCTGTAACCTGCCAAAGAAAACATCAAGGTATTTATTTTTAAATTATGACTCCGAAATAGGGGGCTAATAGTTCCCTTTAAACCTCCATCAATTCATTTGTCTGCATGTCTATTCAACGTAAAAGGAAATCATGAATTGAGTTTCCTCTTACGCTGGCGAAAGATTGACAACTCAAATCGCTTTTTAAAGAACAAAAGCCTTCTAATTAACTTTTTTTCTTATCTAATAATAACAAAACAATACCTTTTACATTCAATATTGTTTAGACAATCAAATAGTTTAATTGAAACTTAAATAAACAATTCACCAGAATCGAGTAGCCCGTAGGCTACAACAATAGTCTGTATTTATTTAGTAGCCAGGACTATTTCCTATATAAACTTATACGGTTTAAACTTTATGTCAGGCGTCTAAATAAAAGAAAGCCTGAATTAATATAAAAATGTAGCGATAATTATCTGAATTATCGTAAACAAATACCTGCTTCCGCTTTTGCACGCAGCAGGCTGTATATCAATCTACTGGGTTGTTGCCATAATGACTACAAACCCTTAGATACAGTGCCTTGTGCAGCACCTGGTTCTTCGACGGTGTATTGGACCGTCATAACTGTTGTTTTTAATTTATTTCTCCTGTTAAGTTAAACTATTTTTGCGTGAGTTTGGAGTGATGGAAAATAAACTTTGCAATGTATTGTGGCGGGAACATATGTGACTTGTTTCAGGAAACTATGTCGCCGGACACGACTCAAAATGCGATTTTTGGTAGAAATGCTTTCTGGAACATGTAAACTTTCACGTGCCTTAATAATATACTTTTTCTCCAGTTCTCTAGTTCTTGTTTTCTAGTCTTCCTGGTTCTGACCATTCGTGCTTGTCCTGACCCTGAGCCTGCCGTTTTGTCCCAGATTGTCTCTGCCTTGGATTACGTACCTCTGCCTGTCCAGCGACCTGCCCTTTGCATGCCCCTGTGTTATAAAAAAAACATTCTGAGAATCGTACTATGCGTCTCCTGTGTCTGCATCTGGGTAATATCCTGAGTCGTGATACCTAGTTGGTTTAGCCATAGAAAAAGTCAGCAACCTTCCTGCTAGCCATGATTGGCTGAGTTAAAACCTCTCTGCGAGTAAGGCTAGTTTCCTGAATTTCCACCTGTCTGACGTGCCCAAAGTAAACTGCCTGTTACTCAGGCCCAGAAACTAGGATATGCATATAATTGGTAGAATTGGATAGAAAACACTCTGAAGTTTCTAAAACTGTTAAAATAATGTATGTGAGAAAAACAAAACTGATATAGCAGGCGAAACCCTGAGGAAAATCGATCCAGAAAAGTTTTTTTTGGAGCTCAGAATGACTTACAATGCAATGCTATTGAAAGATGTAATTTCCACCTCCCAGATTGCAGTTCCTATGGTTTCCAGTAGATGTCAACAGTCTTTATACAAGGTTTTAGGCTTGATTTTTTGAAAATGAAGAAGTATTTGTAGTCGTTCCAAGTTGAGCGCCAGGGAAAAAGTAGTCTTTTAGTGTGCGTGAATGTGGGAGCGCTCTTCGTTCTTTTCCTTTGCTATTGAACATAGTAATCTCTGTCTGAAATATTATCGTTTATTTAGATATTAGACAACCTGAGGATGAATAAAAAACATTGTTTGACTCGTTTGGACGAACTTTGCTGGTAACTTTTTGAAATCCTTTGTATGCATGTTGAAGGACTGGATTATTGAATTCAACGGAATTCCGTGTGTAGCTGGGACCCTTGGGATTGCAAACAGAAGAAGATCTTCAAAAATAAGTCATTTATTTTGTCGCTATTTTGTGATTTTGTGTCGCCTGTGCTGGTTTGAAAAGGATGTTGTTGTGGGGCGCTGTCCTCAGACAATCGAATGCTATGCTTTCGCCATAAAGCCTTTTTGAAATCTGACAACGCAGTTCGATTACCAAGATTCTTAGCTAAAGAATCATGCATGACACTTGTATTTTCATGAATGTTTAATATTACGATTTTGTATTTTGAATTTGGCGCTCTCCGATTTCACCGTATGTTGTCGAATTTGATCCCGCTAGCGGGATCTCCGCTGTAAGAGGATAATGAGTGGGCTGGACATGCCAAGAGATGAGTTCGGATTGGTCTGCCATATAGCACGCTTCTGTCTATTTGAGCTGGTCAGTATGTGTAGGTAATCCTGTCGAACGCAAGTTTTTGAAAGATATCACGTAGTAGAACTGCATCAGTGTTGCTCTCCACTTTATGGAGGACCGAGTTTTTAAATCAGTGGAATTAGAGTATGATAGCTAAGGAGTTGAAGAAAACACCTGTTTCTGGATTACATCTTCAAACTAAGGGCAACCATGGAATCTGTGACAGTGAGAAGCATCCATCCATGATTTATACGGGTAAGAGAGTCTAGCAAGATGCATTTTCAGATATTACACCTTTCTAATTTTCACAGAAAGTCGTTTTCATTTCAAGTTAAAGTGTACTGTTAGCTAGATAGCTGGTGTTAGCTGGTAGGCTCGCTAGCTAACGCTACATGTATGCTCTTATTATTCGTATCTCAGAGCCATTTGCTTTACTAGTTATTAGCCTAATGTTAGCTAGCTATCATTGAACCTAGTTGGTTAGCTACCTGCAGATTCATGGAGGGTAATAATGTTATGTGTTGGGGTTATGGTTCATTGTTTAGCTCGCTAGCTACAGGTCTTAACAAAAGACTCCACTATGCCAGTAACTATTTCAATAGAATGTCACTGCGACAACTGTCGATAGACGTAGCTGGTAAATTCGCTCTGGCTATCTACTCCGATTTCAGAGCACTCTCATCTGAGTGTAAAAAACACGATTTCAAATATCTGCTACCTAAAACAGAATCAAGGCGGTCGGTCATATATGCTCTGCACACGGACAAATTAGGAACGTTTTAGCACCACACATATAATGGACAGTTCAGTTGCAACACATCTCTGATTAATTATAAACCAAGATTTACAAAACCTTGATCAGCTCTAATCCTAGATTCATTCAAGTCAAATCAAACTTTATTTGTCACATGTGCCGAATACAAGTGTAGACTTTACCGTGAAAAGCTTACTTACAAGCACTTAAACAACAGTGCAGGTCAAGAAAAGTTAAGAAAATATTTACCAAATAAACTAGAGTGAAAAAAATGACGTAACAATAACGAGGCAATATACAGGGGGTACCAGTACCGAGTCAGTGTGCGGAGGTACAGGCTAGTAATGAGACTATATACAGGGGTACCGGTACCGAGTCAGTGTGGAGGGGTACAGGGTAGTAATGAGACTATATACAGGGGGCTCCGGTACTGAGTCAGTGTGGAGGGGTACAGGGTAGTAATGAGACTATATACAGGGGTTACTGGGTAGTAATGAGACTATATACAGGGGGTACAGGGTAGTAATGAGACTATATACAGGGGGTACTGGTACAGAGTCAGTGTGGAGGGGTACAGGGTAGTAATGAGGCTATATACAGGGGGGTACTGGTACCGAGTCAGTGTGGAGGGGTACAGGGTAGTAATGAGACTATATACAGGGGGTACTGGTACTGAGTCAGTGTGGAGGGGTACAGGGTAGTAATGAGACTATATACAGGGGGTACCGGTACTGAGTCAGTGTGGAGGGGTACAGGTTAGTAATGAGACTATATACAGGGGGTACTGGTACTGAGTCAGTGTGGAGGGGTACAGGCTAGTAATGAGACTATATACAGGGGGTACCGGTACTGAGTCAGTGTGGAGGGGTACAGGTTAGTAATGAGACTATATACAGGGGGTACTGGTACTGAGTCAGTATGGAGGGGTACAGGGTAGTAATGAGACTATATACAGGGGGTACTGGTACTGAGTCAGTGTGCAGGGGTACAGGGTAGTAATGAGGCTATATACAGGGGGTACAGGCTAGTAATGAGGTTATATACAGGGGGTACCGGTACTGAGTCAGTATGGAGGGGTACAGGCTAGTAATGAGACTATATACAGGGGGTACTGGTACTGAGTCAGTATGCAGGGGTACAGGGTAGTAATGAGACTATATACAGGGGGTACCGGTACTGAGTCAGTGTGCAGGGGTACAGGGTAGTAATGAGGCTATATACAGGGGGTACAGGCTAGTAATGAGGCTATATACAGGGGGTACTGGTACTGAGTCAATATGCAGGGGTACAGGGTAGTAATGAGACTATATACAGGGGGTACCGGTACTGAGTCAGTGTGGAGGGGTACAGGGTAGTAATGAGGCTATATACAGGGGGTACATGTACTGAGTCAGGTAGGGTAAGGCTAGGAGGCTATCAGGGGGTACAGGTAGTAATGAGACTATATACAGGGGGTACTGGTACTGAGTCAGTGTGCAGGGGTACAGGGTAGTAATGAGACTATATACAGGGGGTACCGGTACTGAGTCAGTGTGGAGGGGTACAGGGTAGTAATGAGACTATATACAGGGGGTACCGGTACTGAGTCAGTGTGGAGGGGTACAGGGTAGTAATGAGGCTATATACAGGGGGTACCGGTACTGAGTCAGTATGGAGGGGTACAGGCTAGTAATGAAACTATATACAGGGGTACAGGGTAGTAATGAGGCTATATACAGGGGGCACCGGTACTGAGTCAGTGTGCAGGGGTACAGGCTAGTAATGAGACTATATACAGGGGGTACCGGTACTGAGTCAGTGTGGAGGGGTACAGGGTAGTAATGAGGCTATATACAGGGGGCAGCGGTACCGAGTCAGTGTGGAGGGGTACAGGGTAGTAATGAGACTATATACAGGGGGTACCGGTACTGAGTCAGTGTGGAGGGGTACAGGGTAGTAATGAGGCTATATACAGGGGGCACAGGTACTGAGTCAGTATGGAGGGGTACAGGGTAGTAATGAGACTATATACAGGGGGTACCGGTACTGAGTCAGTGTGGAGGGGTACAGGGTAGTAATGAGGCTATATACAGGGGGTACAGGGTAGTAATGAGGCTATATACAGGGGGTACTGGTACTGAGTCAGTGTGGAGGGGTACAGGGTAGTAATGAGACTATATACAGGGGGTACCGGTACTGAGTCAGTGTGGAGGGGTACAGGGTAGTAATGAGACTATATACAGGGGGTACTGGTACTGAGTCAGTGTGCAGGGGTACAGGGTAGTAATGAGACTATATACAGGGGGTACTGGTACTGAGTCAGTGTGCAGGGGTACAGGGTAGTAATGAGACTATATACAGGGGGTACCGGTACTGAGTCAGTGTGGAGGGGTACAGGGTAGTAATGAGACTATATACAGGGGGTACCGGTACTGAGTCAGTGTGGAGGGGTACAGGGTAGTAATGAGACTATATACAGGGGGTACCGGTACTGAGTCAGTATGGAGGGGTACAGGCTAGTAATGAGACTATATACAGGGGTACAGGGTAGTAATGAGGCTATATACAGGGGGCACCGGTACTGAGTCAGTGTGCAGGGGTACAGGCTAGTAATGAGACTATATACAGGGGGTACCGGTACTGAGTCAGTATGCAGGGGTACAGGGTAGTAATGAGACTATATACAGGGGGTACCGGTACTGAGTCAGTGTGGAGGGGTACAGGGTAGTAATGAGACTATATACAGGGGGTACCGGTACTGAGTCAGTATGGAGGGGTACAGGCTAGTAATGAGACTATATACAGGGGTACAGGGTAGTAATGAGGCTATATACAGGGGGCACCGGTACTGAGTCAGTGTGCAGGGGTACAGGCTAGTAATGAGACTATATACAGGGGGTACCGGTACTGAGTCAGTATGCAGGGGTACAGGGTAGTAATGAGACTATATACAGGGGTACCGGTACTGAGTCAGTGTGGAGGGGTACAGGGTAGTAATGAGACTATATACAGGGGGTACCGGTACTGAGTCAGTGTGCAGGGGTACATGGTAGTAATGAGGCTATATACAGGGGGTACCGGTACTGAGTCAGTGTGGAGGGGTACAGGCTAGTAATGAGACTATATACAGGGGGTACCGGTACTGAGTCAGTATGGAGGGGTACAGGCTAGTAATGAGACTATATACAGGGGGCACCGGTACTGAGTCAGTGTGGAAACTATATACAGGGGGTACTGGTACTGAGTCAGTATGGAGGGGTACAGGCTAGTAATGAGACTATATACAGGGGGTACCGGTACTGAGTCAGTGTGGAGGGGTACAGGGTAGTAATGAGACTATATACAGGGGGTACAGGGTAGTAATGAGACTATATACAGGGGGTACAGGGTAGTAATGAGACTATATACAGGGGGTACAGGGTAGTAATGAGACTATATACAGGGGGTACAGGGTAGTAATGAGACTATATACAGGGGGTACAGGCTAGTAATGAGGCTATATACAGGGCTACAGGGTAGTAATGAGACTATATACAGGGGGTACAGGGTAGTAATGAGACTATATACAGGGGTACAGGGTAGTAATGAGACTATATACAGGGGGTACAGGGTAGTAATGAGGCTATATACAGGGGTACAGGGTAGTAATGAGACTATATACAGGGGGTACAGGGTAGTAATGAGGCTATATACAGGGGTACAGGGTAGTAATGAGGCTATATACAGGGGGTACAGGGTAGTAATGAGGCTATATACAGGGGTACAGGGTAGTAATGAGACTATATACAGGGGGTACAGGGTAGTAATGAGGCTATATACAGGGGTACAGGGTAGTAATGAGACTATATACAGGGGGTACAGGGTAGTAATGAGGCTATATACAGGGGTACAGGGTAGTAATGAGACTATATACAGGGGGTACCGGTACCAAGTCAGGGTCTTCCCTGTGGCTCAGTTGGTAGAGCATGTTGTTTGCAACACCAGGGTTGTGGGTTCGATTCCCACCGGGGACCAGTACAAAAAAAAAAATGCATGAATTGAAATGTATGAAATATATGCATTCACTACTGTAAGTTGCTCTGGATAAGAGCGTCTGCTAAATGACTAAAATGTAAATGTAAAAAAAAAATGAGTCAGTGTGCAGGTTAGTTGTACATGTAACGTAAACCATGTTGGTGCAACACAACCCTATGTCAAGGTTGTCATTTTTCTTGTCATTTAGCAGACGCTCTTATCCAGAGCGACTTACAGTAGTGAATGCATACATTTCATACATTTTTTTTTTCTTCCCGTACTGGTCCCCCGTGGGAATCGAACCCACAACCCAGGCGTTGCAAACACCATGCTCTACCAACTGAGCCACACGGGACCATGACGTGGACCAAAGTGCAGCGTGATTATCGTTCCACATATTTTCTTGAACTGTTAAACGATGCAAATACATACAAAATAAACTGACTGGAACAAAAACAACAAACCGTGACGAGGAGTTACAACATACACGTACTCAAAAACAATCTCCCACAAACCCAGGTGGGAAAAACACCTACTTAAGTATGATCTCCAATTAGAGACAACGATGACCAGCTGCCTCTAATTGGAGATCATCCCAAACAAAAACCCAAACATAGAAATACAAAACTAGAACATAACAACATAGAAAATCTAAACTAGAAAAACCCTCCTGTCACACCCTGACCTACTCTACCATAGAAAATAACAGCTTTCTATGGTCAGGACGTGACACCCTATATGTTGTCAATCTGCATTACCTGGTTACCCAGACAAGTCTTTTATCCTTTGCACCACCAAGAAGCTCTCTGACGTCTTCATTTTTCAGTATGTGGTCAATCAGGAATTCCAAGCTTCTCTTCTCAGCCTTCTTAGACATAACTAACCCAGGAAAATACTGGTACATGAGCCTCAATTTCTGATATGTATTGATATGTATTGATATGTATTAATATGTATTGATATGTATTGATATGTATTGATATGTATTAATATGTATTGATATGTATTGATATGTATTGATATGTATTAATATGTATTGATATGTATTAATATGTATTGATATGTATTAATATGTATTGATATGTATTAACCTTATCCGCCATATTAATAACTTCATATCAACACACACTGAGCTCCTAGTTCTCCCTTATTACACACTGACCACACCTTCTCCCCTATTACACACTGACCACACCTTCTCCCCTATTACACACTGACCACACCTTCTCCCCTATTACACACTGACCACACCTTCTCCTCTATTACACACAGACCACACCTTCTCCCCTATTACACACTGACCACACCTTCTCCTCTATAACACACTGACCACACCTTCTCCCCTATTACACACTGACCACACCTTCTCCCCTATAACACACTGACCACACCTTCTCCCCTATTACACACTGACCACACCTTCTCCCCTATAACACACTGATGAAAGGTGTAAAAAGCTATTACTTTGTGATGAGTCACACACACACACACACACACACACACACACACACACACACACACACACACACACACACACACACACACACACACACACACACAGACACAGACACGTATACACTGACACACACAGACACACACACATATACATACACACACACACACACACACACACACACACACACACACACACACACACACACACACACACACACACACACACACACACACACAGACACATACACGTATACACACACACACACAGACACATACACGTATACACACACACACACAGACACACACACACACACACTGCAGGGTGTTAAGAACTTGTTACTGTGTCCTTCATATTGGAAAATTGAAACAGAGAACAGAGAACAGACACCTTGTTGCCAACAGTCTGTTCAGTGTCACACGTGGGGAACAGTCCTCCTCAGGTCTAACAGATCATATATTTTCAAGAGAAAGACCCATTTTATTTCTGGCATCATTAGAGCAATGTGAATGAATGTGAACGGAGGTTCACAACGAGAGACTTGGTGCTCTGACTCACGTTCAACAATGGTTTGTTTGACCGCTGGAAGTATGTGTGTTCCAGTCTAATGGGTAGCTAGCTGAGTTTACCTGGCAGTGTGTTCCAGTCTAATGGGTAGCTAGCTGAGTTTACCTGGCAGTGTGTTCCAGTATTATGGGTAGCTAGCTGAGTGTACCTGGCAGTGTGTTCCAGTCTAATGGGTAGCTAGCTGAGTTTACCTGGCAGTGTGTTCCAGTCTAATGGGTAGCTAGCTGAGATTTCCTGGCAGTGTGTACCAGTCTAATGGGTAGCTAGCTGAGATTACCTGGCACTGTGTTCCAGTCTAATGGGTAGCTAGCTGAGTTTACCTGGCAGTGTGTTCCAGTCTAATGGGTAGCTAGCTGAGTTTACCAGGCACTGTGTTCCAGTCTAATGGGTAGCTAGCTGAGTTTACCTGGCAGTGTGTTCCAGTCTAATGGGTAGCTAGCTGAGATTACCTGGCAGTGTGTTCCAGTCTAATGGGTAGCTAGCTGAGTTTACCTGGCAGTGTGTTCCAGTCTAATGGGTAGCTAGCTGAGTTTACCTGGCAGTGTGTTCCAGTCTAATGGGTAGCTAGCTGAGTTTACCTGGCAGTGTGTTCCAGTATTATGGGTAGCTAGCTGAGTTTACCTGGCAGTGTGTTCCAGTCTAATGGGTAGCTAGCTGAGATTACCTGGCAGTGTGTACCAGTCTAATGGGTAGCTAGCTGAGATTACCTGGCACTGTGTTCCAGTCTAATGGGTAGCTAGCTGAGTTTACCTGGCAGTGTGTTCCAGTCTAATGGGTAGCTAGCTGAGTTTACCTGGCAGTGTGTTCCAGTCTAATGGGTAGCTAGCTGAGTTTACCTGGCAGTGTGTACCAGTATTATGGGTAGCTAGCTGAGGTTACCTGGCAGTGTGTTCCAGTCTAATGGGTAGCTAGCTGAGTTTACCTGGCAGTGTGTTCCAGTCTAATGGGTAGATAGCTGAGTTTACCTGGCAGTGTGTTCCAGTCTAATGGGTAGCTAGCTGAGTTTACCTGGCACTGTGTTCCAGTCTAATGGGTAGCTAGCTGAGTTTACCTGGCACTGTGTTCCAGTCTAATGGGTAGCTAGCTGAGTTTACCTGGCAGTGTGTTCCAGTAGGTAGCTGAGTTTACCTGGCAGTGTGTTCCAGTCTGATGGGTACTTTCAAAGATTCCCATAACTGGCTGATTATAGCCCCCTTCAGCATCATCTCATTTGTCTGACAGTAATTCACTCTGTCTTGTTCCCTCAATGATGAATTCACTGTAGTCATGTACTAACACACACACGCACGCACGCACGCACGCACGCACACACACACACACACGCACACACGCACGCACACACACACACACGCACGCACGCACGCACGCACGCACGCACGCACACACACACACACACACACACACTAATCTGCATCACAGCATGTAAACTGGACTAGACCACAACCAGTGACCAGGTCGAGCATCTGCCCCATGGGTTAAAAAGCCCTGGTCTTTCTACGAATATCGTCGAAAACAGCAGATTCCAGGAAAACCCTGTTGTCGTCAGGAGAGTTGACAGTTTCCCAATTTGGCTCTAGTGGACCAGTCTGTTTCTCTCTCTCTTTCTCTCTCAGTTTCTCTCTCAGTTTCTTTCTTTCTTTCTTTCTTTCTTTCTTTCTTTCTTTCTTTCTTTCTTTCTTTCTTTCTTTCTTTCTTTCTTTCTTTCTCCCTCTCTCTCTCTCCCTCTCTCTCTCTCTCTCTCTCTCTCTCTCTCTCTCTCTCTCTCTCTCTCTCTCTCTCTCTCTCTCTCTCTCTCTCTCTCTCTCTCTCTCTCTCTCTCTCTCTCTCTCTCTCTCGCTCTCATTCTCTCTCTACAGTAACCTTGTTCGCCTGTGTGTTGACCTGGGGGACACCAAAGTGCCAAGGTTTCTATAGTCCTACAGAAACAACTAGGGAAGACTATTAAACTAACCACGACCAATCATACAGAGGACACGGGGAAAGAGTGGGATGGAAAGGGGGGTATGAAAGGAAGGTAAGTTTGAGAAGGAGAGCGAGAGAAAGAAGAGGTAGAGAAGGGGAAGAGGAGTGGAAACTTTGGAATGGGGGGGGGGGGGGGGCAGTGAAGGGTGGTTGGGATTCAATGGAGGGTAAAGCCCCTATTTCAACCCTAACCTGTCCCAAGGGCCCCCTTTTAGGGTTAACTGGCCTAGATCCCTTAGGCTATAACCAATCTATAAAGGCTACTGGAGTCAGAGGTATTCACACCCTCTGGGTGAGGTGGGTCCTCTGGGTGAGGTGGGCCTGCTCATGGAGGTGCTGTGGGTCCTCTGGGTGAGGTGGGCCCTATGGGTGAGGTGGGCCTGCTCATGGAGGTAGTGTGGGTCCTCTGGGTGAGGTGGGCCTGCTCATGGAGGGGCTGTTGGCCCTCTGGGTGAGGAAGGCCTGCTCATGGAGGTGCTGTGGGCCCTCTGGGTGAGGAGGGCCTGCTCATGGAGGTGCTGTTGGCCCTCTGGGTGAGGAGGGCCTGCTCATGGAGGTGCTGTTGGCCCTCTGGGTGAGGTGGGCTTCCTGGACAAGGTGATCATATAGGCCTTATACACACGTTAGAAGGTGGAATCTAGCCTTTAGAAGGTAGAATCTAGCCTTTAGAAGGTGGAATCTAGCCTTTAGAAGGTAGAATCTAGCCTTTAGAAGGTGGAATCTAGCCTTTAGAAGGTAGAATCTAGCCTTTAGAAGGTAGAATCTAGCCTTTAGAAGGTGGAATCTAGCCTTTAGAAGGTAGAATCTAGCCTTTAGAAGGTAGAATCTAGCCTTTAGAAGGTGGAATCTAGCCTTTAGAAGGTAGAATCTAGCCTTTAGAAGGTAGAATCTAGCCTTTAGAAGGTAGAATCTAGCCTTTAGAAGGTGGAATCTAGCCTTTAGAAGGTTGAATCTAGCCTTTAGAAGGTCGAATCTAGCCTTTAGAAGGTGGAATCTAGCCTTTAGAAGGTGTAATCTAGCCTTTAGAAGGTAGAATCTAGCCTTTAGAAGGTAGAATCTAGCCTTTAGAAGGTAGAATCTAGCCTTTAGAAGGTGGAATCTAGCCTTTAGAAGGTAGAATCTAGCCTTTAGAAGGTGGAATCTAGCCTTTAGAAGGTGGAATCTAGCCTTTAGAAGGTGGAATCTAGCCTTTAGAAGGTGGAATCTAGCCTTTAGAAGGTGGAATCTAGCCTTTAGAAGGTAGAATCTAGCCTTTAGAAGGTAGAATCTAGCCTTTAGAAGGTGGAATCTAGCCTTTAGAAGGTGGAATCTAGCCTTTAGAAGGTAGAATCTAGTCTTTAGAAGGTGGAATCTAGCCTTTAGAAGGTAGAATCTAGCCTTTAGAAGGTAGAATCTAGTCTTTAGAAGGTGGAATCTAGCCTTTAGAAGGTGGAATCTACCCTTTAGAAGGTAGAATCTAGCCTTTAGAAGGTAGAATCTAGCCTTTAGAAGGTAGAATCTAGCCTTTAGAAGGTGGAATCTAGCCTTTAGAAGGTAGAATCTAGCCTTTAGAAGGTGGAATCTAGCCTTTAGAAGGTGGAATCTAGCCTTTAGAAGGTAGAATCTAGCCTTTAGAAGGTAGAATCTAGCCATTAGAAGGTAGAATCTAGCCTTTAGAAGGTGGAATCTAGCCTTTAGAAGGTAGAATCTAGCCTTTAGAAGGTGGAATCTAGCCTTTAGAAGGTAGAATCTAGCCTTTAGAAGGTGGAATCTAGCCTTTAGAAGGTGGAATCTAGCCTTTAGAAGGTAGAATCTAGCCTTTAGAAGGTGGAATCTAGCCTTTAGAAGGTAGAATCTAGCCTTTAGAAGGTGGAATCTAGCCTTTAGAAGGTAGAATCTAGCCTTTAGAAGGTGGAATCTAGCCTTGCCCATTCCTGGATCTGTGTCCACAACGCTCACGCCCGTATCATCCAGAGATCGTAGACACACACAGTCCGTGGATTTGTCCCTTACCGTGAGCCCCAGAACGTGTGTGGTGAAAGAGTGGAACGTGTGTTTTGGACATGAACCATGTCATCTCCTCCTACAGGACAGGAACCTCGCAGAACACACACACACAATGCATATAATGAAATATGTACTGAACCGTGTACTGAACCGTGTACTGAAACGTGTACTGAACCGTGTTCTGAACCGTGTACTGAACCGTGTACTGAACCGTGTTCTGAAACGTGTACTGAACCGTGTACTGAACCGTGTACTGAAACATCTACTGAACCGTGTACTGAAACATGTACTGGGATAAGCCTATCCCAAAACTTAACCCTTACCATTGAGAGTTATTATCTGACCTTAAGATTTCAGAGTTAGTGCCTAAATTGAACCTTAAATATGTCAAAATTTGACGTTTGAGAAAGGTGGATGAACATCTAACTCTGACGTGAGGCTGTGAGATGTAGTTGCTCCCAGACCCACACACACACACACACACACACACACACACACACACACACACACACACACACACACACACACACACACACACACACACACACACACACACACACACACACACACACACACACACACACACACACACACAGAGTTAGTGGTGGGGACAGAGGAACTCATTTGAGAGTAGAGGTCAAAGGACAAGGAAGGGTCACACTTTCAAAGATTCCCATGGGTGTGTGTGTGTGTGTGTGTGTATGTGTGTGTGTATGTGTGTGTGTGTGTGTGTGTGTATGTGTGTGTGTGTGTGTGTGTGTGTGTGTGTGTGTGTGTGTGTGTGTGTGTGTGTGTGTGTGTGTGTGTGTGTGTGTGTGGACTTCTAGGTCCCAGAGATAGGGCTATACCCGGGGTCACTGACCTCTGTCTGAACCTAGTTCTCACTCTCCAGGTTTCAGAAGGGTGTCGACACGCTCTCTTAGTTATGATCCCCACGGTGGAGGATGTGATCCCCTGCCGTCACGCCTCATTATTGACCTTCACAAACACTTCCTGCTAGACACATAGGACTCTACCGCGGAGCTACAATTTTGCACCCAGACCTCCTCATACAAGAGGCCCATCTCATCCAGGAGGCCCAATGCTCCTCATCCATGGGGCTCAACTCAACCAGGGGGCCCAGTACTCCTCATCCATGGGACTCAACTCAACCAGGGGGCCCAGTACTCCTCATCCAGGGGGCCCTATTCGGATTTGTTGAGTGTAGAGAAGTGGATTTTCCACAGATGGTCCTAAACCAGAACAGGAAAAACAAAATAAGATTGTCTTTTTAGAAGGACACTCCCCTCTTTCTCCCTCCCTCCCGCCCTCCCTCCCTTCCTCCCTCCATTCTACTGTAATTATAGAGGAAAATAAACAGCAATTGAAGGAGCCACATCAGTCACACACACACACACACACACACACACACACACACACACACACACACACACACACACACACACACACACACACACACACACACACACACACACACACACACACACACACACACACAGCACCCAGCCTTTCTAGAATAGATTTGTGTAAATTCCATATATTTTTTTCTGTATTGCTCTTTGAAGTTTGAGCTGAAAACACATTGCCAGTAACAGCTTTATTAAGTCTGTATCTATCAAGAGGATCTCAGAGTGTCCGTATCATTTAGTCTAAATGAAGTCCTCCGGTCTGGATCGGCGCTTTGAGACACTTCTATACATTTCCGTGTTATGGTTCACGTTAGGATTTTGGCAATGGAAGCTAAAACCCTCAGATCCTGTGTTCGTAAATCTATGCAATGTTCTAAAGGTGAATGGCAGCAAAGTAATTGAGTTCATATCTGCTCTGGACTTTAATACGATAATGTACAACAGAGGAAGAATACCGGACGTACAGATGTATCTCAGAACTAAAATAACTTTTAGAATGTTTTGGGGGGGGGGGGGGGGGTGACCTCACAATGAACTGTGATGTCCGGTAGACCTGTATAGGGGCAACTAGAGGGCAAATGACAGAAATCCGCTGAACATTTTGTCAGCCGTCGGTCTATGCACTGTTAATATGTGCCATTAAATAACCACTCAAATCATTTGAACTCCAAGGAAGCCACAATTTTTGACTCACTCGAACCACTTCTATGGGTTTAGCAAAAGGACAATTTCTTCCAAAACATGCCAAGTCTATTTGTGCATCTTTCTGGTTTGTCCACCACCAATCCCCCAGCATGCACTACTTCCCTCCTCTCTCTTCCTCCATCCCAACATCTCATCTGTCTTTACCCTCCTCTCTCTCCCTCCACCCCAACATCTCACCTGTCTTTACCCTCCTCTCTCTCCCTCCACCCCAACATCTCACCTGTCTTTACCCTCCTCTCTCTCCCTCCACCCCAACATCTCACCTGTCTTTACCCTCCTCTCTCTCCCTCCACCCCAACATCTCACCTGTCTTTACCCTCCTCTCTCTCCCTCCACCCCTCTCTCTCTATACCCTCTCTCATCTTTCTTTCTGTCCTCTCTCTGTCCTCTCTCCATCTGTCTCTATGTTCCTTCTCCACCTGTCTCTCTGTCCTCTCTCCATCGTTTTTTTTCTGTCCACTCTCCATCTTTCTCTCTGTCCTCTCTGTGATCCCTCTCCATCTTTCTCTTGGTCCTCTCTCAATCCTCTTATCCACACGCACACCCTGCAAGTACATCTGGCTGTTTGAATGGTGTACCGTGTTAATTGGGACCTTTTATATTGGGTAAATGCTACACAACGAAGGGTCTCAAATGACACCCTAGTTCCCCTTTATAGTGCTCCACTTTTGATCAGCACCCTGTGGCTCAGTTGGTAGAGCATGGCGTTTGCAACGCCAGGGTTGTAGGTTCGATTCCCACGGGGGGCCAGTACGGGAAAAGAAAAAAAAAAATCTATGAAATGAAATGTATGCATTCACTACTGTAAGTCGCTCTGGATAAGAGCGTCTGCTAAATGACTAAAATGTGAAAATGATCAAAGCTTTATGGTGCCAGGTCAAAAAGTATTGCAGTGTGAAGGGAGAGCAGTGCTATTTGGAATACAAACCTGCTGTCTCCTTCCTCTCTCATTCAACTTATAGACTCACTGGGGAAATTGGTTTCGCATGTGGACCAGCACATTCTTACACACACACACACACTACACACACAAGACACGCTAAATACACACACACACTACACACACAAGACACGCTAAATACACACACACACGGTAGGTATTTCATTTAGAGTTAAGGTTTTGGATTAGGGGTTAAAACATTCATTTTAGGCACTCATTCAAAATGGTTTGAGGTAAAGGTTAAGGTTTGGGATAGGGTTAAATATATATATATATTTTTTTATTAAACAAATGTCCACCACTGGGATGAACACACAACCATCTGATTTGGATACTCCAATCGTCCACAACGCCCTAGTAAACCTAAACCATCTGGTCCGGATGCTACCATCGTCCACAACGCCCTAGCAAACCTAAACCATCTGGTCCGGATGCTACCATCGTCCACAACGCCCTAGCAAACCTAAACCATCTGGTCCGGATGCTACCATCGTCCACAACGCCCTAGCAAACCTAAACCATCTGGTCCGGATGCTACCATCGTCCACAACGCCCTAGCAAACCTAAACCATCTGGTCCGGATGCTACCATCGTCCACAATGCCCTAGCAAACCTAAAATCTGGTCCGGATACTGCCATAGTTTTTGGTTCACAATTGTTTATTTTTTTTATCATCATGATTTATTCAAACAGTAAGGGGATACCCTCCTGAAATGGACAAAAATGAGTGGGAACTTATTGGCACCGTATGAAACATATACATGATGTACAATACCACTCAAATGGATGCCGTTTCATTCAAAACTTATTGCAAATGTCATATGGCAAATGTCAAGTTTCACACAGCAAAGATCCAATAGATGGCGAGTACATTTTCATATTGCAAATGCACATCAAGTCAAGACCCAAGGGTCAAATTTAGAAAATTTGAAACATTTTTCAAAAACGAATCACCCCATTAATAAAAAAGTGCTTTCTGGCCCGTTTTTCAAAATTCTTTAGATTTTTTTTGTCAATTATACATGTATTACAACTGTATAGACTTTTGTTATATTTTATTGTTATATTTTTATAACTTGTCCATAAGGCATGTGTTTTGTCCATTTGCAATATGATTTCATAGGAAGTCAAAAGTCAAAGTCAAAAGTCAGTGAACCATTGCCAAATGCCATAAGAAATGTCCAAATGCAATATGAAAGTATTGAAAGTGCCAAATCAGGATGTTTTGTCCATTTGCAATATGATATCATAGGAAGTCAAAAGTCGAAGTCAAAAGTCAGTGAACCATGTCCAAATGGCATTTATACTGCCCAAATTATATATAGCACTATGTTAATCCATGAATCAACCTAGATGGTGTATTTGTCATGTATGATGAGGGAGAAGTGGGACTCTTATTATTTTTTTAAACGTCCAAAATGACCAGGGTCACCTCTATTGGATGGGTACGGATGGGGGGTGCTCCCTACCCAACTGTAGACCTCTTGCTTCCCTCTAAAGGCATTAAAAACCATTTTAGAAATGTGCTCCTGGTAACCCATTCCAATCACCAGGCGCACGGCTGTCCATTTGCAATATATTTCAATGGGCATTTACCATCACAAATTTGACATGCTCAAAAATACTGCAGGAATGCGAGATTGACTGGTCCGATGAACTCGGGATGGCCGGGCAGTGATTCTGGTTCCTCTCCATCACTCGTTGGTGTTGATTTCAGAATGTCAATTTGGTGATGGTCTATCACTGTTTAAACATATTGCAAATGGACAAAAGTCAGCTAGCAAGTCACCGTCCATCAGTCAATTAGATATCATTCTGACACCAAACTGATACAAACTGACACCACACCCACTTTTTCCAACTCGTTTAGAAGCCAACTATCACATATTTCAGAGCAGGCCAAAAATTCACAGCGCCTTCTGTTTAATTAAAGCATAATAAAACCATAAAACACGTAGTTACATTCTAGCTGTGGGTCCAGTTCTGACATTATGTGTAGGCCTAGCTGAGGCGACCCCGAATCCCAAGTTTCGGCTTGATAGGTCATTTGGAGCCCGAGCAGTGACCTTAATTGGTGCTGAAAATCTACATTTTCTGTGCGTTGCTACGGGGTCCTTGAATGAGCTATCGGACAGAAACGTTAGGGTCCGTCTCTATGGGCCGAGGTGGTGTCAATGCACCTAGTCTTGCGACTCTGGGACTTTTCTAAATGTCGGTCAAAATGAATTGAAGTTATTGCAAATGTACGAGGCTGTTTCTCGGTCTGAGAACCTTCTAGAGCCACATAACTCACTATGCACTATCGACTTGAGCTCTAGAACAGGTTTCAAAAGTTTCAGAGCTCTAGGTCTGACGGTTCTTTGATAGTTTGAACAAACGTAACTATTGCAGGCTCTGTATGTCTGTAAGCCCCACACTGTCACTCCATCCTTGCTGTGTGTGTGAGAGTTTTTTCTTTGACATCTGTTGGGAGAAATGACTGATTTACAGTTCACGAGGGTTGCCTAATCACACATATGAAGTTTTGGAAAGATGTGACTTTTTAACCCTTCGAAACAGCCCCTTTGACCCCAATTTAAGGCACTTCTGGTTTGCACAGGAAGCTTAAAGTAAACACATATCCTCATTGGGGTAGGCTTTTACAGAACCCTTAGTTTTAAGTCTTTACATTAAGAACTGACTGATTTACACAGGGTTGAATGCAGTGATTATCACAAACTGCAGGTTGGTTATATCAAAACACCTTAACCTCTTACATCTAGACGTTCCGCTAGCGGAACACCTGCTCCAATATCCAATGATAGGCGTGGCGCGAATTACAAATTCCTCAAAAATACAAAAACTTCAATTTTTCAAACATATGACTATTTCACAGCATTTTAAAGACAAGACTCTCCTTTATCTAACCACACTGTCCGATTTCAAAAAGGCTTTACAGCGAAAGCAAAACATTAGATTATGTCAGCAGAGTACCAAGCCAGAAATAATCAGACACCCATTTTTCAAGCTAGCATATAATGTCACAAAAACCCAGAAGAGAGCTAAATGCAGCACTAACCTTTGATGATCTTCATCAGATGACACACCTAGGACATTATGTTATACAATACATGCATGTTTTTTTCAATCAAGTTCATATTTATATAAAAAAACAGCTTTTTACATTAGCATGTGACGTTCAGAACTAGCATAACAATTATTTGTGACGTTCAGAACTAGCATAACAATTATTTGAAGAATTATATATACAGAACTCCTCTATGCACTCGATATGTCCGATTTTAAAATAGCTTTTTGGTGAAAGCACATTTTGCAATATTCTAAGTACATAGCCCAGCCATCACGGGCTAGCTATTTAGACATCCGGCAAGTTTAGCCTTCA
Organism: Salmo salar; assembly: GCF_965601325.2. Lineage (NCBI taxonomy): Eukaryota > Metazoa > Chordata > Actinopteri > Salmoniformes > Salmonidae > Salmo > Salmo salar. Next base: position 5,478,900 of record NC_138297.1, read on the forward strand.
TCAAAATCAGATTTACTATTATAAAAGTTTGATTACCTTTTGTTGTCTTCGTCAGAATGCACTCCCAGGACTGCTACTTCAATAACAAATGTTGGTTTGGTCCAAAATAATCCATCGTTATATCCGAATAGCGGCGTTTTGTTCGTGCGTCCCAGACACTATCCGAAATGGTAAATCAGGGTCGAGCGCATGGCGCAATTCGTGACAAAAAAATTCTAAATATTCCATTACCGTACTTCGAAGCATGTCAACCGCTGTTTAAAATCAATTTTTATGCAATTTATCTCGTGAAAAAGCGATAATATTCCGACCGGGAATCTCCTTTTCGGCAAACAGAGGAAAAATCACAAAGACGGGGGCAGCCAGGGCACGCGCCTAAGCCCACAGTCCCTTGATCGGCCACTTGAGAAAGGCGATAATGTGTTTCAGCCTGGGGCTGGGATGACGACATTCAGGTTTTTCCCGGGCTCTGAGCGCCCATGGAAGACGTAGGAAGTGTCACGTTAGAGCAGAGATCCTTTGTAAAAGATAGAGATGGCAAAGAAGTTCAAGAAATGGTCAGACAGGCCACTTCCTGTAAAGGAATCTCTCAGGTTTTGACCTGCCATTTGAGTTCTGTTATACTCACAGACACCATTCAAACAGTTTTAGAAACTTTGGAGTGTTTTCTATCCAAAGCCAATAATTATATGCATATTCTAGTTACTAGGCAGGAGTAGTAACCAGATTAAATCGGGTACGTTTTTTATCCAGCCGTGAAAATACTGCCCCCTAGCCATAACAGGTTAACCTCTTGGGGCTAGGTGGGACGCTAGCGTGCCACCCGTGGTGCACTCCATCAACAGCAGGTGCATTTCAAGAGCGGCAAATTTGAATCCAAATAAATGTCAAAATTCAAATTTTTCAAAAATACAACTATTTTACACCATTTGAAAGATAAACATCTCCTTAATCTAACCACGTTTTACGATTTCAAAAAGGTTTTACGGCGAAAGCATAAATTTAGAGTATGTTAGGACAGTACATTTACAAGAGTTGTGTGTAATGTTTTGTCAAGTCAAAGACAGGGTCACCAAAACCATAAAACCAGCTAAAATGATGCACTAACCTTTTACAATCTCCATCAGATGACACTCCTAGGACATTATGTTAGACAATGCATGCATTTTTAGTTCTATCAAGTTCATATTTATATCCAAAAACAGCGTTTTACTATGGCATTGATGTTGAGGAAATCGTTTCCCTCCAATAACCGGCAGTCAAGTCAGCGTCACAAATTAAATAATTAAAATTAGAAAACATTGGTAAAATATTATATTGTCATTTAAAGAATTATAGATTTACATCTCTTGAACTCAATCAACTTGCCAGATTTAAAAATAACCTTACTGGGAAATCACACTTTGCAATAATCTGAGCACTGCGCCCAGAAAAATACGCGTTGCGATACAGACTAGACGTCATGTTGGGGAGATCTAAAATCGAAAATACTATGTAAATAATCCATTACCTTTGATTCTCTTCATCAGATGTCACTTCCAGGTATCACAGGTCCATAACGAATGTAGTTTTGTTCAAAAAAGCTCATCATTTATGTCCAAAAATCTCCGTCTCGTTAGCACATGATGTAAGCCAGCCGGACTTCTCGTCATGAACGAGGGGAAAAAATATATTTCCGTTCGTTCAAACATGTCAAACGTTGTATAGCATAAATCATTAGGGCCTTTTTTAACCAGAACATGAATAATATTCAAGGTGGACGAATGCATACTCTTTTATAACGTATTGGAACGAGGGTACCCAACATGAACTCGCGCGCCAGGTGTCTAATGGGACATCATCGTTCCATGGCTCTTGTTCAGTCAGATCTCCCTCCAGAAGACTCAAAACACTTTGTAAAGGCTGGTGACATCTAGTGGAAGCAATAGGAAGTGCCAAAATATTCCTAAGCCCCTGTGTTTTTCAATGGGATAGGTTTAAAGTCAATACAACACATCAGGTATCCACTTCCTGTCAGAAAATGTCTCAGGGTTTTGCCTGCCAAATGAGTTCTGTTATATTCACAGACACCATTCAAACAGTTTTAGAAACTTTAGAGTGTTTTCTATCCATATATAATAAGTATATGCATATTCTAGTTACTGGGTAGGATTAGTAACCAGATTAAATCGGGTACATTTTTTTTATCCAGACGTGCAAATGCTGCCCCCTAGACCCAACAGGTTAAGGGTTAATGCCACACGGTCAAGGTTAGGCTTGCACAGATTGGGAGGACCTCAGGAACGTTCCTGAGGTTGAATTGTGCTTCTAACCCTAACGGTTCTCTCGCTGTTACCCAAAAGCACCTGAAATTTAGGGCAGGCTTCATTTTGGGCCTACTTTTTTTCACGGTCGCTGCGCTTAGACCGAGCGACCTACTGTCAAGCGGGGCATCTCGTTGAACTCGGCACAGCCTAGAGATTATGGTAATGCCATTGCAAGCTCTGTGTGGCTTTAACCTGTCTGGGCTAGGGGGTAGTATTTTCAACGCCGGATGAAAAACGTACCCAATTTAAACAGGTTACTACTCTGGCCCAGAAACTAGAATATGCATATTATTAGTAGATTTGGATACAAAACACTCTGACATTTCTAAAACCGTTTGAATGGTGTCTGTGAGTATAACAGAACTCATATGGCAGGCAAAAACCTGAGAAAAATCCAAGCAGGAAGTGGAAAGTCTGAGAATTGTAGTTCTTCTTTTGATTCTCTATCAAAACTACAGTGTCTGTGGGGTGACGTTGCACTTCCTAAGGCTTCCATTGGCTGTCAACAGCCTTCAGAAAGTGGTTTGACCATTCTCCTGTCACTGGGCAGATAATAGGAGCTCAGTTTCTGAGTGGACTGCCTGGCAACAAAGGTATTTTAGACTGGTTATTGAAGGAAATATAGACTGGTTATTGAAGGTAATATAGACTGGGTATTGAAGGTAATATAGACTGGGTATTGAAGGTAATATATACTGGGTATTGAAGGTAATATAGACTGGGTATTGAAGGTAATATAGACTGGGTATTGAAGGTAATATAGACTGGGTATTGAAGGTAATATAGACTGGGTATTGAAGGTATTTTAGACTGGGTATTGAAGGTATTTTAGACTGGTTATTGAAGGTAATATAGACTGGGTATTGAAGGAAATATAGACTGGGGGTGGACGGGTTGAAGGTATTGACGGCGGAACAACATTGTGTACAAAAAAAGTTTGTGTAAAGATCAGGGGTGTGTGTGTGTGTGTGTGTGTGTGTCAAGTGAGTCAAGTATTACTCTAGCTGCATTACGGGGACAGACCACCGACAGGCCACTGGGTCTGGTGCCCAGGACATTCCCAGGAAGAGTGCCTCTGGGTTGTGTACACAGGCCAGAGGGAGTCCCTCTCCCTCCCTCTCTCTCTCTCTCTCTCTCTCTCTGAAGTCTGTGGTGCAGGATCTGTTACTGTATACCACATTCCACCTCTCTCCCACCCTCTCCCTCTGTCTCCCTCCCTCTCCCTCTCCCTCTGTCTCCCTCCCTCTCCCTCTGTCTCCCTCCCTCTCCCTCTGTCTCTCTCTCTCTCCCTCCCTCTCCCTCTGTCTCCCTCCCTCTCCCTCTGTCTCTCTCTCTCTCCCTCCCTCTCCCTCTGTCTCCCTCCCTCTCCCTCTGTCTCCCTCCCTCTCCCTCTCCCTCTGTCTCTCTCTCTCTCCCTCCCTCTCCCTCTCCCTCTCCCTCGGTCTCCCTCCCTCTCCCTCTCCCTCTGCCCCTCTCTCTCTCTCTCTGTCTCCCTCTCCCTCTGTCTCTCTCTCTCTCTCTCCCTTTCTCTCTCTTGTTCTACTTTTCCTCCTCTTCCTCCTCCTCTTCCTCTTCCTACAGGTGACATGCATCTCCCGTGTCTTACATTCCTTGATTTCTATGTTTCACCATAAAACAACAACCACGTCTCCTCTTGTGCCACCCTTTCTCTCTATCAATTAATTTCAATTCAATTCATTTCAACATAAGGTCTTTATTGGCATGGGGGAAACACATGTTAACATTGGCAAAGCAAGTGAAATTGCTAATTAACAAAAGTGAAATAAACAATAAAAATGAACAGTAAACATTACACTCACACAAGTTCGAAAGGAATAGAGACATTTCAAATGTCATATTATGTCTATATGCAGTGTTGTAATGATGTGCAAATAGTTAAAGTACAAAAAGGGAAAATAAATAAACATAAATATGGGTTGTATTTACAATGGTGTTTGTTCTTCACTGGTTGACCTTTTCTTGTGGCAACAGGGGAAAATCTTGCTGACGAAATGTAGGAGTCTCCTCTTAATGATAATGCAGAGGATTTTTACATTTTTCCCTATCTTGACGCATATCCCGCGGGAGTTATTGGGATCAAATTTGTCTCCACTTTTGTGGATTGGGGTGATCAGTCCTTGGTTCCAAATATTGTGGAAGATGCCAGAGCTGAGGATGATGTTAAAGAGTTTAAGTATAGCCAATTGGAATTTGTGGTCTGTATATTTTATAATTTCATTTAGGACACCATCAACACCACAGGCCTTTTTGGGTTGGAGGGTTTGTATTTTGTCCTGTAGCTCATTCAATGTAATTGGAGAATCCAGTGTGTTCTGGTAGTCTTTAATAGTTGATTCTAAGATTTGTATTTGATCATGTCTATGTTTTTGCTGTTTGTTCTTTGTTATAGAGCCAAAAAGATTGGAGAAGTGGTTTACCCAGACATCTCCATTTTGGATAGATAATTCTTCGTGTTGTTGTTTGTTTAGCGTTTTCCAATTTTCCCAGAAGTGGTTAGAGTCTATGGATTCTTCAATCACATTGAGCTGATTTCTGACGTGCTGTTCCTTCTTTTTCTGTAGTGTATTTCTGTATTGTTTTAGTGATTCACCATAGTGAAGGCGTAGACTCAGGTTTTCTGGGTCTCTCTCACCCTCCCTCTCTCTCTCTCTTTTTAACTCTCTCTCTCTCTTGGTCTCCCTCTCTCTCTCTCTCTCTCTCTCTCTCTCTCTCTCTCTCTCTCTCTCCTTCTCTCTTGGTCTCATACTCTCTTGGTCTGTCTCTCTCCCTCGCTCTTGGTCTCTCTCTCTCTCTCTTGGTCTCTCTCTGTTTCGGTCTCTCTCTCTCGGTCTCTCTCTCTCTCTCTCTCTCTCTCTCGGTCTCTCTCTCTCTCTCTCTCTCTCTCTCTCTCTCTCTGTGTTCCTCTCTTTTTGCTCAGGCGTTTTTCCATGCTGTGGTCACTGGAAAACAGTGCTTCAGCCAATCCATCAAAACCAAGCGGAATAAATTGTGTCTGGCTTCTGGGTTAGAGAGACAGAGAGATTATTTTAATGTAGTTAGCTCCATTTTCTTTATTTTTAAATTTATTTTAGGTATACACTACCGGTCAAAGTTTTAGAACACAACTACTCACTCAAGGGTTTTTCTTTATTTTTACTATTTTCAACATTGTAGAATAATAGCGAAGATATGAAAACTATGAAATAACACATATGGAATCATATAGTAAGCAAAAAAGTGTTAAACAAATCAAAATATATTTTATATATGAGATTCTTCAAAGTAGCCACCCTTTGCCTTGATGACAGCTTTGCACACTCTTGGTTTTCTCTCAACCAGCTTCACCTGGAATGGTTTTCTAACAGTCTTGAAAGAGGGCCCACATATGCTGAGCACTTGTTGGCTGCTTTTCCTTCACTCTGTGGTCCGGATGATTGTGGAGGCCAGGTCATCTGAAGCAGCACTCCATCACTCTCCTTCTTGGTAAAATAGCCCCAGCCTGGAGGTTGTTTAAGGGATGAGAGGGAGAGGGATGGAGACAGACAGACAGACAGAGAGAGACAGAGGGAGAGGGAGGGAGACAGACAGTGTCACCAGCAAAAGCACCCCCACACCATCACACCTCAACCTCAATGCTTCATGGTGGGAACCACACATGCAGAGATCATCCGTTCACCTACTCTGCATCTCACAAAAAAACATGCGTTTGGAACCAAAATCTCCACAGAGTTCAAGTAACAGACACATCTCAACATCAAATGTTCAGAGGAGACTGTGTGAATCAGGCTTTCATGGTCGAATTGCTGCAAAGAAACCACTGCAATTTCTGAGGCTGGTAACTCTAATGAACTTATCCTCTGCAGCAGAGGTAATTATGGGTCTTCCATTCCTGTGGCGGTCCTCATGAGAGCCAGTTTCATTATAGAGCTTGATGATTTTTGCAACTGCACTTGAAGAAACTTAAACAGTTCTTGAAATGTTCCGTGTTGACTGACCTTCATGTCTTAAAGTAATGATGGACTGTTCTTTGCTTATTTGAGCTGTTCTTGCCATAATATGGACTTGGTCTTTTACCAAATAGGGCTATCTTCTGTATTCAAACCCTACCTTGTCACAACACAACTGATCGGTTCAAACGCATTAAGAGGGAATCAAATTTCAACTTTTAACAAGACACACCTTTTAATTGAAATGCATTCCAGGTGACTACCTCATGAAGCTGGTTGAGAGAATACCAAGAGTGTGCAAAGCTGTCTTCAAGGCAAAGGGTGCCTACTTTAAAGAATCTCAAATATAAAATGTTTTTGATTTGTTTAACCCTTTTTTGGGGGGGGGTTAATGATGATTCAATATGTACTATTTCATAGTTTTGATGTCTTCACTATTATTTTAAAATGTAGAAAATAGTAAAAAAATAAACAAAAACCCTTGAATGAGTACGTGTTCTAAAATGTTGGTATTTATTTAATTTAATGATATATTTATAACCTGTAATACATGGGCTATAATACTGAACAGTGGTCCCATTCAGACTGGAGCAGATGTCACATGAATCAATCTGAGTTGCATCTGGGTGTCACCCGGCAAACATTTCCTGCAACTTAGTTGCATTGCATCTTAAGACATGGAAATCCTATTTCATGCAACTGACTGTATGTAATGAAATGTATTGTATTGTAATGAAATGTATTGTAATGAAATGTATTGTACTGTAATGAAATGTATTGTAATGAAATGTACTCTAATGAAATGTATTGTATTGTAATGAAAGTATTGTAATGAAATGTATTCTGATGTAATGAAATGTATTGTGATGTAATGAAATGTACTGTACTGTAATGAAATGTATTGTATTGTAATGTAATGTATTGTAATGAAATGTATTGTGATGTAATGAAATGTATTGTGATGTAATGAAATGTATTGTGATGTAATGAAATGTATTGTGATGTAATGAAATGTATTGTGATGAAATGAAATGTATTGTGATGTAATGAAATGTAATGTAATTTATTGTCCTGTATAAACCTGTAGCATCCTGTATCTTCCTGTATCATCCTGTATTAATGGTATAATCAATTTTCATCCTGTATTAATTGCATCATCCTGTATCAATTTGTATCATCCTGTTTAAACCTGTATTATCCTGTATTGTCCTGTATCATCCTGTATAAACCTGTATTATCCTGTATCGTCCTGTATTATCTTGTATAAACATGTATCATCCTTTATCAACTTGTGTCATCCTGTATGAGCCTGTATCATCTTGTATAAACCTGTATCTTCCTGTATCATCCTGTATCAATTGTATCAACCTGTTGCAACTTGTATCAGTTGTTTCATGTATCATCCTTTATCAACTTGTGTCATTTTGTATTAGTTGTATCATCCCGTATCATCCTGTATTATCCTGTATCATCCTGTATAAACCTGTATCATCCTGTATAAACCTGTATCCTCCTGTATCATCCTGTATAAACCTGTATCATCCTGTATAAACCTGTCATCCATCCTGTATCCTCCTGTATCATCCTGTATAAACCTGTATCATCCTGTATAAACCTGTATCCTCCTGTATCATCCTGTATAAACCTGTATCATCCTGTATCATCCTGTATCATCCTGTATAAACCTGTATCCTCCTGTATCATCCTGTATAAACCTGTATCGTCCTGTATCATGCTGTATAAACCTGTTCCTCCCGTATCATCCTGTGTAAACCAGTATCCTCCTGTATAAACCTGTATCCTCCTGTATCATCCTGTATAAACCTGTATCCCCCTGTATCATCCTGTATAAACCTGTATCCTCCTGTATCATCCTGTATAAACCTGTATCCTCCCGTATCATCCTGTATAAACCTGTATCCTCCCGTATCATCCTGTATAAAGCTGTATCCTCCTGTATCATCCTGTATGAACCTGTATCATCCTGTATCATCCTGTATAAACCTGTATCCTCCTGTATCATCCTGTATAAACCTGTATCCCCCTGTATCATCCTGTATAAACCTGTATCCTCCCGTATCATCCTGTATAAACCTGTATCATCCTGTATAAACCTGTGTCCTCCTGTATCATCCTGTATAAACCTGTATCCTCCTGTATCCTCCTGTATAAACCTGTATCCTCCTGTATCATGCTGTATAAACCTGTATCCTCCTGTATCATCCTGTATAAACCTGTATCATCCTGTATAAACCTGTATCATCCTGTATCATCCTGTATAAACCTGTATCATCCTGTATCACCCTGTATAAACCTGTATCCTCCTGTATCATCCTGTATAAACCTGTATCCTCCTGTATCATCCTGTATAAACCTGTTCCTCCCGTATCATCCTGTGTAAACCTGTATCCTCCTGTATCATCCTGTATAAACCTGTATCCTCCTGTATCATCCTGTTTAAAGCTGTATCCTCCTGTATCATCCTGTATAAACCTGTATCCTCCCGTATCATCCTGTATAAACCTGTATCATCCTGTATAAACCTGTATCCTCCTGTATCATCCTGTATAAACCTGTATCCTCCTGTATCATCCTGTATAAACCTGTATCCTCCTGTATCATCCTGTATAAACCTGTATCCTCCTGTATCATCCTGTATAAACCTGTATCATCCTGTATAAACATGTATCATCCTGTATAAACCTGTATCCTCCTGTATCATCCTGTATAAACCTGTATCCTCCCGTATCATCCTGTATAAACTTGTATCATCCTGTATAAACCTGTATGATCCTGTATCATCCTGTATAAACCTGTATCATCCTGTATAAACCTGTATCATCCTGTATTAACCTGTATCATCCTGTATAAACCTGTATCATCCTGTATAAACCTGTATCATCCTGTATAAACCTGTATCATCCTGTATAAACCTGTATCCTCCTGTATCATCCTGTATAAACCTGTATCCCCCTGTATCATCCTGTATAAACCTGTATCCTCCTGTATCATCCTGTATAAACCTGTATCCTCCCGTATCATCCTGTATAAACCTGTATCCTCCCGTATCATCCTGTATAAAGCTGTATCCTCCTGTATCATCCTGTATAAACCTGTATCATCCTGTATCATCCTGTATAAACCTGTATCCTCCTGTATCATCCTGTATAAACCTGTATCCCCCTGTATCATCCTGTATAAACCTGTATCCTCCCGTATCATCCTGTATAAACCTGTATCATCCTGTATAAACCTGTGTCCTCCTGTATCATCCTGTATAAACCTGTATCCTCCTGTATCCTCCTGTATAAACCTGTATCCTCCTGTATCATGCTGTATAAACCTGTATCCTCCTGTATCATCCTGTATAAACCTGTATCATCCTGTATAAACCTGTATCATCCTGTATCATCCTGTATAAACCTGTATCATCCTGTATCACCCTGTATAAACCTGTATCCTCCTGTATCATCCTGTATAAACCTGTATCCTCCTGTATCATCCTGTATAAACCTGTTCCTCCCGTATCATCCTGTGTAAACCTGTATCCTCCTGTATCATCCTGTATAAACCTGTATCCTCCTGTATCATCCTGTATAAAGCTGTATCCTCCTGTATCATCCTGTATAAACCTGTATCCTCCCGTATCATCCTGTATAAACCTGTATCATCCTGTATAAACCTGTATCCTCCTGTATCATCCTGTATAAACCTGTATCCTCCTGTATCATCCTGTATAAACCTGTATCCTCCTGTATCATCCTGTATAAACCTGTATCCTCCTGTATCATCCTGTATAAACCTGTATCATCCTTTATAAACATGTATCATCCTGTATAAACCTGTATCCTCCTGTATCATCCTGTATAAACCTGTATCCTCCCGTATCATCCTGTATAAACTTGTATCATCCTGTATAAACCTGTATGATCCTGTATCATCCTGTATAAACCTGTATCATCCTGTATAAACCTGTATCATCCTGTATTAACCTGTATCATCCTGTACAAACCTGTATCATCCTGTATAAACCTGTATCATCCTGTATAAACCTGTATCATCCTGTATAAACCTATATCATCCTGTATCATCCTGTATCATCCTGTATAAACCTGTATCATCCTGTATAAACCTGTATCATCCTGTATAAACCTGTATCCTCCTGTATCATCCTGTATAAACCTGTATCCTCCCGTATCATCCTGTATAAACCTGTATCATCCTGTGTAAACCTGTATGATACTGTATCATCCTGTATAAACCTGTATCATCCTGTATAAACCTGTATCATCCTGTATAAACCTGTATCCTCCCGTATCATCCTGTATAAACCTGTATCATCCTGTATCATCCTGTATAAACCTGTATGATCCTGTATCATCCTGTATAAACCTGTATCATCCTGTATAAACCTGTATCATCCTGTATAAACCTGTATCATCCTGTATAAACCTGTATCATCCTGTATAAACCTATATCATCCTGTATCATCCTGTATCATCCTGTATAAACCTGTATCCTCCTGTATCATCCTGTATAAACCTGTATCCTCCCGTATCATCCTGTATAAACCTGTATCATCCTGTATAAAGCTGTATGATCCTGTATCATCCTGTATAAACCTGTATCATCCTGTATAAACCTGTATCATCCTGTATAAACCTGTATCATCCTGTATTAACCTGTATCATCCTGTATAAACCTGTATCATCCTGTATAAACCTGTATCATCCTGTATAAACCTGTATCATCCTGTATTAACCTGTATCATCCTGTATAAACCTGTATCATCCTGTATAAACCTGTATCATCCTGTATCATCCTGTATCATCCTGTATAAACCTGTGTCATCCTGTATTAACCTGTATCATCCTGTATTATCCTGTATAAACCTGTATCATCCTGTATAAACCTGTATCATCCTGTATCATCCTGTATTAACCTGTATTATCCTGTATCATCCTGGATCATCCTGTATAAACCTGTTGCAACTTGCACATCTGCCGCCTCGCTTCGCATTCTTAGGAAACTATGCAGATTATTATTTTTTAAATTTTTTTAATGTATTATTTCTTACACTCTTACCCCAGGAATCTTAAGTCTTATAACATACAGCCGGGAGGAAATATTGGATATAAGAGAAACGTCAACTCACCAACATTACGACAAGGAATACGACTTTCCCGAAGCGGATCCTCTGTTTGGTCCACCACCCAGGACAGTGGATCGGATCCCAGCAGGCGACCCAAAACAAACAGGATACGTTATCAGAGTCGGTACAGCCACCCGGTTTCTTCACGCATGGCGCCGACAGAAACAAACAGCTCTCTGGTAAGAAGAAGGGTGGCGGTGTATGCCTTATGATTAACGAGTCGTGGTGTGATCATAACAACATACAGGAACTTAAGTCATTTTTGTTCACCTGACCTAGAATTCCTTACTTGCCGACCACATTATCTACCAAGAGAATTGTCTTCGATTATAATCACAGTCGTGTATATCCCCCCCCCCAAGCAGACACCTCGACGGCCCTGAAAGAACTTCATTGGACTCTATGTAAACTGGAAACCACATATTCTGAGGCTGCATTTATTGTAGCTGGGGATTTTAGCCTTTCTGGGATCGATGTTCCGCTAGCGGAACACCTGGCTTACAGCCAGTGAAATTGCAGGGCGCCAAATTCAAACAACAGAAATCTCATAATTAAAATTCCTCAAATATACAAGTATTATACACCATTTTAAAGATAAACTTCTTGTTAATCCAACCACAGTGTCTGATTTCAAAAAGGATTTACGGCGAAAGCACACCATGCGATGATGTTAGGACAGCGCCTAGCCACAAAAAACATTTTCCAAGGAGAGGTGTCACAAAAGTCAGAAATAGCGATTCAATTAATCACTAACCTTTGATGATCTTCATCTGGTGGCACTCCCAGGACTCCATGTTACACAATAAATGTTTGTTTTGTTCGATAAAGTTAATCTTTATGTCCAAAAAACACCGTTTAAATTGGCGCGTTATGTTCAGTAATGCATTGTCTCAAACAAACATCCGGTGAAATTGCAGAGAGTCAAATCAAATTACAGAAATACTCATCATAAACATTGATGAAAGATACAAGTGTTATACATAGGCTTAAAGATAAACTTCTTGTTAATCCAGCCGCTGTGTCAGATTTCAAAAGGCTTTACGGCGAAAGCACACCATGCGATTATGTTTTTATTGATAAAGTTCAGCAATCCATATGCACAAAGCGTGGGCACAACATCCAGACGAAAAGTCTAAAAAGTTCCATTAAATTTCGTAGAAAGGTCAAACGATGTCTATAATCCTTAGGATCTATTTATCATAAATATTCAATATTATTAATTATTAAAAATTGGATGTAATAAATGTGTCACTAGTCACTTTAAACAATGTCACTTTATATAATGTTTACATACCCTACATTACTCATCTCATATGTATATACTGTACTCTATACTGTACTCTATACCATCTACTGCATCTTGCCTATGCCGTTCGGCCATCGCTCATCCATATATTTATATGTACATATTCTTATTCATTCCTTTACACTTGTGTGTGTATAAGGTAGTTGTTGTGACATTGTTGGATTACTTGTTAGATATTACTGCATGGTCGGAACTAGAAACACAAGCATTTTGCTACACTCACAATAACATCTGCTAACCATGTGTATGTGGCCAATAAAATTTGTTTCAATTTATATCATCCTGTATCTTTAAAAAATAAAAAAGATTAATTACATTTTTTTTTTTTAAATGTTTTATGTATTTCTTTTTATTACAGAAAAATCAGTATACATACAAGTATACAAACAGACAATGATAACATATGCTAGGGGGTACAACAAATGACAGATTATACAAAGACCTTAAAAGATGCACACATATTGATTGTTTTATCAGCTTTCTTATTAGAAGAATGTATAATGGTCTTAATGTACTGGTCGAATTCCTTATAGAAAACACTGAAGAGTGGTTTTATATTAGTGAATTTATATTTATGAATATGACATTTTGCCAATTAGATTTATAAGGTAAATTAGTTTTTCTTTATCTTTATTATGGTTAAGGAAACTGAGCAGCACATTCTCCCATAAAAAACAAAAGTCATCAAGAATATTAAGAGTTATAAATCTGTGAATATCTTTCCATAATTGTTTTACATGTGTAGACAATGCCAAAATAAATGTGAAACTGTTTCTGGATGCTCAACACAAAAAGTACAATCAATGTTAATGTCTTTTTGGAGTTTCTTCAGGTAATGATTCGCAGGGTAATACTTATGGATCATTCTGAAAGAGACCTCTTTCACCTTGTTAACAAGCAAGTATTTGTGTGGTAATAACTAGACTTTTTCCCAACAGATATTAGTGACCAATGTATTCCAGTAACTTGTGACATAAGGAATGGATACGATATCCCTTTGAAATAAAGCACGTATAGATCTATTGTTCTGAGGGAGTGAGGAGAAACATATTTTCCCTATTGGAGAGTGAACTGGATTAAGCGAGGGTAGGTCAAGAAGGTGAGGTCTGGCTACACCTCTAAATAACATGAGCGGTCCAGATGGAATAGCATTAAAGACTACGGCGAACTCTCTAGGTGTTACAGGGATATTGTAACGAGATAAAAAATTCCTCATAATTGAGTAACAATCCTTCTGCAGTAAAACGTTGACTCACCAGCAGGATATGATTATTGAACCAGTTCTTAGAAAATAAAGACATGTTTCTATATAAAATGTCCTTATTCTTCCAAATGAAATACCTATGAGGGGGACAATTATGTTTATATATTAACGACCACGCTAAGAATACTTGTCTGTGAAAAGCTGATAGTTTTGCAGGAATTTAATCAATGTTATAGTTACAAAGGAACATAAAATTGAAGCCACCAAAACGGAACAAGATATAACGAGGGATGAAATTCCAAATTGAAGTTGGATTCTTTAAAAAATGTTTAGGCCAATTTATCTTAAAAGTTTTATTTATTCAAAGTAGGAAAATCGAAGAAAAAAATTGAGACCACCATATTCATGTGAGTTCATAACGACAGATTTCCTAATATAATGTGGAAGATTTTTCCAGATAAAGTTGAAAAGCACCTGGTCAACCGCTTTACCTATTTTGTTGTCAAGATATAGGGACTGGGCTGCTTAAGTAAGTCTGGAGATACCTTCCGCTTTAGAAAGAAATACTCAGCCTTTCAAGGATAAATCCCTCTGCAACCAATGGTTCAACTTCTTTTAGTTTTTTTTCAATAATAGGTATAACATGTTATGAGCATCTGTCCTGTTGATCCTTAGATATGGTAATCCCAAGGTATGTTACTTTTTCCTTGACTGGGATATTGCATATAGAGGGTATCACACAGTCTTTAACAGCAAACAATTCACACTTATTAAGGTTTAGGCGAATACCAGATGCTTTGGAAAATATATTTATCACATCGACTACTCTAGGAATCTGGTCAGCATCTTTCAAAAAGAGGGTTGTGTCATCTGCAAGTTGACTTATGACAATATCTCTTTCACTAGTCACTTTAAACAATGCCACTTTTTATAATGTTTACATACCCTACATTACTTATCTCATATGTATATACTGTACTCTATACTGTACTCTATACCATCTACTGCATCTTGCCTATGCCATTCGGCTATTGCTCATCCCCATATTTATATGTACATATTCTTATTCATTCCTTTACACTTGTGTGTGTATAAGGTAGTTGTTGTGAAATTGTTAGATTACTTGTTAGATATTACTGCATGGTCAGAACTAGAAGCACAAGCACAAGCATTTCTGCAAGTTGACTGATGATACTATCTCTGTCCGAAATAGAGATCTCCTTTATATCACTAGATTTAACAAAAATTGTAAGAAGTTGGGATGCAAGCAGGAAGAGATAAGGCGAAATTGGGCAACCTTGCCTAATTCCTCTTTTCAAATCAAATCTAGGAGAAGGTCCATGCTTTAATTGAATTGAACTGTTCCCATTCATATAAAGACTTTTATTAGTACTACAAAATAATTCCCCAAAACCAAATTTCTCAAGGGAGAGAAATAGAAACTCATGTTCCACTGTATCGAAGGCTTTATAAAAGTCTAATAAGACAATAAAACTATCTTGGAAGATTAAATCAGAATAGTCAATAAGGTCTAACACCAGTCGGATATTATTAGATATATGTCTATTCCTCATGAAGCCAGATTGGGTCTCTTCTATAATCGAGTCCAATACTGCCTTCATTCTTTTTGCAAATATAGAGGCTAATATTTTGTAAAGTCGTTATTTGAGCGGACAGATTGGACGCCAATTATCGAGTAGAAGCAAGTCTTTCTTGGGCTTAGGGATTAATGTAATCAGAGTCAAACTGGGATGGAGAGCATTATTTACTTTCAGAAAAGACCTCCAACAGAAAATGGGGCCAAATGTTGAGAAAAAGTTTCGTAGAACTCAACAGATATACCATCAGTCCCAGGAGACTTATTATTTTGAAGGTGTTCAATACAATAAATGATCTCTTCAACTATAATAGGGTCATCACACTGTTCCCTCACAGCCTCCCCAATTGATTTCACATCCCCCAGAGAGTCAAAAAAAAGAGGAAACCTCACGATACTTAGAACTATATAAATTCCTTTAGAAGTTGCAACTAAAGTTAGAGATTAATTTGGGATCATCTGTTATGAGACCGTTAATATTTCATTGTTGAATTGTATTATTTTTAGAGTGGTATTTTTCTAACCTGAAAAAATAAGATGGATTTTGTTCACCCTCCTCTAGCCACTTCATCCTAGATCTGACAAAGGCTCCCTCTGCTTTCAGTTCATATATATCATCCAACTTGTTTTCTAGCTCAAACAGAACAGATTTGTCCTCCTCTGAGAGACTTTCAACAGGCTTTTGAACAAGACAGGTGATCTTTGTAATTACACTTTCTTCTTCAGCTCTCCTTGTCTTGGCAAGAATACTCCCATATTTTCTTAAATATTTTCCAACCTCATATTTAAAAAGCTCCCAGTTATTACTGTATGTATTGTCATTCATAGCTTTGTTCCAAAAGTGTGTAATTAAATTGTTTATGTCCATCTTGACCAACTCATGTTTTAATACAGAGCTATTAAGCTTCCAGTAGGATGCTCTGCCAAGGCCATTATCAGAGAGAAACCGTTTAATATCAATATAAATAGCTCTATGATCAGTAAGGGGAGCAGCCAGGTTGTTAACAGAAATACCCTGTTTATCAAAACATTTAGACACCAACCAAAAAATCAATATGTGATTGTCTGGATTATTACTCCATGTGAAAGACTTGTCATTAGGAAACTTTACTCTCCAAATATCTATAATATCAAACCTTTCCATAAACTGCCTCAAACTTGTATTCATAGAAGTGGACTGTACCGGAGGTAATCTATCAATTAAATTATACAGAGACATATTAAAATCACCACCTATTATCCAGTAAAGCATTCGGGAACTTGTTTAGCCAATGGAGAATACGCTTTTCTAAAGATTCAAGTAAGTGATCATTTTTTAAAGTTTGGAATTGTAACTATAAATGTTGGTAATAATAATTATGATGTTGTTACATTTGATGACAAGACAAAGAAAGTGACCAGAAGGGTCCCAGTCGGAGTGCAAAGTACTTCCTTTGAAATGAATCTTTAGAGTGGTAACTCCAGCAGAGCGTTCAGAACCATGAGCGAGACATACCCTTGTCTGAGATGACATACAGCACTATGTATACACATACAGCAGACCTACCCCACTGAGATCTCCAGAAGTTGACGTCGCAACTAAATGAGACTCTTGAAAAAAAACATACATTTGTTTTAAGCTGTTTAGCAAATATTAATTATGCTTTGCACTTTCCATTATTTCTTAACCCCCCTAGCATTGAGTGACACAATAGACACAAACGACAAAGTGGAATATAGAACAAAGTACTATGAGCTAAAAAACAATCGCAAATCGAAAAAGAATATAAGGAAACCAGCGTTGCATCACCATATAGATATAAATTATTGAGTGAGAATAGTTTAGCATAACAAAGCTAACTGCCAGAACAAGAAACAACAAAGATCTTGCTCACTGCCTATACTGCAGGTAAACATATCAGAAGTGAGAGAACAATTAAAATAGCAAATATCCATTACTCCGGTAATCCTGTGTAGTTAGAATAAAGGTTAAATCACCTTAGAGCCAGGAGTGAGATCTGCTCACATCAGAGGTAGCTATCTAGGTAGCCTATGTTGACCACCAGGCACAGCTTATGACAGTTCTCAAGGAGGAAGGTTGAATTTGGATCCGTTGATGAAAGTGCGCCCTCCGATGAAGTAAGCCGCTTTCCCTTCTTTTCGTGCTTTTTCCACAGCTGGCCACAGTTTTTCTCTCTCTTTTCTCTGTCTGCTTTCGAGAGGTCTTCAGCAAATCGTAGATTGTTATCGTGTAGGAAAGTAGATTTCTTGGCTGCTTTCCAAATGGCATCCCTGTAGATTCGTGATGTGAACTGGAGAATGACACTTCTAGGCTTGGAGTCACCCTGCCTTCTGGTGCCCGAGGTGATGTACAGTGTCGACAACATCTGCAAGCTTAGCCTTCTCCACAGGTAGGATAGCTTGGCAGACTTTGATGGTCTCTTGCTGCACGTTCTCCCCATCTGCCTCGGGAACTCCATACAGTCTCAGATTCCACCATCTGCTTTCGAGTTCCGCGATTCTTCTTTGGCACAAGTCCGTCTTTCCCTCCTGCTTTTCGATGTGGGCTACCTTCTTCTTAACATCCTTGATTTCCATGCATGCAAAGTCAACAGTTTTTTTTTTTTTTTTAGCCCTCGATTTTCATTGCGTTGTCGCCAACCATTTTCTCTAAGGCGTCGGACCTTGCATTGATGAGCCTGGAAAGAGTGGCGATAACATCATTATTGGCAGCGCCACTTAGGCCCAGTTCAAACATGCCTTTCTTGGAAGCTGGAGGTTTGCTTGGGGTTATAGGCAGAGAAGGAAAATCCTCGTGTGACACGGTAAGTGTCATAGAGTCTGTCAGACCGGTATAGTTGTGGCAGGTTGTCAATCAAAGTGTTTTGCTTCCTGTGTAACGACATTGGATGATGCCTGAGCATTGCTAGCTGAGGAGTTATCCATAAGATTTCTCTTTCTGTCGGCGCGCTGTGACATTTTGGAAAATATAAACTTAACTCATCAATAACATGGTGTTTTTAGCAAGCAAAGTATGAGTTTGGTAGTTCAAAATAATACACTTTTCACAATCGTTTTCAGAAGTTGGTATGCAGAGCTCGGTAGGAAGCGTGCGTTCAAGCTGCCATCTTGGAGCCTCCTGTATCATCCAGTATCATCCTGTATCATCCTGTATCATCCTGTATTAACCTGTTTCATCCTGTATTAACCTGTATCATCCTGTATCATCCTGTATCATCCTGTATTAACCTGTATCGTCCTGTATCATACTGTATAAACCGGTATCATCCTGTATCATCCTGTATTAACCTGTATTAATCTGTTTCATCCTGTATTAACCTGTATCATCCTGTATCATCCTGTATCATCTTGTATGAACCTGTTTCATCCTGTATCATCATGTATCGTCCTGTATTATCCTGTGTAAACATGTATCATCCTGTATCATCCTGTATCATCCTGTATGAGCCTGTATAATCCTGTATAAACCTGTATCATCCTGTATAAACCTGTATCATCCTGTATCAATTGTATCATCCTGTATCATCCTGTATCAATTGTATCATCCTGTATCATCCTGTATCAATTGTATCATCCTGTATCAATTGTATCATCCTATATAACCCTGTATCATCATGTATCAATTGTATCATCCTGTATCATCCTGTATAAACCTGTATCATCCTGTATAAACCTGTATCATCCTGTATAAACCTGTATCATCCTGTATTAACCTGTATCGTCCTGTATCATCCTGTATAAACCTGTATCATCCTGTATTAACCTGTTTCATCCTGTATTAACCTGTATCATCCTGTATCATCCTGTATCATCCTGTATTAACCTGTATTAACCTGTTTCATCCTGTATTAACCTGTATCATCCTGTATAAACCTGTATCATCCTGTATCATCCTGTATCATCCTGTATAAACCTGTATCATCCTGTATCATCCTGTATCATCCTGTATAAACCTGTATCATCCTGTATCATCCTGTATCATCCTATATCATCTTGTATGAACCTGTTTCATCCTGTATCGTCCTGTATTATCCTGTGTAAACATGTATCATACTGTATAAACCTGTATCATCCTGTATTAACCTGTATCATCCTGTATCATCCTGTATCATCCTGTATCAATTGTATCATCCTGTATCATCCTGTATTAACCTGTATCATCCTGTATTAACCTGTATCATCCTGTATTAACCTGTATCATCCTGTATCATCCTGTATCAATTGCATCATCCTGTATCATCCTGTATCATCCTGTATAAACCTGTATCATCCTGTATCATCCTGTATCAATTGCATCATCCTGTATCATCCTGTATCAATTGCATCATCCTGTATCATCCTGTATCAATTGTATCATCCTGTATCATCCTGTATCAATTGTATCATCCTGTATCAATTGTATCATCCTATATAACCCTGTATCATCATGTATCAATTGTATCATCCTGTATCATCCTGTATCATCTTGTATGAACCTGTTTCATCCTGTATCATCATGTATCGTCCTGTATTATCCTGTGTAAACATGTATCATCCTGTATCATCCTGTATCATCCTGTATGAGCCTGTATCATCCTGTATAAACCTGTATCATCCTGTATAAACCTGTATCATCCTGTATCAATTGTATCATCCTGTATCATCCTGTATCAATTGTATCATCCTGTATCATCCTGTATCAATTGTATCATCCTGTATCAATTGTATCATCCTATATAACCCTGTATCATCATGTATCAATTGTATCATCCTGTATCATCCTGTATAAACCTGTATCATCCTGTATAAACCTGTATCATCCTGTATAAACCTGTATCATCCTGTATTAACCTGTATCGTCCTGTATCATCCTGTATAAACCTGTATCATCCTGTATTAACCTGTTTCATCCTGTATTAACCTGTATCATCCTGTATCATCCTGTATCATCCTGTATTAACCTGTATTAACCTGTTTCATCCTGTATTAACCTGTATCATCCTGTATAAACCTGTATCATCCTGTATCATCCTGCCCCCTGCCCATCATCCTGTATAAACCTGTATCATCCTGTATCATCCTGTATCATCCTGTATAAACCTGTATCATCCTGTATCATCCTGTATCATCCTATATCATCTTGTATGAACCTGTTTCATCCTGTATCGTCCTGTATTATCCTGTGTAAACATGTATCATACTGTATAAACCTGTATCATCCTGTATTAACCTGTATCATCCTGTATCATCCTGTATCATCCTGTATCAATTGTATCATCCTGTATCATCCTGTATTAACCTGTATCATCCTGTATTAACCTGTATCATCCTGTATTAACCTGTATCATCCTGTATCATCCTGTATCAATTGCATCATCCTGTATCATCCTGTATCATCCTGTATAAACCTGTATCATCCTGTATCATCCTGTATCAATTGCATCATCCTGTATCATCCTGTATCAATTGCATCATCCTGTATCATCCTGTATCAATTGTATCATCCTGTATCATCCTGTATCAATTGTATCATCCTGTATCAATTGTATCATCCTATATAACCCTGTATCATCATGTATCAATTGTATCATCCTGTATCATCCTTTATCAAATGTAGCATCCTGTATAAACCTGTAGTCTCCTGTAGCATCCTTTATCATCCTGTATAAAACTGTAGCATCCTGTATAAACCTGTATCATACTGTATCACCCTGTATCAATTGTATCATCCTGTATAAACCAGCATCATCCTGTATAAACCTGTAGCCTCCTGTAGCATCCTGCATCAATTGTATCTTCCTTTATCAACTAGTATCATCCTGCAGCAATTGTATCAATTGTATCATCCTGTATCATCCGGGTATCATCCTGTATCATCCTGTATAAACCTGTATCATCCTATATAAACCTGTATCATCCTGTATCATCCTGTATCAAACTAAAGAAGTCTTACCAGGGAAGCCTTGCTATTGCTATGGTTAGGATAAGGAGATTTATCTGGTCATGTCATATGGTCATATGTTTAAAATAGTATATTTCATGTGATCATGTGTTTAAAAATTGTACACTGAACAATTACAAAGCAAGAGACAGAATTCACCTGAATGAATGGATGAGTTGTCAGTGTGCAACCCATTCTTTTACGGGATTAATTGACACATGAAATAAACACGACAGTAATTGCCGGTGATTAATTATTCTGGTGTTCTGTGCGATGCCCTCCGCATAAATACTTAACAATACATCAATTCATAATAGTAGACAAGGCTATCCAATCAATAATAATAACCACGAGGCAAAGTATTTTGTTCAAAGCTTAGCAAGTCATCTATCAACATGTGGACAGGACAGGACAAGACACACACACACAATCAAGTCATCTATAGACATGTGGACAGGACACACACACATACACACACACACACACACACATACACACACACACACACACACACACACACACACACACACACACACACACACACACACACACACACACACACACACACACACACACACACACAATCACACAATCAAGTCATCTATAGACATGTGGACAGGACACACACACATACACACACACACACACACACACACACACACACACACACACACACACACACACACACACACACCACACACACACACACACACACACGCACACACACACACACACACACAATCAAGTCATCTATAGACATGTGGCAATTCTTCATCTGCTGTCCGTATGGATGAAGGAGAAAGGGTAATTATTATTTTTTTTTACATCCAGACTCCACTTCATTGGCTTGCATCCCAAATAGCATCCTGTTATATTTATAGTGCACTACTTTTAACCATATCCCATAGTGCACCGTGTAGGGATTAGGGGACCATTTGGGATTCTGGCAGTGCATTGTTCTGTGAGGTCAAGTCCATTTTCTTAGTCAACATTTACTGAAATCATTTTGAACCATTTTGACCAGAGATTCAACATAGTGTGTGAAGAAGAAGAAGAAGAAGACAAACACTTCTTCACACTTTCTAATATACTGACTGATTCTAAATGGAAAAGTGTTTGAAAAATAATGTTGTGGAACGGAGGAATATAGACGGACAAAGAGATAGACAGAGAGAAAGATGGAGGGATGTATGTAGCTAGAGGGAGAGAGAAGTAGAGAGAGAGAAAGGTAGAGAGGTAGAGAGAGAGAGAGAGAGTTGCTTTGAATTGAATTGAGTAAGAGAGAAAGAGAGGTAGAGAGCGAGAGAGAGGTAGAGAGAAAGAGAAAGAGAGGAAGAGGTAGAGAGGTAGAGAGAGAGAGATAGAGGTAGAGCGGTAGAGAGAAAGAGAGAGAGAGGAAGAGGTAGAGAGAGGTAGAGAGATATAGAGATGTAGAGAGGTAGAGAGCCAGAGATAAAGGTAGAAAGATTGAGAGATATAGAGGTAGACTAGAGGTAGAGAGATAGAGAGATAAAGGTAGAGAGGTGATAAGGATAGCTGGGGCTACGGACGGAGGGATAGCTGGGACTACGGACTGAGGGATAGCTGGAGCTACGGACGGAGGGATAGCTGGGGCTACGGACGGAAGGATAGCTGGGGCTACGGACGGAGGGATAGCTGGAGCTACGGACGGAGGGATAGTTGGGACTACGGACGGAGGGATAGCTGGAGCTATGGACGGAGGGATAGCTGGAGCTACGGACGGAGGGATAGCTGGGGCTACGGACGGAGGGAGAGCTGGGGCTACGGACGGAGGGATAGCTGGGGCTACGGACGGAGGGATAGCTGGGGCTACGGACGGAGGGATAGCTGGGGCTACGGACGGAGGGATAGCTGGAGCTACGGACGGAGGGATAGCTGGAGCTACGGACGAAGGGATAGCTGGGGCTACGGACGGAGGGATAGCTGGAGCTACGGACGGAGGGATAGCTGGGGCTACGGACGGAGGGATAGCTGGAGCTACGGACGGAGGGATAGTGAGAGGCTGAAAATGAAGTGATGGAAGAGAAAAGAAAGTGAGGAGAGACGAAATGAAGTGCAACCACAGACACCACACAACACACACAACCACAGACACCACACAACACACACAACCACAGACACCACACAACACACACAACCACAGACACCACACAACACACACAACCACAGACACCACACAACAGACACAAGCATCTAACCAATGAGTTTGTCTGTGTGTGATTCTGTACGCGTGTGTCTGAATGAATGTGTGTTTGTGTCTGAACGTGTGTGTGTGTGTGTGCGTGTCTGTGTTTTTAAATGTGTGTGTATGTGTGTGTGTGGGGTCAGACACGAGGGGGTGAGTGATAGTGGTAGACACACACACACACACACACACACACACACACACACACACACACACACACACACACACACACACACACACACACGATACACACACATTTAAACACAAACACACACACACACACACACACACACACACACACATTTAAACACAAACACACACACACACACACACACACACACACACACACACACACACACACACACACATTTAAACACAGACACACTCACATACACACACACACATAAGTGTACCTCGCTCTTTGTTTCACTTGGTCCTGGTCCAAATAGTGGTCTCCAACCCCGCCCCAGGTAACCAGGCTCACTGCAACTGGGTCTGTTTGTGTGTCCCTGGGTCTGTCTGTGTATCCCTGGGACTGTCTGTGTGTCCCTGAGTCTGTATGTGTGTCCCTGGGTCTGTCTGTGTGTCCCTGGGTCTGTCTGTGTGTCCCTGGGTCTGTCTGTGTGTCCCTGAGTCTCTCTGTGTGTCCCTGGGTCTGTCTGTGTGTCCCTGGGTCTGTCTGTGTGTCCCTAAGTCTGTCTGTGTGTCCCTGGGTCTGTCTGTGTGTCCCTGAGTCTGTCTGTGTGTCCCTGAGTCTGTCTGTGAGTCCCTGGGTCTGTCTGTGTGTCCCTGGGTCTCTCTGTGTTTGTGTGTGTGTGTCTGTGAGTGTGTGTCCCATGGTCTGTCTGTCCCATTGTCTGTCTGTTTTTTTCCCTGGGTCTGTGTGTGTGTCCTTGGGTCTCTCTCTCTCTCTGTGTGTGTGTGTGTGTGTGTGTGTGTGTGTGTGTGTGTGTGTGTGTGTGTGTGTGTGTGTGTGTGTGTGTGTGTGTGTGTGTGTGTCCGTGTGTGTGTGAGTTAGCCCTCTCCTCTACTGTAGTTAGAGCCAGCTGTGTTTCTGACAACTGGCTTCACTCTGCTGGAGAATAAAGGGGCTTTTGTGTAGCGAGGACCCCGACACACACACCCCGACCCAGCCTACCATTCTTATCAGGCAAACGCCACGGACACCCCAGAGTTCAGGCAGCACACACCGGTCGTCACGTAGATGGGGGTTCTAGAATACTGGGACGATGCACAGGGAGGGAGAGGAGATGGGGGTTCTAGAACACTGGCACGAGGCACAGGGAGGGAGAGGAGATGGGGGTTCTAGAATACTGGCACGAGGCACGGAGAGGGAGAGGAGATGGGGGTTCTAGAATACTGGCACGAGGCACAGGGAGGGAGAAGAGATGGGGGTTCTAGAATACTGGCACGAGGCACAGGGTGGGAGAGGAGATGGGGGTTCTAGAATACTGGCATGAGGCAAAGGGAGGGAGAAGAGATGGGGGTTCTAGAGTACTGGCATGAGGCACAGGGAGAGAGAGAAGATGGGGGTTCTAGAATACTGGCACGATGCACAGGGAGGGAGAGGAGATGGGGGTTCTAGAATACTGGAACGAGGCACGGAGAGGGAGAGGAGATGGGGGTTCTAGATGGGGGTTCTAGAATACTGGCACGAGGCACGGAGAGGGAGAGGAGATGCACGGAGAGGGAGAGGAGATGGGGGTTCTAGATGGGGGTTCTAGAATACTGGCACGAGGCACAGAGAGGGAGAGGAGATGGGGGTTCTAGAATAGTGGCACGAGGCACAGGGAGGGAGAAGAGATGGGGGTTCTAGAATACTGGCACGAGGCACAGGGTGGGAGAGGAGATGGGGGTTCTAGAATACTGGCATGAGGCACAGGGAGGGAGAAGAGATGGGGGTTCTAGAGTACTGGCATGAGGCACAGGGAGGGAGAGGAGATGGGGGTTCTAGAATACTGGCACGATGCACAGGGAGGGAGAGGAGATGGGGGTTCTAGAATACTGGAACGAGGCACGGAGAGGGAGAGGAGATGGGGGTTCTAGAATACTGGCACGAGGCACAGGGAGGGAGAGGAGATGGGGGTTCTAGAATACTGGCAAGATGCACAGGGAGGGAGAGTAGATGGGGGTTCTAGAATACTGGGACGAGAAACAGGGAGGGAGAGGAGATGGGGGTTCTAGAATACTGGCACGAACCACAGGGAGGGAGAGGAGATGGGGGTTCTAGAATACTGGCACGATGCACAGGGAGGGAGAGGAGATGGGGGTTCTAGAATACTGGCACGATGCACAGGGAGGGAGAAGAGATGGGGGTTCTAGAATACTGGGACGATGCACAGGGAGGGGAGATGGGGGATCTAGAATACTGGCACGATGCACAGGGAGGGAGAGGAGATGGGGGTTCTAGAATACTGGCACGATGCACAGGGAGGGAGAGGAGATGGGGGTTCTAGAATACTGGAACGAGGCACGGAGAGGGAGAGGAGATGGGGGTTCTAGAATACTGGCACGAGGCACAGGGAGGGAGAGGAGATGGGGGTTCTAGAATACTGGCATGATGCACAGGGAGGGAGAGGAGATGTGGGTTCTAGAATACTGGGACGAGAAACAGGGAGGGAGAGGAGATGGGGGTTCTAGAATACTGGCACAAACCACAGGGAGGGAGAGGAGATGGGGGTTCTAGAATACTGGCACGATGCACAGGGAGGGAGATGGGGGTTCTAGAATACTGGCACGATGCACAGGGAGGGAGATGGGGGTTCTAGAATACTGGCACGATGCACAGGGAGGGAGAAGAGATGGAGGTTCTAGAATACTGGGACGATGCACAGGGAGGGAGAGGAGATGGGGGTTCTAGAATACTGGCACGATGCACAGGGAGGGAGAGGAGATGGGAGTTCTAGAATACTGGCACGATGCACAGGGAGGGAGAGGAGATGGGGGTTCTAGAATACTGGCACAAGGCACAGGGAGGGAGAGGAGATGGGGGTTCTAGAATACTGGCACGAGGCACAGGGAGGGAGAGGAGATGGGGGTTCTAGAATCCTGGCACGAGGCACAGGGAGGGAGAGGAGATGGGGGTTCTAGAATACTGGGACGATGCACAGGGAGGGAGAGGAGATGGGGGTTCTAGAATACTGGCACGAGGCACGGAGAGGGAGAGGAGATGGGGGTTCTAGAATACTGGCACGATGCACAGTTAGGGAGAGGAGATGGGGGTTCTAGAATACTGGGACGAGGAACAGGGAGGGAGAGGAGATGTTGGTTCTAGAATACTGGCACGAACCACAGGGAGAGAGAGGAGATGGGGGTTCTAGAATACTGGCACGATGCACAGGGAGGGAGACGAGATGGGGGTTCTAGAATACTGGCATGAGGCACAGGGAGGGAGAAGAGATGGGGGTTCTAGAATACTGGCACGATGCACAGGGAGGGAGAGGAGATGGGGTTTCTAGAATACTGGCACGATGCACAGGGAGGGAGAAGGGGGTTCTAGAATACTGGGACGAGGCACAGGGAGGGAGAAGAGATGGGGGTTCTAGAATACTGGCACGAACCACAGGGAGGGAGAGGGGATGGGGGTTCTAGAATACTGGCACGATGCACAGGGAGGGAGAGGAGATGGGGGTTCTAGAATACTGGCATGAGGCACAGGGAGGGAGAAGGGGGTTCTAGAATACTGGCACGATGCACAGGGAGGGAGAGGAGATGGGGGTTCTAGAATACTGGCACGATGCACAGGGAGGGAGATGGGGGTTCTAGAATACTGGCATGATGCACAGGGAGGGAGAAGAAATGGGGGTTCTAGAATACTGGGACGATGCACAGGGAGGGAGAGGAGATGGGGGTTCTAGAATACTGGCACGATGCACAGGGAGGGAGAGGAGATGGGAGTTCTAGAATACTGGCACGATGCACAGGGAGGGAGAAGAGATGGGGGTTCTAGAATACTGGCACGATGCACAGGGAGGGAGAGGAGATCGGGGTTCTAGAATACTGGCACGATGTACAGGGAGGGAGAAGAGATGGGGGTTCTAGAATACTGGCACGATGCACAGGGAGGGAGAAGATATGGGGGTTCTAGAATACTGGGACGATGCACAGGGAGGGAGAAGAGATGGGTGTTCTAGAATACTGGCACGATGAACAGGGAGGGAGAGGAGATGGGGATTCTAGAATACTGGCACGAGGCACGGAGAGCGAGAGGAGATGGGGGTTCTAGAATACTGGCACGAGGCACAGGGAGGGAGAAGAGATGGGGGTTCTAGAATACTGGCACGATGAACAGGGAGAGAGAGGAGATGGGGATTCTAGAATACTGGCACGAGGCACTTTGAGCGAGAGGCGATGGGGGTTCTAGAATACTGGCACGAGGCACAGGGAGGGAGAAGAGATGGGGGTTCTAGAATACTGGCACGAGGCACAGGGAGGGAGAGGAGATGGGGGTACTAGAATACTGGCACGAGGCACAGGGAGGGAGAGGAGATGGGGGTTCTAGAATACTGGCATGAGGCACAGGGAGGGAGAAGAGATGGGGGTTCTAGAATACTGGCATGAGGCAGAGGGAGGGAGAGGAGATGGGGGTTCTAGAATACTGGCACGATGCACAGGGAGGGAGAGGAGATGGGGGTTCTAGAATACTGGCACGAGGTTACGGAGAGGGAGAGGAGATGGGGGTTCTAGAATACTGGCACGATGCACAGTTAGGGAGAGGAGATGGGGGTTCTAGAATACTGGGACGAGTAACAGGGAGGGAGAGGAGATGGGGGTTCTAGAATACTGGCACGAACCACAGGGAGGGAGAGGAGATGGGGGTTCTAGAATACTGGCACGATGCACAGGGAGGGAGAGGAGATGGGGGTTCTAGAATACTGGCATGAGGCACAGGGAGGGAGAAGGGGGTTCTAGAATACTGGCACGATGCACAGGGAGGGAGAGGAGATGGGGGTTCTAGAATACTGGCACGATGCACAGGGAGGGAGAAGGGGGTTCTAGAATACTGGCACGATGCACAGGGAGGGAGAAGAGATGGGGGTTCTAGAATACTGGCACGATGCACAGGGAGGGAGAGGAGATGGGGGTTCTAGAATACTGGCACGAGGCACAGGGAGGGAGAAGAGATGGGGGTTCTAGAATACTGGCATGATGCACAGGGAGGGAGAAGAGATGGGGTTCTAGAATACTGGCACGAGGCACAGGGAGGGAGAAGAGATGGGGGTTCTAGAATACTGGCACGATGCACAGGGAGGGAGAAGATATGGGGGTTCTAGAATACTGGGATGATGCACAGGGAGGGAGAAGAGATGGGTGTTCTAGAATACTGGCACGATGAACAGGGAGGGAGAGGAGATGGGGATTCTAGAATACTGGCACGAGGCACGGAGAGCGAGAGGAGATGGGGGTTCTGGAATAATGGCACGATGCACAGGGAGGGAGAAGAGATGGGGGTTCTAGAATACTGGCACGAGGCACAGGGAGGGAGAGGAGATGGGGGTTCTAGAATACTGGCACGAGGCACAGGGAGGGAGAGGAGATGGGGGTTCTAGAATCCTGGCACGAGGCACAGGGAGGGAGAGGAGATGGGGAATCTAGAATACTGGGACGATGCACAGGGAGGGAGAGGAGATGGGGGTTCTAGAATACTGGCACGAGGCACGGAGAGGGAGAGGAGATGGGGGTTCTAGAATACTGGCACGATGCACAGTTAGGGAGAGGAGATGGGGGTTCTAGAATACTGGGACGAGGAACAGGGAGGGAGAGGAGATGTTGGTTCTAGAATACTGGCACGAACCACAGGGAGAGAGAGGAGATGGGGGTTCTAGAATACTGGCACGATGCACAGGGAGGGAGACGAGATGGGGGTTCTAGAATACTGGCATGAGGCACAGGGAGGGAGAAGAGATGGGGGTTCTAGAATACTGGCACGATGCACAGGGAGGGAGAGGAGATGGGGGTTCTAGAATACTGGCACGATGCACAGGGAGGGAGAAGGGGGTTCTAGAATACTGGGACGAGGCACAGGGAGGGAGAAGAGATGGGGGTTCTAGAATACTGGCACGAACCACAGGGAGGGAGAGGGGATGGGGGTTCTAGAATACTGGCACGATGCACAGGGAGGGAGAGGAGATGGGGGTTCTAGAATACTGGCATGAGGCACAGGGAGGGAGAAGGGGGTTCTAGAATACTGGCACGATGCACAGGGAGGGAGAGGAGATGGGGGTTCTAGAATACTGGCACGATGCACAGGGAGGGAGATGGGGGTTCTAGAATACTGGCATGATGCACAGGGAGGGAGAAGAAATGGGGGTTCTAGAATACTGGGACGATGCACAGGGAGGGAGAGGAGATGGGGGTTCTAGAATACTGGCACGATGCACAGGTAGGGAGAGGAGATGGGAGTTCTAGAATACTGGCACGATGCACAGGGAGGGAGAAGAGATGGGGGTTCTAGAATACTGGCACGATGCACAGGGAGGGAGAGGAGATCGGGGTTCTAGAATACTGGCACGATGTACAGGGAGGGAGAAGAGATGGGGGTTCTAGAATACTGGCACGATGCACAGGGAGGGAGAAGATATGGGGGTTCTAGAATACTGGGACGATGCACAGGGAGGGAGAAGAGATGGGTGTTCTAGAATACTGGCACGATGAACAGGGAGGGAGAGGAGATGGGGATTCTAGAATACTGGCACGAGGCACGGAGAGCGAGAGGAGATGGGGGTTCTAGAATACTGGCACGAGGCACAGGGAGGGAGAAGAGATGGGGGTTCTAGAATACTGGCACGATGAACAGGGAGGGAGAGGAGATGGGGATTCTAGAATACTGGCACGAGGCACTTTGAGCGAGAGGCGATGGGGGTTCTAGAATACTGGCACGAGGCACAGGGAGGGAGAAGAGATGGGGGTTCTAGAATACTGGCACGAGGCACAGGGAGGGAGAGGAGATGGGGGTACTAGAATACTGGCACGAGGCACAGGGAGGGAGAGGAGATGGGGGTTCTAGAATACTGGCATGAGGCACAGGGAGGGAGAAGAGATGGGGGTTCTAGAATACTGGCATGAGGCAGAGGGAGGGAGAGGAGATGGGGGTTCTAGAATACTGGCACGATGCACAGGGAGGGAGAGGAGATGGGGGTTCTAGAATACTGGCACGAGGTTACGGAGAGGGAGAGGAGATGGGGGTTCTAGAATACTGGCACGATGCACAGTTAGGGAGAGGAGATGGGGGTTCTAGAATACTGGGATGAGTAACAGGGAGGGAGAGGAGATGGGGGTTCTAGAATACTGGCACGAACCACAGGGAGGGAGAGGAGATGGGGGTTCTAGAATACTGGCACGATGCACAGGGAGGGAGAGGAGATGGGGGTTCTAGAATACTGGCATGAGGCACAGGGAGGGAGAAGGGGGTTCTAGAATACTGGCACGATGCACAGGGAGGGAGAGGAGATGGGGGTTCTAGA
>NC_138297.1:5515000-5690000 GCF_965601325.2 Salmo salar
TATCTAGGCTCCAGGTTAACTCTGATTAGCAGTCTTGACATCCTTTTACTGCGGGTTCATCTTCATCAGATGCCACCATTGATTTCAGGATCATTGTTTTCATAGGCGGGACCATGGAAACTGACGGAATGCTCTCAGTGCATATCAGTGTTGTGACTGTTTGCACACTTTGATAACTTCCTCTGCTAGTCTCATGTCATTTTCACAATATCTTTGCCATTCTTCCTCACAGCTTGACTCAGTCAGTGTAGAATACACCGCAACTTTCTGTTCAAGGTATCTCTCAAGCATGTCATGGCTTGAATTCCATCTAGTAGGGACATCTTGGATTAGTTTGTGGTTTGGCAGCTCCAGCATCTCCTGTTCTGTCTTGAAAACGAGCGCAGCAGTTGTGTTTTTAATGAAAGAAAGATACCATCTTCTTGATCTTTGCTAGGAGGTCGAGAGATTGGATTCACTGACTTTTTGAGATGCTAGATTAATAACAACGTGAGCAAAGCATCCTATCTGTGGCCCCAAATCCAGCTAGTGCAACTGCATTTACAATATTTCTAGCGTTGTCAGTGGTCACGGGAAATTGTTATATTATCCGTCTCCAACTTCCACACGGCAACTACTTCCCTTAGGTCTTCCCCCAAGTTTACACTGGTTTGACGACTCTCAAGGGGACGTGTTTGAAAGACAGGGCTTTTTATCTCCCACTCTGCGGTAATGAAATGAGCCGTTACAGTAAAGAAGCTCTAGACGTTGTTAGGAGCAACAGACCGCGTTTCTGACAACTCGCTCTTAAGTATTTTTAAAAACAATTTTTGTATAAGGCAGGTAATAATGTCCGGGCAAAATGTGAACGGGAAACATGTTTCTGAAACCCCTCATTCTTTACCACAGAGAAGGGTCTCATATTTGCCGCTATGAATTTTGCTATCGCTGCGTTGATTTCTTTAGCCCTACGGGAGTGAGCCGCATGTTGTTGCCTGAAGGCTGTGAAGAGAAGTGGTTGCCGATTGGTCGCCGCTGAATTTTTTCGCCTAGTCCCACCGGCTGGCACTTTGGGATGATGTCGGCGCAAATAAGTAGTCATTAATTTATACGCCATTGGTTTATGCAATAATCTTTTTTTTTTTTCTTTTTTTTTACAATGAAATATATATATATATACATATTTTCCTAGCTATAATATTTGATTAATGTATTGTTCTGTTCGCGGTGCATTACCGAACCGTGGGGGTTCTAGAATACTGGCACGATGCACAAGGAGGGAAAGGAGATGGGGGTTCTAGAATACTGGCACGAGGCACAGGGAGGGAGAGGAGATGGGGGTTCTAGAATACTGGCACGATGCACAGGGAGGGAGATGAGATGGGGGTTCTAGAATACTGGCACGATGCACAGGGAGGGAGATGAGATGGGGGTTCTAGAATACTGGCACGATGAACAGGGAGGGAGAGGAGATGGGGTTCTAGAATACTGGGACAAGGCACGGAGAGGGAGAAGAGATGGGGGTTCTAGAATACTGGCACGATGCACAGGGAGGGAGAAGAGATGGGGGTTCTAGAATACTGGCACGATGCACAGGGAGGGAGAGGAGATGGGGGTTCTAGAATACTGGCACGATGAACAGGGAGGGAGAGGAGATGGGGGTTCTAGAATACTGGGACGATGCACAGGGAGGGAGAAGAGATGGGGGATCTAGAATACTGGCACGATGCACAGGGAGGGAGAGGAGATGGGGGTTCTAGAATACTGGGACGATGCACAGGGAGGGAGAAGAGATGGGGGTTCTAGAATACTGGCACGATGCACAGGGAGGGAGAAGAGATGGGGGTTCTAGAATACTGGGACGATGCACAGGGAGGGAGAAGAGATGGGGGTTCTAGAATACTGGCACGAGGCAGTATTCTAGAACCCCCATTCAATACGAATACAGGTTCCGTTTCATCCCTACTGTGTACCAGGCTATCTGGCCGGTGGGACTCAGTCATATGTTCCAAATGAAGCCCTATTCCCTACGTAGTGCACTACCTTTGAGCACTGTGTAGGGAATAGGGTGTCATTTGAGATGAAGCCTCAGTCATGCGTGTCAAAACATGATCAGTGAGAGAAGTAATACCAATTTAGAAATCTGCCTGTAATGTGTCAGGATGTAAGACCGAGGTGTCCGCTCATCTCTCTCTCTCTCTCTCTCTCTCTCTCTCTCTCTCTCTCTCTCTCTCTCTCTCTCTCTCTCTCTCTTGCTCTCTCTCTCTCTTGCTCTCTCTCTCAATTCAATTTCAATTTAAGTGCTGTATTGGCATGGGAAACATATGTTTACATTGCCAAGGTAAGTGAAATAGATAATAAACAAAAGTGAAATAAACACAATTTTTTTTACAGTAAACATTACACACACAAAAGTTCCAAAATAATAAAGACATTTCAAATGTCATATTATGTCAGTGTTGTAATGATGTGCAAATAGTTAAAGTACAAAAGGGAAAATAAATCAACATAAATATGGGTTGTATTTCCAATCGTGTTTGTTCTTCACTGGTTGCCATTTTCTTGTGGCAACAGGTCACACATCTTCCTGCTGTGATGTCACACTGTGGTATTTCACCCAGTAGATATGGGAGTTTATCAAAATTGGGTTTGTTTAAAAAATTCTTTGTGGATCTGTGTAATCTGAGGGAAATATGTGTCTGTAATATTGTCACGCCCTGACCTTAGAGATCCTTATTATTCTCTATGTTTGGTTAGGTCAGGGTGTGACTCGGGTGGGAAAGTCTATGTTTTCTATTTCTTTGATTTTGGCCGAGTGTGGTTCCCAATCAGAGGCAGCTGTCTATTGTTGTCTCTGATTGGGGATCATATATAAGTTGCAATTTTCCTTTTGGGTTTTGTGGGATCTTGTTTTCTGTTTAGTGTCTGTGCCTGACAGAACTGTACGCTTTCATTTTCGCCTTTTGGTATTTTGTTTAAGTGTTTTGTGAATAAAGGAATGATGAACACTTTGCACGCTGTGCTTTGGTCTACTCTTCCTACCACCAACGAGAGCCGTTACAAATATGGTCATACATTTGGCAGGAGGTTAGGAAGCGCAGCTCAGTGTCCACCTCATTTTGTGGGCAGTGGGCACGTAGCCTGTCTTCTCTTGAGAGCCAGGTCTGCCTACGGTGGCCTTTCTCAATAGCAAGGTTATGCTCACTGAGTCTGCATATAGTCAAAGCTTTCCTTAAGTTTGGGTCAGTCATAGTGGTCAGGTATTCTGCCACTGTGTACTCTCTGTTTAGGACCAAATTGCATTTTGGTTTGCGTTGCTTTTTTTGTTAATTCTTTCCAATGTGTCAAGTAATTATCTTTTCGTTTTCTGATAATTTGGCTCAGCCTAATTGTGTTGCTGTCCTGCGGCTCTGTGGGGTCTGTTTGTGTTTGTGAACAGAGACCCAGGACCAGCTTGCTTAGGGGGCTCTTCTCCAGGTTCATCTCTCTTTAGGTGATGGCTTTGTTATGTAAAGTTTGGAATCGCTTCCCTTTAGGTGGTTGTAGAATTTAACGGCTCTTTTCTGGATGTTAATCATTAGCAGGTATCGGCCTAATTCTGTTTCTAGATGGAATTTGTATTTCTGGTCCTGACAACTGGACCTTTTTTGGAACACCATTATTTTTGTCTTACTGAGATTTACTGTCAGGGCCCTGGTCTGACAGGGCCCAGGTCTGACAGAATCTGTGCAGATGGTCTAGGTGCTGCTGTAGGCCCTCCTTGGTTGGGGACAGAAGCACCAGATCATCAGCAAACAGTAGACATTTGACTTCAGATTGTAGTAGGGTAAGGCCGGGTGCTGCAGACTGTTCTGGTGCCCTCGCCAATTCGCTGATATGTATATGCTGAAGATGGTGGGGCTTAAGCTGCCTTCCTGTCTCACCCCACGACCCTGTGGGAAGAAATGTATGTTTTTTGCTCATTTTAACCACATACCTGTTAGTGTTGATGGATTTTAAGGATGTCGTATCTTTTTCCCCCAACACCACTTTCCATTAATTTGTATAGCAGACCCTCGTGCCAAAATTGAGTCAAAAGCATTTTTGAAATCAACCAAGCATGAGAAGACTTTGCCTTTGTTTTGGTTTGTTTGTTTGTCAATTAGGGTGTGCAGGGTGAATACGTGGTCTGTCGTACGGTAATTTGGTAAAAAGCCAATTTGATATTTGCTCAGTACATTGTTTTCACTGAGGAAATGTACAAGTCTGCTGTTAATGATAATGTAGAGGATTTTCCCAGAAGTGGTTAGAGTCTATGGATTCTTCAATGCATTGAGCTGATTGCTGACGTGCTGTTCCTTCTTTTTCCGTAGTGTATTTCTGTATTGTTTTAGTGATTCACCGTAGTGAAGGCGTAGACTCAGGTTTTATGGGTCTCTATGTTTTGGTTGGACAAGTTTCTCAATTTCTTTCTTAGGTTTTTGTATTCTTCATCAAACCATTTGTCATTGCTGTTGATTTTCTTCAGTTTTCTGTTTGACATTTTTAGATTTTATCGGGAAGCTGAGAGGTCAAATATACTGTTTTAGGTTTACTACTGCCAAGTTTACACCTTCACTATTACAGTGAAATAATTTCTTCAGGAAGTTGTCTAAAAGGCATTGAATTTGTTG
The DNA here is from genome assembly GCF_965601325.2 of Salmo salar. Taxonomy (NCBI): domain Eukaryota; kingdom Metazoa; phylum Chordata; class Actinopteri; order Salmoniformes; family Salmonidae; genus Salmo; species Salmo salar. The sequence continues at coordinate 5,519,632 of NC_138297.1, forward strand.
TTGCCTTATTGTTTTTTGGTAGGTTTCCACACTACTTTCCTTCCATCTATAGCATTTCTTAATATTATTCCGTTCCTTTGGCTTTGATGCCTCATGATTGAGTATTGCCCTGTTCAAGTAGACTGTGATTTTGCAGTGATCTGATAGAGGTGTCAGTGGGCTGACAGTGAACACTGAGAGACTCTGGGTTGAGGTCAGTGATAAAGTAGTCTACAGTACTACTGCCAAGAGATGAGTTATAACTGTACTGTACCTTTTTGTTGGTTATGTTGTCATATTTGTATATGGGGTGGGAATGAAGTCACCTCCAGGTAGGTGTTTATCCCCCTGTGTGCTGAGGGTGTCAGGTTCTTGTCCGGTTCTGGCATTTAGGTCACCACAGACTAGTACATGTCCACGGGCCTTGAAACTGTTGATCTCCCCCTCTAGGATGGAGAAGCTATCGTCGTTAAAGTATGAGGATTCTACTGGGGGGATACAGGTAGCACAAGTGAGGACATTTTTCTCTGTTGAGATAATTTACTTATACATTTCTAGCCAGATGTAAAATGTTCCTGTATTGACTAATTTACTGGAGTGTGTTAGGTCTGCTCAGTATCAAATTAGCAGGGAGGGAGGGAGGGAGGGAGGGAAATACGGAGGGAGGGAGGGAAATACGGAGGGAGGGAGGGAGGGAAATACGGAGGGAGGGAGGAAGGAGGAAGGAAGGAAGGAAGGAAGGAAGGAAGGAAGGAAGGAAGAAGGAAGGAAGGAAGGAAGGAAGGAAGGAAGGAAGGAAGGAAGGAAGGAAGGAAGGAAGGAAGGAAGGAAGGAAGTGTAGAGATAGCATGAGGGAGAGAGAGAGACAGAGAGAGAGAGATAGGTATAGAGATAGCGGAAGGGAGACAGAAAGAGAGAGAGAGAGAGAGAGAGAGAGAGAGAGAGAGAGAGAGAGAGAGAGAGAGAGAGAGAGAGAGAAGCGTAGAGATACCGGAAAGAGAGCGAGAGAGAGGTGTAGAGATACCGGAAAGAGAGCTAGAGGGAGGGAGAGAGAAAGAAGTGTTGATAGATCTCTGTCTGTGGACTAGATCGATTTCTCTCCTCCTTTTTCTCATTCTCTCCATCCGGGAGTGGTTTGTGTATGCGTGCTAGTGTGTGTGTGTGTGTTTGTTTGTGTGTCACAATCAAACACTTTCAGTATCTTTTCGACAAGTCTTTTAAAACATTCAACTGTATATGACCCCAATCATTCTGTTTTCCCGCAAACAGATACACACACACGCACATAAGCACACAAATCACACACACAAACATTGGCCAAAACACAACTGGAAAAGCCTATTGTGTTTATTATCACAAACAGAAACAGAGACCATTGAAAACACATTTTCCATGGATTATACAAACTTCCAGCCCAATTCCACCCTATTATGTTATGTCCTAATTCTCAACATATCCTATAACTCTATATATCCTATAACTATATATATCCTATAACTCTATATATCCTATAACTATAACTCTATATATCCTATAACTATAACTGTATATATCCTATAACTATAACTCTATATATCCTATAACTATAACTCTATATATCCTATAACTATAACTGTATATATCCTATAACTATAACTCTATATATCCTATAACTATAACTCTATATATCCTATAACTATAACTATATATATCCTATAACTCTATATATCCTATAACTATAACTCTATATATCCTATAACTATAACTCTATATATCCTATAACTATAACTCTATATATCCTATAACTATAACTGTATATATCCTATAACTATAACTCTATATATCCTATAACTATAACTCTATATATCCTATAACTCTATATATCCTATAACTATAACTCTATATATATTATAACTCTATATATCCTATAACTTTATATATCCTATAACTCTGTATATCCTATAGCTATAGCTCTATATATCCTATAACTATAACTCTATATATCCTATAACTATAACTCTACATATCCTATAACTCTACATATCCTATAACTATAACTCTATATATCCTATAAGTCTATATATCCTATAACTATAATTCTATATATCCAATAACTCTATATATCCTAGAACTCTATATATCCTATAACTATAACTCTATATATCCTATAACTATAACTCTATATATCCTATAACTATAACTCTATATATCCTATAACTATAACTATATATATCCTATAACTCTATATATCCTATAACTATAACTATATATATCCTATAACTCTATATATCCTATAACTATAACTCTATATATCCTATAACTATAACTCTATATATCCTATAACTATAACTCTATATATCCTATAACTATAACTGTATATATCCTATAACTATAACTCTATATATCCTATAACTATAACTCTATATATCCTATAACTCTATAAATCCTATAACTATAACTCTATATATATTATAACTCTATATATCCTATAACTTTATATATCCTATAACTCTGTATATCCTATAGCTATAGCTCTATATATCCTATAACTATAACTCTATATATCCTATAACTATAACTCTACATATCCTATAACTCTACATATCCTATAACTATAACTCTATATATCCTATAAGTCTATATATCCTATAACTATAATTCTATATATCCAATAACTCTATATATCCTAGAACTCTATATATCCTATAACTATAACTCTATATATCCTATAACTATAACTCTATATATCCTATAACTATAACTCTATATACCCTAAAACTATAACTCTATATATCCTATAAGTCTATATATCCTATCTCTATATACCCTCTAACTCTATATGTCCTATGCAGTGCACTACCCACAAGGAACTCATCAAAAGTTGTTCACTATTTAATAAGGAATATGGTGCAATGTGGGACATCCTGCTCATGTTTTAATGATGACGCCTTGAGTTGAGAAGCTGTTGCAGGTTAAATGTTTAATGAAAATGACAAACATGATACAAGACAGCGTAACAGAAGCGAGGTAACATGAACACAGGTTCAATACCAACTGAGGAATGAAAAAAAAGGAAGGTACCTTTAAAAGGGAGGTAATGAGATCCAGGTGTGAGTCATAACGATGAGGCCAGGACCGGTGGTTAGTATTCCGGCGACTTTGCACTCCAGAGAGGAAGAGCAGGAGTAGACTTGACAGTACCCCCCCATCTGACGTACGAATCCTGCCGCAGGACAACGCCGACCAGGAGGGCGACCCCGGGGGACGAGGAGCGGGTCGATCCGGGTGGTAATGGTGGAAATCAGGGATGATGTTGGGATCCAAAAATATCCTCCAACCGGAACCCAACACCACTCCTCAGGAGGCCATACCCCTCCCAGTCTACCAGATACTGGAGCCAACCCCCACGACTCCGGGAGTCCAGCAGAGATCTTCCAGCATACGCCGGACTGCCCTCAATGTCTAGATGGGGTGTTGTGGGGGACAGCATCAGCTAGCGGACCAGGAACCACCAGCCTGAGAAGGGAGACATGAAATGAGGGTGTGATACGGTAGTGACTGGGCTGTTGTAACCTATACTTCACCTCGTAGACCCTTCGGAGAACATTGAATGGCCCCACAAACCGGGGGCTCAGTTTCTTGCAGGGCAAGCAGAGTGGGAGGTTCCTGGTAGAGAGCCAGACGTGATCCCCAGGATGGAACACAGGGGTCTCATTGCGATGGCAGTCTGACGGTTCTTTTTGATGATGGACGGCACGCTGGAGTCTCACATGACCATCGCGCCACACCTCTTCTGCTCACCGGAACCACTCATCAACCGCAGGAGCCTCAGTCTGGCCCGGAGTCCACAGAGCCAGGGCCGGCTGAAAACCCAGAACACACTGGAAGGGATTCAACCCAGTGGAGGAGTGTGGCAGCAAATTCTGGACGTACTCTGCCCATGGAAGGAATCGTGCCCACTCACCTTGTCGGTCCAGACATTGACTCCCCAGGAACCTCCCCAGCTATTGGTTCATCATCTCCACCTGCCCGTTTGACTGAGGCCGATACCCAGAAGTGAGGCTGACCGTGACCCTGATCTTCTCTGCGTATGAAGGCCCTCCATACTCGTGATGTGAATTTGGGGCCACGATCGGAGACAATGTCCTCCGGAAGGCCATAAAACGCAGGAAAACCTGCTTGAAGAGTGCCTCAGCGACCTGGAGAGCAGTGGGGAGACCATTAATTAATTAAACGACATGACTTTGAAAATCTGACCACTACCACCAGAATGGTGGTGAAACCGTCAGAGGAGGGGATATCGGTTACAAAGTCAATGGATAGATGAGACCAGGGTTGCTGAGGTACGGAAAATGGTAGGTGCTTCCCTGCTGGAGCATTCAGGGGAAACTTGGTTTGGGCACATACGGAACAGGAGTAGACATAACGAGTGACATCCTGTGCCAAGGTGGGCCACCAGTACTTCTCAGCGATGGAGTGGATGGTGCAAGAAATACCTGGATGTCCAGCGACAACAGCTGGGTGTGCCCAGGTCAGCAGCCAATCCCTTATCCCTTTGGGAACGTACGTGTGCCCGGGAGGACAGTTCAGGGGTGTGGGCTCCCTCTCCAGAGCCTGGCGGATCTCCACATCTACATCCCAGACCACAGGAGCTACGACTTGGGAGGATGGGATTATAGGCTCACTCAGGATAGGGCCTTCTCCCGAATCGTAGAGGTGGGACAAGGCATAGGCCTTGGTGTTCTTTGAGCCTGGGCGATAGGTTAGCATGAAGTTAAACCTTGTGAAGAACAGGGCTTACTTTGCTTGGTGCAGATTCAGCCTCCTCGCTATCTGTATGTACTCCAGGTTCCTGTGGTCGGTGAAGATGACGCATGGTTCCTTGGCGCTTTCCAGCCAGTGTCTCCACTCCTCTAATGCCAACTTCACCGCCAGGAGCTCCTGATCGCCGATGACATAGTTCCTCCTTGCAGGGTACAGTTTCTTAGAATAAAACGCACATGGGTACAACTTCTGTGGGTTCCCATGTCGTTGAGAAAAAACTGCCCCATGCCTACCTTGGAAGCGTCCACCTCCACCACAAAGGATATCAGCACTGGGGTAGAAACGTCCCTTGAGAAGACGGAAGGCCTCGTCGGCTGCTTGACCCCACACCAACCTACCCCACACCAACCTACCCTTTAACTTCTCTAGGGTACGTGGGACGGTAGCGTCTCACCTGGCCAACATCCAGTGAAATTGCAGAGCGCCAATTTCAAAAACAGAAATACTCTTTATAAAAATTCATAATACATACAAGTGTTATACATCGGCTTAAAGATTAACTTGTTGTTAATCCAACCGCCGTATCAGATTTCAAAAAGGCTTTACGGCGAAAGCAAACCATGCGATTATCTGAGGACAGCACCCAGTAGACAAATCATTACAAACAGTTACCAGCCAAGTCGAGTTACAAAAGTCAGAAATAGCGATACAATTAATCACTTACCTTTGATGATCTTCATATGGTTGCACTCACAAGACTCCCATTTACTCAATAAATGTTTGTTTTGTTCGATAAAGTCCCTCTTTATATCCAAAAACCTCAGTTTTGTTGGCGCGTTTTGTTCAGTAATCCACAGGCTCAAGGGCAGTCAAAACAGGCAGACGAAAAATCCGAAAAGTATCAGTAAAGTTCGTAGAAACATGTCAAACGATGTTTATAATCAATCCTCAGGTTGTTTTTAGTCATAATAATAGCTTCGTCAACATAAAAGAAAAACAAGAAAGGCACGCTCTCGGTCGCGCACAGGAAACAGCTCTGGGGACTTTCCCAGGCCACTCATTCAGAGTGGCCTTACTCCCTAATTTTTCAGAATACAAGCCTGAAACAATTTCTAAAGAGTGTTGACATCTAGTGGAAGCCATAGGAAGTGCAATTTGAGTCCTAAGTCATTGGAATCTGTATAGGCAGTCAATGAAAAACTACAAACATAAAACAATCCCACTTCCTGGATGGATTTTTCTCAGGTTTTCGCCTGCCATATAAGTTCTGTTACACTCACAGACATTATTTTAATAGTTTTGGAAACTTTAGAGTGTTTTCTATCCAAGGTTAAGGAGAGAGGTGAGAGGAGTGGCAAAAAGGCTGAAATTCCAGATGAAATGACGGTAGAAGTTGGTAAACCCCAAAAGCCATTGGAACCCTTTAATGGTGGTTGAACCTGGCCATGACCTGACTGCGTCTACCTTCTTGTCGTCCATCTTCACTCCCTGCGGGCTGATTTGGTAAGGTGCCCTGTGATGGAATTGACACTTCTCAGCCTTGACGAACAGGTGATGGGCCAGGAGGTGTTCCAGGACTGCTAGAACGTGTGTGAGGTGATCCTCCGGATTAACCGAGTAGATCAAGATGTCATGTCAAGAGGTGATACAATCACCTGGCGTCCGAGCATGTCCCTGAACACCTCGTTGACAAACGCCTGAAACATTAACGGAGCATTGGCTGAATCAAAGGGCCTCACCAAGTACTCGTAGTGACCAGACGTTGTGCTGAACGTCGTCTTCCACTCATCCCCCTCCCAGATGAGGATGAGATTGGATGCACTTCACAGATCCAGTTTGGTGAAGAACCGGGCCCCGCGGAGCTGTTCGATGGCAGACGGCACGCACAGGAGGGGTTACCGAAGCTTCTTGGTGATGTCATTGAGTCCTCGGTAATCAATGCAAGGGCGCAATCCTCCATCCTTCTTGGCCATGAAGAAGAAACCAGCCGACACAGGAGAAGTGGACATGCGGATTAACTCCTGGATGTAATCCTCCATGGCCTGGGTCTCAGCCACAGACAGAGGGTAGATGCGTCTGTGCGGAGGTGTTGCATCAGCACGCAGGTCAATGGCACAGTCCCAGGGGCGATGAGGAGGATGACAGGTGGCCCGGGTCTTTGAGAATACCTCCCTCAGATCCTGGTATACCTCCGGGATGTTGGGCTGAAGTGCAACCAAAGGACTCTCAACCAATGTGGAACTACAGGGAACAGGGAAGCAAGTCCTCCGGGCACCGTGAGCGGTTGAGTGATGTGTGTAATGGTTTTGGATCCTAATGGCCAGCAAAATTGAGGCCTTGCACCGGAAAAGGAGAGGAGAGAGGTTATGAAGTGATATTGAGAGAGGAGGCAAGGGTTTGATCAATAAAATTCCCAGCGGCACCAGAATCCTTTAAAGCAGTTGACACAGGATATGAGGGACAGTCAACCAGCAAGATGGACACCAAAAAGAGCCTAGCAGGAAGTGATGAAGATGGAATATTCACTCCTGGCCAAGGTGATGACAGATCGATCACGTGACCGTCCATCTGTTCTAGTAGATCCCGGAATTGGATTGCCGGACACTGCTGGAGACTTTGCCCTCCTTGACCACAGTACATACAGAGTCCCAGTTGTATCTGTCTGCGGCACTTCACTGCAGGGAGGCATGTTACCCCTACCTTCATGGGTTCAGGCTCTGATTCTGAGTGTTCGCCGAAGGAGGGAGAGAAGCGATGAGAATATCAACGCTCCCTGAGAAGGTTATCCAGATGGATGGCCATCGCAATGAAGTGCGTCCAGGGTGAGGTTGTCGTTTCGATAGGGCAATTCCGTCTGGACCTCTTCGCGTAAGACCTCTTCGAAATAGAAGCGCCAGCTCATTCCATCCACTGGATGCTGCTACTGTCCGGAAGGTGTGCGCGTACTCAGCAGCCGTCTGATCCCCCTGCCGTAATTGAAATAGACGCTCACCTCCCTCTCTGCCCTCCGGGGGATGATCAAAGATACATTTAAAACAGAGCCATGAACCCCTCATATGAATTTAGTTCCCCCTCACCTCTCTCCTAGACGGCCGTAGCCCATTCCAATGCCCGCCCCGTCAGCAGAGAAATAACCGTGGCAACCTGAGACGTCTCGGTGGTGGGGGCTCCCATCTGGTGTGTAAAATAAAGGGAGCACTGAAGTAGAAAGCCACGGCATTTGGACGGGGTACCGTCATATTCCTCTGGGAGGGATAAACAGGCATTGCTGACCTTAGTGGGTTGCTGAATGGGCTGTTGGGCTGGCTAATAGGATAATTAGCATAGCAGGTTAAAATAATTAACGTAGCAGGTTAGGATAATTAACGTGGCATGCTAGGATAATTAACGTGGCATGCTAGGATAATTAACGTGGCATGCTAGGATAATTAACGTGGCATGTTGGGATAATTAACGTGGCATGCTAGGATAATTAACGTGGCATGCTAGGATAATTAACGTGGCATGCTAGGATAATTAACGTGGCATGCTAGGATAATTAACGTGACATGCTAGGATAATTAACGTGGCATGCTAGGATAATTAACGTGGCATGCTAGGATAATTAACGTGGCATGCTAGGATAATTAACGTGGCATGCTAGGATAATTAACGTGGCATGCTAGGATAATTAACGTGACATGCTAGGATAATTAACGTGGCATGCTAGGATAATTAACGTGGTATGCTAGGATAATTAACGTGGCATGCTGGGATAATTAACGTGGCATGCTAGCATAATTAACGTGGCATGCTAGGATAATTAACGTGGCATGCTAGGATAATTAACGTGGCATGCTAGGATAATTAACGTGGCATGCTAGGATAATTAACGTGGCATGCTGGGATAATTAACGTGGCATGCTAGGATAATTAACGTAGCATGCTAGGATAATTAACGTAGCATGCTAGGATAATTAACGTGGCATGCTAGGATAATTAACGTGGCATGCTAGGATAATTAACGTGGCATGCTAGGATAATTAACGTGGCATGCTAGGATAATTAACGTGGCATGCTAGGAAAATGACGTGGCAGGTTAGGATAATTAACGTGGTAGGTTTGGAGAATGAGGTTAAGGTTATAATAACTAACGTAGCAGGTTAGGAGAATGAGGTTAAGGTTAGGAAAATTGTTAGGGTTGTTCTTAGCTAAAATGCTACAGTTGTCAACATTTGACCTGCTGCCCAATCAGCCACGTTAAACGGTCTTGAGTGGCACAAATCTACCCAATCAGCTGATTCCCTTTCCATACACCCACATCTGTTGACACACCCACTTTCAGACACGCTCCATGAATGCTGTTACCCATGACTCGAATAAAACGGTTAAGTTTGTTTTGCATTGCCCCTGGGTTGAGATTTCACTTAAGGACCAACGGAATGGTCTAAAATGTAGAAACTCCACCTACCCGGATCATGCAAAACTAACTTGCCCAATCTTTCTGTAAATATAATGTACTGGAACTCTTTATTTTCAGATTGTAACCATACCAAAGATATACATATCTAAAATTATATGAGGAACTAACAGGAAGTTAAGAAATTCAGTATGCTGTAATGTTCGTTATTTTCTGTGTTCTCAAACACAATCCTCAGGTGATGAGCGAAATACTTTCCCAATGTATGTTTTTAAAATGTCCGTTATTTTCTTCCTTCATTTAAACATCAGAAATTCATACATACCTTACAACCAAACACGTACACACACACACACACACACACACACACACACACACACACACACACACACACACACACACACACACACACACACACACACACACACACACGTACACACACACACACACACACACACACACACTCCAGGGTTCCCTTTCCAAGCCTTTAAACTTCTTTATCACAGTATTGAATCATAACTCAAATTGTACTAGCAGTGCTTTTATACCAGACAGAATCGAGCTGTGAGACAAAGAATACATTGAGGGCCTGCCATGAACGTGTGCGTGTGTGTGTGTACACGTGTATGTGTGTGTTTGTGTGTGTGTGTATATCTATGTATGTGTGTGTGTGTGTGTGTGTGTGTGTGTGTGTGTGTGTGTGTGTGTGTGTGTGTGTGTGTGGTGTGTGTGTGTGTGTGTTATTCAGATGGGATATTACAGTAGTCATAGAGCATGGAAAATACGCATAACAAAAAATAGAAAGGGAGAGACAGGTGGGAGGGAGAGAAATTGAGAGAGGGAGAGAAAGAGAAAGGGAAGGAGAAGTAGGGAGATACCCAGCTAACATCAAACGTTCCCACAACTTTAGATTACATTAACTTAAGAGTCTCATTAGGTAATTTGCTAAAATTTCCATAGGAATGTTCCATTGATATGCAAGGAATGTTTCCAAGAGAGCATCCCCTTGATGTCAAATAAAGCTTAACCAGAACGTGTTTATCATGTTCTAACGTTGCGTGAATATTCATGTTTCCAGGGTTCAGAGAATATTCCATCAACATTCCACCAAACAGACACAGAACATGGTGCCATGTTATATAATTAATAAAATAATAAATTAAATTATTATAATTTAATTATTTATTTATTTAATAATTATTTTAAAATAATAATTAATAATAATTAAAATATATTAATGTTCTATACACACGTTTCATGGAAACGTTGCAGGAACATTTCTGTTTATCAGTTGTCAGGATATGACTTCATGGTCCCAAAGAAAACGTTCTCCCGAAAAAATCTGTTTCCTTAACACATCACGCCTTTGTACTGTTGCCGAGCCAATCAACGCCCTAATTGATAAAACACTGATCCAATCAAAACTCTTTGTCAGTTGGCAAGGTTAGGGATACTCTCAGACAGTGTTTTCAATTTACATATATGACATACATGGGGGGGGGGGGGGGTTTGACCTAAGCCAAATGGAATTGTTTTTAAGAAGGTCAAACCAGGGATCATTTTGCTATTTCATTTGGCATTTTAAGGCCCCTTGAAGTATATATATATATATAAAAAATATTTGTTTAACATTTTTATTTGGTGTTAGAGCTATTAACCCACACATGCGCACTGAATAACAGATTCACTACATTGAATAACAGATAGTCCTTACTGCTATTAGCCCATAGAAACACATTGAATAACAGATAGTCCTTATTGCTATTAGCCCATAGAAACACATTGAATAACAGATTACTGCTATTAGCCCATAGAAACACATTGAATAACAAATTACTTCTTCATAGAAACACATTGAATAACAGAAAGTCCTCAAAAAATCAAAAGGAAGTTTGTTCTGAAGTGTCTGTCCTGTGTCTGAGAGCTATAAGAAGAGCTATAAGATTACAAAACCTTTTTTATCTTATTACTACAGATCAGGGTTTGATCTCGGGCTGTGTCGCAGACGGCCGCGACCGGGAGACCATGAGGTGAGGCACAATTGACACAGCGTCTTCTGGGTTAGGGGAGATTTTGGCCATCCAGGATGTCCTTGTCTCATCGCACTCTAGCGATTCCAGTGGCGCGTGCACACTGACTTCGGTCACCAGTTGTTTCCTCCGACACATTGGTGCGGCTGGCTTCCGGGTTGAGCGAACAGTGTGTCAAGAAGCAGTGCGGCTTGGCAAGCTCTTGTTTTGGAGGACGCATGGCTCTTGACCTTCGCCTCTCCTGAGTCCGTACGGGAGTTGCAGCGATGGGACAAGACTGCAATTGGATATCATGAAAAAGGGGTCAAAAAATATAGATATACATCAAAACTTTGAAATAACGCATATGGAAAAATGTTGTAACCAAAAAGTGTTAAACAAATCAAAATATATTTTATATTTGAGATTCTTCAAACTAGACCCTTTGCCTTGATGATAGCTTTGCGCACCCTTGGCATTCTCTCAACCAGCTTCAACTGGAATGCTTTTCCAACAGTCTTGAAGGAGTTCCCACAAATGCTGAGCACTTATTGGCTGCTATTTTTCCTTCCTGTATGTGTAATTTCATAGTATTGATGTATTCATTATTATTCTACAATGTAAAAAATAGTAAAAATATAGAAAAAACCTTCAATGAGTAGATGTGTCCAAACTTTTGAGTGGTATTGTATATATACACTATCGTTCAAAAGTTTGGGGTCACTTAGAAATGTCCTTGTTTTCCATGAAAACGTACATGCAATTAGTTGCAAAATGAATAGAAAATATAGTCAAGAAGTTATAAATATATATTTTTATTGTATTTTTTTATTGAAATAATAATTGTGTCCTTCAAACTTTGCTTTCATCAAAGAATCCTCCATTTGCAGCAATTACAGCCTTGCAGACCTTTGGCATTCTAGTTGTCAATTTGTTGAGGTAATCTGAAGAGATATCACCCCACGCTTCCTGAAGCACCTACCACAAATTGGATTGGCTTGATGGGCACTTCTTACGTACCATACGGTCAAGCTGCTCCCACAACAGCTCAACAGGGTTGAGATCCGGTGACTGTGCTGGCCACTACATAATAGACAGAATACCAGCTGACTGCTTCTTCTCTAAATAGTTATTGCATAGTTTGGAGCTGTGCTTTAGGTCATTGTACTGTTGTAGGAGGAAATTGGCTCCAATTAAGCCATGCCACAGGGTATGGCATGGCGTTGCAAAATGGAGTGATAGCTTTCCTTCTTCAAGATCCCTTTAACCCTGTACAAATAAAAAACAAAAAATACCAGACCATCACTGTACAAATCTCCCCCTTTACCACCACCAAAGCACCCCCAGACCATCACATTGTCTCCACCATTCTTGACAGATGGCGTCAAGCACTCCTCCAGCATCTTTTCATTTTTTTCTGCATCTCACAAATGTTCTTTGTGATCCGAACACCTCAAACTTAGATTTGTCTGTCCATAACACTTTTTTCCGATCTTCCACTGTCCAGTGTCTGTGTTCTTTTTTTTAATTGGCCAGTCTGAGAAATGGCTTTTTCTTTGCAACTCTGCCTAGAAGGCCAGCATCCCAGAGTCGCCTCTTCACTATTGACGTTGAGACTGGTGTTTTGCGGGTACTATTTAATGAAGCTGCCAGTTGAGGACTTCTGAGGTATCTGTTTCTCAAACTAGACACTCTAATGTACTTGTCCTCTTGCTCAGTTGTGCACCGGGGCCTCCTACCCCTCTTTCTATTCTGGTTAGAGCCAGTTTGCGCTGTTCTGTGAAGGAAGTAGTACACGGCGTTGTACGAGATCTTCAGTTTCTTGCCAATTTCTCGCATGGAATAGCCTTCATTTCTCAGAACAAGAATAGACTGATGAGTTTCAGAAGAAAGTTCTTTGTTTCTGGCCATTTTGAGCCTGTAATCAAACCCACAAATGCTGACGCTCCAGATACTCAACTAGTCTAAAGAAGGACAGTTTTATTGCTTCTTTATTCAGAACAACAGTTTTCAGCTGAGCTAACATAATCTAATGATCAATTAGCCTTTTAAGATGATAAACTTGGATTAGCTAACACAACGTGCCATTGGAACACAGGAGTGATGGTTGCTGATAATGTGCCTCTGTACGTCTATGTAGATATTCCATAAAAAAATAGGCCGTTTCCAGCTACAATAGTCAAAATATGCTTTCCTTTCAAAAACAAGGACATTTCTAAGAGACCCCAAACTTTTAAACGGTAGTGTAAATGAACATGCACAATGTAGTCATGTGTACATCAAAGTGTGTTAAATATGTAAGTTGAGAAAACTGTATGTTCAAAGCATTGTGTGGATGTGTGAGTATCCCTAAGAATGGAAAACTGAACACTCAAACATTAGCTAAACATTACGGGTAAAATTACAAAAAATGTTTTCTCTCCATAAAATTGTTAGCTGGATAGAGAGATGGAGGACAGAAGAAGAAAGAGAGGGTGATATAGAAAGGGGCAGACAGAAAAGAAGAGAGAGGGTTGAGAATGAGGAAGGGAGTAGTGGGTGTAATCTACGACTATGTGTTCAGGCTAAAAAGAGCGAGAGAAGGAGTGGGGTTAGAACGTTTACTAAGATTTAGTTATTTGAAAACTTTCTTGAATGTTTGCAACTGTATAGTTGTCTCTGTTGTTGTGGCAACCAGATACACTAACAAACAGCTTTCATTGGTTAGGGACAGTCACTTTGCTCTGCTTTTTAAGACTTTGAAGAGTAAAACATCACTGGAGCTGTGAGAAAGGTAAACAGAGAAAAATACAGGAGACAGATAAAGACAGACAAATATATAAAAGTAGAGAAAGACTTTTATGTAAGTTGGCCTGGTCTTACTATTGTGTTCTTAGGTCACGGGTGCAACTTTTACGGGGGGGTATGTCCCCCTCACTTTCTGAAATGGCATTTTTTGGTCCCCCACAATTTTATCATTGCAATGTAATACAAAAAGTGGCAATGGTGTCCACAGAGCGAGCTGACAGGCTGTGTGAAGGCAAAGCTGGACCAGCTTGGGAGAGCTGAGCATAGTTCCGTGTGTGTGTGTGTGTTGCACTCTTTCATCGAGTTGTAAAAGCAAGCAGAGCAGAAATTGGCTACTCTTTAGTTGACTGGCAAGGTAACTGCTGTTTAACTCAACAGGAAGAAAAAAAAAATGGACTGTTTATTTGCAGTGCTGAGCTAGTCTTGTAACTGACATGTAACGTTAGCTAATGTTTCATACCCTCTCGATGAATGAATGAATTAGAACGAATTCCTTACTTTTCATACTGACAGTAATACACAGCTCTAACGTTACAGGCGTCACTGTCACGGTACACGGTATTGGTCTTTGTGGGACCGACTCACGCCCTAACCTGCAGCTTTTTTATACCACACTTCTCCAGCTGCCTTTCTCTCTGACTCTTATCCGCTACCCGCAAGAATTGGTTCCAAACCCAACCGCAGTCCCTCAATGTTATTTTAGGCTTATGTGACACAGCTCACTTGCCAGCCATCGTCCCTGGCAATTTTGCGCCCTATAGGCAATGTCAAATCAATTTAAGAAATAGGTTATATTACCAGAGATTCTCACATGGCTTTTTACATTGTATTACTGGGCTATATCAGCCATTAAGATGTAGTTTGAAGAGAGCAGACTTTTCCTTTTCAATCATAATTACATTTTTTGATTGCACTTTGACTCACGATGGTTGAGCGCCCTCCACTTCTTTCCATTATCAATATGCATTTACAGACACTGTAGTAAACTACAGTCTAATCAAATTTAAGTTAATTTCATATTTTAAGGTAACTGCCACATGATTCTCTGCCTAGATTAGGTAGCCTAATCTATTTCAATGAGACCATACATATTAGGCGCAATTGATCTCTCACGCCCAACTAAGAGAGGTAAGGTACTGAAGATGAAGCAGCAAATTATGAGTGTGTCAATAATAGAAAAAATAATAATATTATTTTAATACAATAGTTAAGCTAACGCACACAAAAAAAGAAGACCTTTTCAAAATAATCTGTGGGACAACAAAAAATATTTAAATTCCAATGTCATCTGTCTGACCGCAGCATGAAAAGCACAGACCAATACAGACCGAAATTATTTCTGTCGGGCATCAGGCGGGAATGCAGACTGAAATGATCTCTGTCAAGCATCAGGCATCCCGTGTGAATGCAGACTTCTAGTACACAGTCAATACACATCACTGCTCATCATGATCAGATGGTGACAGGGGTCCCAGCAGGGTCAGACAACCAGGTCTACAGACACCAACTGAATTTTGCCCCAGTATATTCATTTTTATGAATGTTTCATTCATTTAGTCATTTAGCTGACGCTCTTATCCAGAGCAACTTACAGTAGTGAGTGCATACATTTCATTTCATGCATTTTTCTTTTTGTACTGGCCCCCCGTGGGAATTGAACCCACAACCCTGGCGTTGCACACACCATGCTCTACCAACTGAGCCACAGGGAAGACCATAACAATGAATGATACAAAGTTCTGTCTTGTGTTACCTACAGCAGTTTAAGCTTAAAGTTTACAGTCTGGGATGTGGGAATAAATGGCAATTTAAATTATTGAACCACTGATTCTATTCCTGGATAATATAATGTATAAATGTACACCAAGGTAAATATCATTCCTCATCTTAGGAGGATCAGATGGTGACAGAGGTCTCAGCAGGGTCAGGCAACCAGAGAAGACCAGTCTGTGACAGAGGGCAACCAGAGAAGACCAGTCTGTGACAGAGGTCAACCAGAGAAGACCAGTCTGTGACAGAGGTCAGGCAACCAGAGAAGACCAGTCTGTGACAGAGGTCAGGCAACCAGAGAAGACCAGTCTGTGACAGAGGTCAGGCAACCAGAGAAGACCAGTCTGTGACAGAGGTCAGGCAACCAGAGAAGACCAGTCTGTGACAGAGGTCAGGCAACCAGAGAAGACCAGTCTGTGACGGAGGTCAGGCAACCAGAGAAGACCAGTCTGTGACAGAGGTCAGGCAACCAGAGAAGACCAGTCTGTGACGGAGGTCAGGCAACCAGAGAAGACCAGTCTGTGACGGAGGTCAGGCAACCAGAGAAGACCAGTCTGTGACGGAGGTCAGGCAACCAGAGAAGACCAGTCTGTGACGGAGGTCAGGCAACCAGAGAAGACCAGTCTGTGACGGAGGTCAGGCAACCAGAGAAGACCAGTCTGTGACAGAGGTCAGGCAACCAGAGAAGACCAGTCTGTGACAGAGGTCAGGCAACCAGAGAAGACCAGTCTGTGACGGAGCGGAGGTGAATTTTTTTGCAGATCTACAGTGCCTTCGGAAAAAATTCAGACTACTTCATTTTTTCCATATTTTGTTACGTTACAGCCTTATTCTAAAATGGGTTAAATTGTTTGTTGCCTCATCAATCGACACACAATACCACATAATGACAAAGCAAAAACAGTTTTTTAAACATTTTTTATTTATAATAAATTAAAAACTGAAATATCACATTCACATAAGTATTCAGACCCTTTACTCAGTACTTTGTTGAAGCACCTTTGGCAGCGATTACAGCATCGAGTCTTCTTGGGTATGACACTACAAGCTTGGCACACCTGTATTTGGGGAGTTTCTCCCATTCTTCTCTGCGGATCCTCTCAAGGTCTGTCAGGTTGGATGGGGAACGTCGCTGCACAGAGATGTTCACATCTCTCCAGAGATGTTCGATCGGGTTCAAGTCCGGGCTCTTGATGGGCCACTTAAGTTTATTCAGAGGCTTGTCCTGAAGTCACCCCTGCATTGACTTGGCTGTGTGTTTAGGGTCGTTGTCCTGTTGGAAGGTGAACCTTCACCCCAGTCTGAGGTCCTGAGTGCTCTGGATCAGGTTTTCATCAAGGATCTCTGTATTTTGCTCCGTTCATCTTTCTCTCAATCCTGACTAGTCTCCCAGTCCCTGCCACTGAAAAACATCCCCACAGCAGGATACTGCCACCACCTCCATGCTTCACCGTAGGGATGGTTCCAGGTTTCTTCCAAATGTGACGCTTGGCATTCAGGCCAAAAGATTCAATCTTGGCTTCATCAGACCAGAGAATCTTGTTTCTCATGATCTGAGAGTCCTTTAGGTGCCTTTTGGCAAACTCCAAGCGGGCTGTCATGTGCCTTTTACTGAGGAGTGGCTTCCGTCTGGCCACTCTACCATAAAGGCCTGATTGGTGAAGTGCTGAAGAGATGGTTGTCCTTCTGGAAGGTTTCCTATCTCCACAGAGGAACTCTGGAGCTCTGTCAGAGTGGCTCCCTGACCAAGGTCCTTTTCCCCTGATTACTCAAATTGGCTGGGCGGCCAGCTCTAGGAAGAGTCTTGTTGGTTCCAAACTTCTTCCATTTAAGAATGATGGAGGCCACTGTGTTCTTGGGGACCTTCAATGCTGCAGACATGTTTTGGTCCCCTTCCCCAGATCTGTGCCTCGACACAATCCTGTCCTGGAGCTCTACAGATAATTCCTTCGACATCATTTATTTTTCTTTTCTTCGACCTTATATAGACAGGTGTGTGCCTTTCCAAATCATGTCCAATCAATTGAATTTACCACAGGTGGACTCCAATCAAGTTGTAGAAACATCTCAAGGATGATCAATGGAAACAGGATGCACCTGAGCTCAATTTAGAGTCTCAAAGCAAAGAGTCTGAATACGTACTTAAATAAGGTATTTCTGTTTTTCTCAGCAATCTACACACAATACACCATAATGACATCACAATACCCCATAATGACATCACAATACCCCATAATGACATCACAATACCCCATAATGACATCACAATACCCCATAATGACAAAGTGAAAACAGATTTTTAGAAATGTTTGTAAACATGTTTTCACTTTGTCATTATGGGGTATTGTGATGTCATTATGGGGTATTGTGATGTCATTATGGGGTATTGTGATGTCATTATGGGGTATTGTGATGTCATTATGGGGTATTGTGTATCGACCTGCTGAGCCAATTTTAGAATAAGGCTGTAACGTTAAAAAAAAGTGGAAAAAGTCAAGGGGTCTGAATACTTTCAGAATGCACTGTATATTATTTCTGAGCAGCAATCAAGCCAGATGCTATTTTAAAGACAGTCTAACAAACCTCCAGAGAAGATTTCCAAACTTTATCAAGGGTTGATAGAGGCTTTTACCAATGACACAAAACAATTCAAACAAAAATGTGAGGAAGACCTGGGAGACGCTGTTGATGATGATGATGAATGGATACAGATGTGTTTGAATACTCAGTCATGTTCATATCATCTCAGACATAAATAACTGAAGTTTAAGACCATCCATAGACTGTACTAGATGCCAGTGAAACTGAATTACATGTAATCAGAAAAGTAATTCCTCTGCTGGAGGTGTAAAACCCAAACGGGGACATATTTGCATATGTTATGATCTTGTGATGACTGGCTGAATTCTGGCAAATACTGTATTCTTTTAGAGATTTAGAGATTTTAGAGATTTTCCCTTCTCCCTGTTATTGTTTGCTTGGAAATGTTGATACTGGAGACTTTTATCTGAAGAAACAGAGTAACTAAGCATTAATAGCATCTAACAAATATAATGCCATTAATTAGAAGGTTGTTTTTTTCCAATCACAATGTCAAGTTATGTATCACTAGCTTTGATTTAATACCAGTGGTGGGAAAAGTACCCAATTGTCATACTTGAGTAAAGGTAAAGATACCCTCATAGAAAATGACTCAAGTGAAAGTGAAAGTCAGTAAAATACTCGGTCTGGCAGCTCGGTCTGGCTGGTCGGTCGGGCTGGTCGGTCTGGCAGCTCGGTCTGGCTGGTCTGTCTGGCTGGTCGGGCTGGCTGGTCGGGCTGGCTCGTCGGGCTGGCTCGTCGGTCTGGCTCGTCGGTCTGGCTCGTCGGTCTGGCTCGTCGGGCTGGCTGGTCGGGCTGGCTGGTCGGTCTGGCTGGTCGGTCTGGCTGGTCGGGCTGGCTGGTCGGTCTGGCTGGTCGGTCTGGCTGGTCGGTCTGGCTGGTCTGTCTGGCTGGTCTGTCTGGCTGGTCTGTATTGCTGGTCGGGCTGGCTCGTCGGTCTGGCTGGTCGGGCTGGCTGGTCGGGCTGGCTGGTCGGGCTGGCTGGTCGGTCTGGCTGGTCGGTCTGGCTGGTCGGGCTGGCTGGTCGGTCTGGCTGGTCGGGCTGGCTGGTCGATCTGGCTGGTCGGTCTGGCTGGTCGGTCTGGCTGGTCGGGCTGGCTGGTCGGGCTGGCTGGTCGATCTGGCTGGTCGGTCTGGCTAGTCGGCCTGGCTGACATTCTTTGTATTTTTTCAAGAGTTGTTCATTTGTTAGGCAATTGTTTAAAGGTGCAACACAATATTTGCAATGGAATTATCACTGATCTAGTTCAGTCTTTTAATCACTTAAACACATTTAATAATGATCTCTTACCTATCTTGATGACTGTGTGCATTTTTGCTTAATTTTTGCTCTAAATAGAGACGGAGTATTATATTATGTAAAAATGAAGCAAACTAGGTTAAAATGCCCAAACAAATTCTGGGGGAGGACCCAGGTTCTGCCCCCCCCCCCCCCCCCCCCCCGCGCCCCAACACACACTTTTAACATCAAAGTTGTGTCCCTGGGGTTAGGTTACTGTTTGGTTCTGGAGGTGGTGGGGCACAGGCAGGCGTCTGCGTCTGGCTTGGCCCAGAGAGAGGCCTCATGTCTGGGTCTCTAGTCCAGACCAGACGCCCTAGGCAATGGGGCTGAACACACACACACACACACACACACACATACACACACACAGACACACACAAACCCACTCATACAAATCACACACACACACACACACACACACACACACACACACACACACACACACACACACACACACACACACACACACACACACACACACACACACACACACACACACACACACACACACACACACACACTGAACAGTACAGCGTTTGGTTCTAATGTCTGAACAGTACAGCGTTTAGTGTAATGAAGGGATAGTAGGGGTTATGAGAGGTTAGTAGGGGTTATGCGAGGTAAGTAGGGGTTATGAGAGGTTAGTAGGGGTTATGAGAGGTTAGTAGGAGTTATGAGAGGTTAGTAGGGGTTATGAGAGGTAAGTAGGGGTTATGAGAGGTTAGTAGGGGTTATGAGAGGTTAGTAGGGGTTATGATAGGTTAGTAGAGAATATTAGGGGTGCTGATAGGTTACTATGGGAAAGTAGGGGGTAGTAGGGGAAAGCAGGGATTAGTAGGGGTTAGTAGATGTTAGTAGATGTTAGTAGGGATAGTAGGGGATAGTAGGGGATAGTAGGGGAGAGTAGAGGTAAAGTAGATGTTAGTAGGGGATAGTAGAGGTTAGTAGGGGATAGTAGGGGATAGAAGGGGATATTAGAGGATAGTAGGGGATAGTAGGGGTTAGTAGGGGATAGTAGAGGTAAAGTAGATGTTAGTAGGGGATAGTAGAGGTTAGTAGGGGATAGTAGGGGATAGAAGGGGATAGTAGAGGATAGTAGGGGATAGTAGGGGTTAGTAGGGGATAGTAGGGGATTGAAGGGGATAGTAGGGGTTAGTAGGGGATAGTAGGGGATAGTAGGGGATAGTAGAGGTTAGTAGGGAATAGTTGGGGTTAATAGGGGATAGTAGGGGATAGTAAGGGATAGAAGGGGATAGTAGGGGTTAGTAGGGGTTAGTAGGGGTTAGCAGGGGATAGTAGGGGTTAGTAGGGGTTAGTAGGGGATAGTAGGGGATACTAGGGTTTAGTAGGTAATAGTAGGGGTTAGTAGGGGATAGTAGGGGTTAGTAGGGGTTAGTAGGTGATAGTAGGGGTTAGTAGAGGACAGTAGGGGTTAGTAGGGGATAGTAGAGGTTAGTAGGGGATAGTATGGGATAGTAGAGGTTAGTAGGGGATAGTAGGGGATAGTAGGGGTTAGTAGGGTATAGTAGAGGTTAGTAAGGCATAGTAGGGGTTAGTAGGGGATAGTTGGGGTTAGTAGGGGATAGTAGGGGATAGTAGGGGTTAGTAGGGGATAGTAGGGATTAGTAGGGGATAGTAGAGGATAGTAGGGGATGGTAGGGGTTAGAATGGGATAGTAGGGGATAGTAGAGGTTAGTTTGGGACAGTAGGGGATAGTAGGGGATAGTAGGGGTTAGTAGGGGTTAGTAGGGGTTAGTCGAGGTAAAGTAGATGTTAGTAGGGGATAGTAGAGGTTAGTAGGGGATAGTAGGGGATAGTACGAGGATAGTAGGGGATAGTAGGGGTTAGTAGGGGATAGTAGGGGATAGTAGGGGATAGTAGGGGATAGAAGGGGATAGTAAGGGTTGGTAAGGGATAGTCGGGGATAGTAGGGATAGTAGAGGTTAGTAGGGGATAGTAGAGGATAGTAGAGGTTAGTAGGGGATAGTAGGGGATAGTAGGGGATCGTAGGGGATAGTAAAGGTAAGTAAGGATTAGTAGGGGATATTAGGGGATATTAGGGTTTAGTAGGGGTTAGTAGGGGATAGTAGGGTATAGTAAGGGTTAGTAGGGGAGAGTAGGGGAGAGTAGGGGATAGTAGGGGATAGCAGAGGTTAGTAGGGGATAGTAGGGGATAGTAGGGGTTAGTAGGGGATAGTAGGGGTTAGTAGGGGTTAGTATGGGATAGAAGGGGATAGTAGGGGATAGTTGGGGATAGGAGGGGTTAGTAGGGGACAGTAGGGGTTACTAGGGGATAGTAGGGGTTAGTAGAGGATAGTAGAGGATAATAGGGGATAGTAGGGGATAGTAGGGGGTTGTAGGAGCTAGTAGGGAATAGTAGGGGGTAGTAGGGGTTAGTAGGAGTTAGTAGGGGATAGTAGGTGTTAATTGGGGATAGTAGGGGTTAGTAGAGGTTAGTAGGGGATAGTATGGGATAGTAGAGGATAGTAGGGGATAGTAGGGGATAGTAGGGTATAGTAGAGGTTAGTAAGGGATAGTAGGGGATAGTAGGGGGTAGTATGGGAAAGCAGGGATTAGTAGGGGTAAAGTAGAAGTTTGTAGGGTTGGTAGGGTTAGTAGGGGTTAGTAGGGGTTAGTAGAGGAAAAGTAGATGTTAGTAGGGGATAGTAGGGGATAGAAGGGGATAGTAGAGGATATTAGGGGATAGTAGGGGTTAGTAGGGGATAGTAGGGGATAGTAGAGGTAAAGTAGATGTTAGTAGGGTATAGTAGTGGTTAGTAGGGGATAGTAGTGGTAATTAGGGGATAGAAGGGGATAGTAGAGGATAGTAGGGGATAGTAGGGGATAGAAGGGGATAGTAGGGCATAGTAGGGGTTAGTAGGGGATAGTAGGGGATAGTAGAGGTTAGTAGGGGATAGTAGAGGATAGTAGGGGATAGTAGGGGTTAGTAGGGGATAGTAGTGGATAGTAGGGGATAGAAGGTGATAGTAGGGGATAGTAGGGGTTAGTAGGGGTTAGTAGTTGTTAGTAGGGGTTAGTAGGGGATAGTAGGGGATACTAGGGTTTAGTAGGTAATAGTAGGGGTTAGTAGGGGATAGTAGGGGTTAGTAGGGGTTAGTAGGGGATAGTAGGGGTTAGTAGAGGACAGTAGGGGTTAGTAGGGGATAGTAGGGGATAGTAGAGGTTAGTAGGGGATAGAATGGGATAGTAGAGGTTAGTAGGGGATAGTAGGGGTTAGTAGGGGGTAGTAGGGTATAGTAGAGGTTAGTAAGGGATAGTAAGGGTTAGTAGGGGTTAGTTGGGGTTAGTAGGTGATAGTAGGGGATAGTAGGGGTTAGTAGGGGATAGTAGGGGATAGTAGGGGTTAGTAGGGGTTAGTATGGGATAGAAGGGGATAGTAGGGGATAGTTGGGGATAGGATGTGTTAGTGGGGGATAGTAGGTGTTAATTGGGGATAGTAGGTTTTAGTAGAGGTTAGTAGGGGATAGTATGGGATAGTAGAGGATAGTAGGGGATATTAGGAGATAGTAGGGTATAGTAGAGGTTAGTAAGGGATAGTAGGGGATAGTATGGGGTAGTAGGGGAAAGCAGGGATTAGTAGGGGTAAAGTAGAAGTTTGTAGGGTTGGTTGGGGTTAGTAGGGGTTAGTAGGGGTTAGTAGAGGAAAAGTAGATGTTAGTAGGGGATAGTAGGGGATAGAAGGGGATAGTAGAGGATAGTAGTGGTTAGTAGGGGATAGTAGGGGATAGTAGAGGTAAAGTAGATGTTAGTAGGGGATAGTAGAGGTTAGTAGGGGATAGAAGGGGATAGTAGAGGATAGTAGGGGATAGTAGGGGTTAGTAGGGGATAGTAGGGGATAGAAGGGGATAGTAGGGGATAGTAGGGGTTAGTAGGGGATAGTAGGGGATAGTAGGGGATATTAGAGGTTAGTAGGGGATAGTAGAGGATAGTAGGGGATAGTAGGGGTTAGTAGGGGATAGTAGGGATAGTAGGGGATAGTAGGGGTTAGTAGGGGTTAGTAGGGGATAGTAGGGGTTAGTAGAGGACAGTAGGGGTTAGTAGGGGATAGTAGGGGATAGTAGAGGTTAGTAGGGGAGTAGGGGTAGTATGGGATAGTAGAGGTTAGTAGGGGATAGTAGGGGATAGTAGGGGTTAGTAGGGTATAGTACAGGTTAGTAAGGGATAGTAGGGGTTAGTAGGGGATAGTTGGGGTTAGTAGGGGATAGTAGGGGATAGTAGTGGTTAGTAGGGGATAGTAGGGGATAGTAGGGGATAGTAGAGGATAGCAGGGGATGGTAGGGATTAGTAGGGGATAGTAGGGGATAGTAGAGGTTAGCTTGGGACAGTAGGGGTTAGTAGGGGATAGTAGGGGATAGTAGGGGATAGTAGGGGTTAGTTGGGGTTAGTAGGGGATAGTATGGGTTATTAGGGGATAGTAGGGGTTAGTAGGGGATAGTAGAGGTTAGTAGGGGATAGTATTGGAATAGTAGGGGATCGTAGGGGTTAGTAGGGGATAGTAGGGGATAGTAGGGGATAGAAGGGGATAGTAGGGGATAGAAGGGGTTAGTAGGGGTTAGTAGGGGTTATTAGGGGATAGTAGGGGTTAGTAGGGGATAGTAGGGATACTAGGGTTTAGTAGGTAATAGTAGGGGTTAGTAGGGGATAGTAGGGGTTAGTAGGGGATAGTAGGGGTTAGTAGAGGACAGTAGGGGTTAGTAGGGGATAGTAGGGGATAGTAGAGGTTAGTAGGGGATAGTATGGGATAGTAGAGGTTAGTAGGGGATAGTAGGGGATAGTAGGGGTTAGTAGGGTATAGTAGAGGTTAGTAAGGGATAGTAAGGGTTAGTAGGGGTTAGTTGGGGTTAGTAGGGGATAGTAGGGGATAGTAGGGGTTAGTAGGGGATAGTAGGGGATAGTAGGAGTTAGTCGGGGATAGTAGGGGTTAGTAGGGGATAGTAAGGGATAGTAGGGGTTAGTAGGGGATAGTAGGGTATAGTAGGGGATAGCAGAGGTTAGTAGAGATTAGCAGATGTTAGTAGGGGATAGTAGGGCATATAAGGGGTTAGTAGGTGATAGAAGGGTATAGTAGGGGATGGTAGGGGTTAGTAGGGGATTGTAGGGGATATTAGGGGATAGTAGGGGTTAGTAGGGGATAGTAAGGGATAGTAAGCGTTAGTAGGGGATAGTTGGGGAGAGTAGGGGATAGTAGGGGATAGCAGAGGTTAGTAGGGGATAGTAGGGTATAGTAGGGGTTAGTAGGGGATAGTAGGGTTTAGTAGGGGTTAGTATGGGATAGAAAGGAACAGTAGGGGATAATTGGGGATAGGATGTGTTAGTGGGGGATAGTAGGATTGCTAGGGGATAGTAGGGGGTTGTAGGGGGTAGTAGGGGATAGTAGGGGATAGTAGGGGGTTGTAGGAGTTAGTAGGGGATAGTAGGGGTTAGTAGGGGTTAGTAGGGGTTAGTAGGGGATAGTAGGTGTTAATTGGGGATAGTAGGGGATAGAAGGGGATAGTAGAGGATAGTAGGGTATAGTAGGGGTTAGTAGGGGATAGTAGGGGATAGTAGAGGTAAAGTAGATGTTAGTAGAGGTTAGTAGGGGATAGAAGGGGATAGTAGAGGATAGTAGGGGATAGTAGGGGTTAGTAGGGGATAGTAGGGGATAGAAGGGGATAGTAGGGCATAGTAGGGGTTAGTAGGGGATAGTAGGGGATAGTAGGGGATAGTTGAGGTTAGTAGGGGATAGTAGAAGATAGTAGGGGATAGTAGGGGTTAGTAGGGGATAGTAGGGGATAGTATGGGATAGAAGGGGATAGTAGGGGATAGTAGGGGTTAGTTGGGGTTAGTAGGGGTTAGTAGGGGATAGTAGGGGTTAGTAGGGGATAGTAGGGGATACTAGGGTTTAGTAGGTAATAGTATGAGTTAGTAGGGGATAGTAGGGGTTAGTACGGGTTAGTAGGGGATAGTAGGGGTTAGTAGAGGACAGTAGGGGTTAGTAGGGGATAGTAGGGGATAGTAGAGGTTAGTAGGGGATAGTATGGGATAGTAGAGGTTAGTAGGGCATAGTAGGGGATAGTAGGGGTTAGTAGGGTATAGTAGAGGTTAGTAAGGGATAGTAGGGGTTAGTAGGGGATAGTTGGGGTTAGTAGGGGATAGTAGGGGATAGTAGGGGACAGTAGGGGTTAGTATGGGATAGAAAGGGATAGTAGGGGTTAGTTGGGGTTAGTAGGGGATAGTATGGGTTATTAGGGGATAGTAGGGGTTAGTAGGGGATAGTAGGGGATAGTAGAGGTTAGTAGGGGGTAGTAGGTGATAGTAGGGGATAGTAGGGTATAGTAGAGGATAGTAGGGGATAGTAGAGCTTAGTAAGGGCTAGTAGGGGATAGTAGGGGATAGTAGGGGATAGTAGGGGGTTGTAGGAGTTAGTAGGGGATAGTAGGGGGTAGTAGGGTTTAGTAGGGGTTAGTAGGGGATAGTAGGTGTTAATTGGGGATAGTAGGGGTTAGTAGAGGTTAGTAGGGGATAGTATGGGATAGTAGAGGATAGTAGGGGATATTAGGGGATAGTAGAAGTTAGTAAGGGATAGTAGGGGATTTTAGGGGGTAGTAGGGGAAAGCAGGGATTAGTAGGGGTAAAGTAGAAGTTTGTAGGGTTGGTTGGGGTTAGTAGGGGTTAGTAGGGGTTAGTAGGTGTTAGTAGGGGTTAGTAGAGGAAAAGTAGATGTTAGTAGGGGATAGTAGGGGATAGAAGGGGATAGTAGAGGATAGTAGGGGATATTAGGGGTTAGTAGGGGATAGTAGGGGATAGTAGGGGATAGCAGAGGTTAGTAGGGGATAGTAGAGGATAGTAGGGAATAATAGGGGATAGTAGGTGTTAGTACGGGTTAGTAGGGGATAGTAGGGGTTAGTAGAGGACAGTAGGGGTTAGTAGGGGATAGTAGGGGATAGTAGAGTTTAGTAGGGGATAGTATGGGATAGTAGGGGTTAGTAGGGTATAGTAGAGGTTAGTAAGGGATAGTAGGGGTTAGTAGGGGATAGTTGGGGTTGGTATGGGATAGTAGGGGATAGTAGGGGATAGTAGGGGTTAGTAGGGGATAGTAGGGGATAGTAGGGGATAGTAGGGTTTAGTTGCGGTTAGTAGGGGATATAATGGGTTATTAGGGGATAGTAGGGGTTAGTTAGGGATAGTAGGGGATAGTAGAGGTTAGTAGGGGATAGTAGGGGATAGTAGGGGATCGTAGGGGATAGTAAAGTTTAGTAGGGGATAGTAGGTGATAGTAAGGGGATAGTATTGTATAGTAGGGGATAGTAGGGGATAGTAGAGGTTAGTAAGGGATAGTAGGGGATAGTAGGGGATAGTAGGGGATAGTGGAGTTTAGTAGGGGATAGTATGGGATAGTAGGGGTTAGTAGAGGACAGTAGGGGTTAGTATGGGATAGTAGGGGATAGTAGGGGATAGTAGAGTTTAGTAGGGGATAGTATGGGATAGTAGGGGTTAGTAGAGGACAGTAGGGGTTAGTATGGGATAGTAGGGGATAGTAGAGTTTAGTAGGGGATAGTATGGGATAGTAGAGGTTAGTAGGGGATAGTAGGGGATAGTTGGGGATAGTAGGGGTTAGTAGGGTATAGGAGAGGTTAGTAAGGGATAATAGGGGTTAGTAGGGGATAGTAGGGGTTAGTAGGGGATAGTAGGGGATAGTAGGGGTTAGTAGGGGATAGTAGGGGATAGTAGGGGATAGTAGAGGATAGTAGGGGATGGTAGGGGTTAGTAGGGGATAGTAGGGGATAGTAGAGGTTAGTTTGGGACAGTAGGGGTTAGTAGGGGATAGTAGGGGATAGTAGGGGTTAGTTGTGGTTAGTAGGGGATAGAATGGGTTATTAGGGGATAGTAGGGGTTAGTAGGGGATAGTAGGGGATAGTAGAGGTTAGTAGGGGATAGTAGGGGATAGTAGGGGATCGTAAGGGATAGTAAAGTTTAGTAGGGGATAGTAGGTGATAGTAGGGGATAGAAGGGGATAGTAGGGGATAGTAGGGGATAGTAGAGGTTAGTAAGGGATAGTAGGGGATAGTAGGGGTTAGTAGGGGATAGTGGGGGTTAGTAGGGGTTGGTAGGGGATAGTAGGAGATAGTAGGGGATAGTAAGGGATAGTAGGGGATAGTAGGGGATAGTAAGGGATAGTAGGGGATAGTAGAGTTTAGTAGGGAAGAGTAGGGGTTAGTAGGGGTTAGTAGGGGTTAGTAGGGGATAGTAGGGGTTAGTTGGGGATAGTAAGGGATAGTAGGGGATAGTAGGGGATAGTAGGGTATAGTAGGGGATAGCAGAGGTTAGCAGAGGTTAGCAGAGGTTAGCAGGGGATATTAGGGCATAGAAGGGGTTAGTAGGTGATAGAAGGGGATAGTAGGGGATAGTAGGGGTTAGTAGGGGATTGTAGGGGCTATTAGGGGATAGTAGGGGAGAGTAGGGGATAGTAGGGGATAGTAGGGGTTAGTAGGGGATAGTAGGGTTTAGTAGGGGTTAGTATGGGATAGAAGGGGGTAGTAGGGGATAGTTGGGGATAGGAGGGTTTAGTAGGGGATTTTAGGGGTTACTAGGGGATAGTAGGGGTTAGTAGAGGATAGTAGGGGATAGTAGGGGATAGTATGGGATATTAGGGGATAGTATGGGTTAGTAGGGGATAGTAGGGGATAGTAGGGGTTAGTAGGGGATAGTAGGGGTTAGTAGGAAATAGTAGGGGATAGTATGGGATATTAGGGGATAGTATGGGTTAGTAGGGGATAGTAGGGGATAGTAGGGGTTAGTAGGGGATAGTAGGGGTTAGTAGGAAATAGTAGGGGATAGTAAGGGTTAGTAGAGGTTAATATGGGGATAGCACGGGTTAGTAGGGGATAGTAGGGGATAGTAGGGGTTAGTAGAGGACAGTAGGGGTTAGTAGGGGATAGTAGGGGATAGTAGAGTTTAGTAGGGGATAGTATGGGATAGTAGGGGTTAGTAGAGGACAGTAGGGGTTAGTAGGGGTTAGTAGGGGATAGTAGAGTTTAGTAGGGGATAGTATGCGATAGTAGAGGTTAGTAGGGGATAGTAGGGGATAGTAGGGGATAGTAGGGGTTAGTAGGGTATAGTAGAGGTTAGTAAGGGATAGTAGGGGTTAGTAGGGGATAGTTGGGGTTAGTAGGGGATAGTAGGGGATAGTAGGGGTTAGTAGGGGATAGTAGGGGATAGTAGGGGATAGTAGAGGATAGTAGGGGATGGTAGGGGTTAGTAGGGGATAGTAGGGGATAGGAGAGGTTAGTTTGGGACATTAGGGGTTAGTAGGGAATAGTAGGGGATAGTAGGGGTTAGTTGGGGTTAGTAGGGGATAGAATGGGTTATTAGGGGATAGTAGTGGTTAGTAGGGGATAGTAGGGGATAGTAGAGGTTAGTAGGGGATAGTAGGGGATAGTAGGGGATCGTAAGGGATAGTAAAGGTTAGTAGGGGATAGTAGGTGATAGTAGGGGATAGTAGGGTATAGTAGGGGATAGTAGGGGATAGTAGAGGTTAGTAAGGGATAGTAGGGCATAGTAGGGGATAGTAGGGGATAGTGGGGGTTAGTAGGGGTTGGTAGGGGATAGTAGGGGATAGTATTGGATAGTAAGGGATAGTAGGGGATAGTAGGGGATAGTAAGGGATAGTAGGGGATACTAGAGTTTAGTAGGGAAGAGTAGGGGTTAGTAGGGGTTAGTAGGGGTTAGTAGGGGATAGTAGGGGTTAGTAGGGGATAATAAGGGATAGTAGGGGATAGTAGGGGATAGTAGGGGATAGCAGAGGTTAGCAGAGGTTAGCAGAGGTTAGCAGGGGATATTAGGGCATAGAAGGGGTTAGTAGGTGATAGAAGGGGATAGTAGGGGATAGTAGGGGTTAGTAGGGGTGTGTAGGGGATATTAGGCGATAGTAGGGGTTCGTAGGGGATCGTAGGGGATAGTAAGGGTTAGTAGGGGATAGTAAGGGTTAGTAGGGGATAGTAGGGGAGAGTAGGGGATAGTAGGGGATAGTAGGGGTTAGTAGGGGATAGTAGGGTTTAGTAGGGGTTAGTATGGGATAGAAGGGGGTAGTAGGGGATAGTTGGGGATAGGCGGGTTTAGTAGGGGATAGTCGGGGTTACTAGGGGATAGTAGGGGATAGTAGGGGATAGTAGAGGATAGTAGGGGATGGTAGGGGTTAGTAGGGGATAGTAGGGGATAGGAGAGGTTAGTTTGGGACATTAGGGGTTAGTAGGGGATAGTAGGGGATAGTAGGGGTTAGTTGGGGTTAGTAGGGGATAGAATGGGTTATTAGGGGATAGTAGGGGATAGTAGGGGATAGTAGGGGATAGTAGGGGATAGCAGAGGTTAGCAGAGGTTAGCAGAGGTTAGCAGGGGATATTAGGGCATAGAAGGGGTTAGTAGGTGATAGAAGGGGATAGTAGGGGATAGTAGGGGTTAGTAGGGGATTGTAGGGGCTATTAGGGGATAGTAGGGGTTAGTAGGGGATAGTAGGGGATAGTAAGGGTTAGTAGGGGATAGTAGGGGAGAGTAGGGGATAGTAGGGGATAGTAGGGGTTAGTAGGGGATAGTAGGGTTTAGTAGGGGTTAGTATGGGATAGAAGGGGGTAGTAGGGGATAGTTGGGGATAGGAGGGTTTACTAGGGGATAGTAGGGGTTACTAGGGGATAGTAGGGGTTAGTAGAGGATAGTAGGGGATAGTAGGGGATAGAAGGGGGTTGTAAGAGTTAGTAGGGGATAGTAGGGGGTAGTAGGGGTTAGTAGGGGTTAGTAGGGGTTAGTAGGGTATAGTAGGGGTTAGTAGGGGTTAGTAGGGGATAGTATGGGATAGTAGAGGATAGTAGGGGATAGTAGGGGATAGTATGGGTTAGTATGGGTTAGTAGGGGATAGTAGGGGATAGTAGGGGATAGTAGGGGTTAGTAGGAGATAGTAGGGGATAGTAAGGGTTAGTAGAGGTTAGTATGGGGATAGTAGGGGATAGTAGGGGTTAGTAGGGGATAGTAGGGGATAGTAGGGGTTAGTAGGGGATAGCAGAGTTTAGTAGGGGTTAGTAGGGGTTAGTAGGGGATAGTAGGGAAAGTATGGGATAGTAGGGGATAGTAGGGGATAGCAGAGGTTAGCAGAGGTTAGCAGAGGTTAGCAGGGGGTATTAGGGCATAGAAGGGGTTAGTAGGTGATAGAAGGGGATAGTAGGGTATAGTAGGGGATAGTAGGGGATAGTAGGGGTTAGTAGGGGATAGTAGGGTTTAGTAGGGGTTAGTATGGGATAGAAGGGGGTAGTAGGGGATAGTTGGGGATAGGAGGGTTTAGTAGGGGATAGTAGGGGTTACTAGGGGATAGTAGGGGTTAGTAGAGCATAGTAGGGGATAGTAGAGGATAGTAGGGGATAGAAGGGGGTTGTAAGAGTTAGTAGGGGATAGTAGGGGGTAGTAGGGGTTAGTAGGGGTTAGTAGGGGTTAGTAGGGTATAGTAGGGGTTAGTAGGGGTAAGTAGGGGATAGTATGGGATAGTAGAGGATAGTAGGGGATAGTAGGGGATAGTATGGGTTAGTATGGGTTAGTAGGGGTAGTAGGGTAATAGTAGGGGATAGTAGGGGTTAGTAGGAGATAGTAGGGGATAGTAAGGGTTAGTAGAGGTTAGTATGGGGATAGTAGGGGATAGTAGGGGTTAGTAGGGGATAGTAGGGGATAGTAGGGGTTAGTAGGGGATAGCAGAGGTTAGTAGGGGTTAGTAGGGGATAGTAGGGTAAAGTATGGGATAGTAGGGGATAGTAGGGGATAGTAGGGGTTAGTAGGGGATAGTAGGGGATAGTAGGGGATAGTAGGGGTTAGTTGCGGTTAGTAGGGGATATCATGGGTTATTAGGGGATAGTAGGGGTTAGTAGAGGATAGTAGGGGATAGTAGAGGTTAGTAGGGGATAGTAGGGGATAGTAGGGGTTAGTAGGGGATAGTAGGGGATAGTAGGGGTTAGTAGGGGATAGCAGAGGTTAGTAGGGGTTAGTAGGGGTTAGTAGGGGATAGTAGGGAAAGTATGGGATAGTAGGGGATAGTACGGGATAGCAGAGGTTAGCAGAGGTTAGCAGAGGTTAGCAGGGGATATTAGGGCATAGAAGGGGTTAGTAGGTGATAGAAGGGTATAGTAGGGGATAGTAGGGGTTAGTAGGGGATTGTAGGGGATATTAGGGGATAGTAGGGTTTAGTAGGGGATAGTAGGGGATAGTAAGGGTTAGTAGGGGATAGTAGGGGAGAGTAGGGGATAGTAGGGGATAGTAGGGGTTAGTAGGGGATAGTAGGGTTTAGTAGGGGTTGGTATGGGATAGAAGGGGGTAGTAGGGGATAGTTGGGGATAGGAGGGTTTAGTAAGGGATAGTAGGGGTTACTAGGGGATAGTAGGGGTTAGTAGAGGATAGTAGGGGATAGTAGGGGATAGTAGGGGATAGAAGGGGGTTGTAAGAGTTAGTAGGGGATAGTAGGGGGTAGTAGGGGTTAGTAGGGGTTAGTAGGGGTTAGTAGGGTATAGTAGGGGTTAGTAGGGGTTAGTAGGGGATAGTATGGGATAGTAGAGGATAGTAGGGGATAGTAGGGGATAGTATGGGTTAGTATGGGTTAGTAGGGGATAGTAGGGGATAGCAGGGGATAGTAGGGGTTAGTAGGAGATAGTAGGGGATAGTAAGGGTTAGTAGGGGTTAGTATGGGGATAGTAGGGGATAGTAGGGGTTAGTAGGGGATAGTAGGGGATAGTAGGGGTTAGTAAGGGACAGCAGAGGTTAGTAGGGGTTAGTAGGGGATCGTAGGGGAAAGTATGGGATAGTAGGGGATAGTAGGGGATAGTAGGGGTTAGTAGGGGATAGTAGGGGATAGTAGGGGATGGTAGGGGTTAGTTGCGGTTAGTAGGGGATATCATGGGTTATTAGGGGATAGTAGGGGTTAGTAGGGGATAGTACGGGATAGTAGAGGTTAGTAGGGGATAGTATGGGATAGTAGGGGATCGTAGGGGATAGTAAAGGTTAGTAGGGGATAGTAGGGGATAGTAGGGGATAGTATGGGTTAGTATGGGTTAGTAGGGGATAGTAGGGGATAGTAGGGGATAGTAGGGGTTAGTAGGAGATAGTAGGGGATAGTAAGGGTTAGTAGAGGTTAGTATCGGGATAGTAGGAGATAGTAGGGGTTAGTAGGGGATAGTAGGGGATAGTAGGGGTTAGTAGGGGATAGCAGAGATTAGTAGGGGTTAGTAGGGGATAATAGGGGAAAGTATGGGATAGTAGGGTATAGTAGGGGATAGTAGGGGTTAGTAGGGGATAGTAGGGGATAGTAGGGGATAGTAGGGGTTAGTTGCGGTTAGTAGGGGATATAATGGGTTATTAGGGGATAGTAGGGGTTAGTAGGGGATAGTAGGGGATAGTAGAGGTTAGTAGGGGATAGTAGGGGATAGTAGGGGATCGTAGGGGATAGTAAAGGTTAGTAGGGGATAGTAGGTGATAGTAGGAGATTGTATTGTATAGTAGGGGATATTAGGGGATAGTAGAGGTTAGTAAGGGATAGTAGGGGATAGTAGGGGATAGTAGGGGATAGTGGGGGTTAGTAGGGGTTGGTAGGGGATAGTAGGGGATAGTAGGGGATAGTAGGGGATAGTAAGGGATAGTAGGGGATAGTAGAGTTTAGTAGGGAAGAGTAGGGGTTAGTAGGGGTTAGTAGGGGATAGTAGGGGTTAGTAGGGGATAGTAAGGGATAGTAGGGGATAGTAGGGGATAGTAGGGGATAGCAGAGGTTAGCAGAGGTTAGCAGAGTTTAGTAGGGGATAGTAGGGCATAGAAGGGGATAGTAGGGGATAGTAGGGGATAGTAAGCGTTAGTAGGGGATAGTATGGGATATTAGGGGATAGTATGGGTTAGTAGGGGATAGTAGGGGATAGAAGGGGTTAGTAGGGGATAGTAGGGTTTAGTAGGAAATAGTAGGGGATAGTAAGGGTTAGTAGAGGTTAGTATGGGGATAGTACGGGTTAGTAGGGGATAGTAGGGGATAGTAGGGGTTAGTAGAGGACAGCAGGGGTTAGTAGGGGATAGTAGGGGATAGTAGAGTTTAGTAGGGGATAGTATGGGATAGTAGGGGTTAGTAGAGGACAGTAGGGGTTAGTAGGGGATAGTAGGGGATAGTAGAGTTTAGTAGGGGATAGTATGCGATAGTAGAGGTTAGTAGGGGATAGTAGGGGATAGTAGGGGATAGTAGGGGATAGTAGGGTATAGTAGAGGCTTAGTAAGGGATAGAAGGGGGTAGTAGGGGATAGTTGGGGATAGGAGGGGATAGTAGGGGATAGTAGGGGTTACTAGGGGATAGTAGGGGATAGTAGGGGATAGTAGGGGATAGTAGGGGATGGTAGGGTTAGTAGGGGATAGTAGGGGATAGTAGAGGTTAGTTTGGGACATTTAGGGGTTAGTAGGGGATAGTAGGGGATAGTAGGGGTTAGTAGGGGATAGTAGGGGATAGAAGGGGTTAGTAGGGGATAGTAGGGGTTAGTAGGGGATAGTAGGGGATAGTAGAGGGTTAGTAGGGGATAGTATGGGGATAGTACGGGATAGTAGGGGATAGTGGGGGATAGTAGGGGTTGGTAGGGGACAGTAGGGGATAGTAGGGGATAGTAGGGGATAGTAGGGGATTTAGTAGGGGATAGTAAGGGATAGTAGGGGTTAGTAGAGGACAGTAGGGGTTAGTAGGGGATAGTAGGGGATAGTAGAGTTTAGTAGGGGATAGTATGCGATAGTAGAGGTTAGTAGGGGATAGTAGGGGATAGTAGGGGATAGTAGGGGTTAGTAGGGTATAGTAGAGGTTAGTAAGGGATAGTAGGGGTTAGTAGGGGATGGTTGGGGTTAGTAGGGGATAGTAGGGGATAGTAGGGGTTAGTAGGGGATAGTAGGGGATAGTAGTGGATAGTAGAGGATAGTAGGGGATGGTAGGGGTTAGTAGGGGATAGTAGGGGATAGTAGAGGTTAGTTTGGGACATTAGGGGTTAGTAGGGGATAGTAGGGGATAGTAGGGGTTAGTTGGGGTTAGTAGGGGATAGAATGGGTTATTAGGGGATAGTAGGGGTTAGTAGGGGATAGTAGGGGATAGTAGAGGTTAGTAGGGGATAGTAGTTGATAGTAGGGGATCGTAAGGGATAGTAGGGGATAGTAGGTGATAGTAGGGGATAGTAGGGTATAGTAGGGGATAGTAGGGGATAGTAGAGGTTAGTAAGGGATAGTAGGGGATAGTAGGGGATAGTAAGGGATAGTGGGGGTTAGTAGGGGTTGGTAGGGTATAGTAGGGGATAGTAGGGGATAGTAAGGGATAGTAGGTGATAGTAGGGGATAGTAAGGGATAGTAGGGGATAGTAGAGTTTAGTAGGGGTTAGTAGGGGTTAGTAGGGGTTAGTAGGGGATAGTAGGGCTTAGTAGGGGATAGTAAGGGATAGTAGGGGATAGTAGGGGATAGTAGGGGATAGCAGAGGTTAGCAGAGGTTAGCAAGGGATATTAGGGCATAGAAGGGGTTAGTAGGTGATAGAAGGGGATAGTAGGGGATAGTAGGGGTTAGTAGGGGTGTGTACGGGATATTAGGGGATAGTAGGGGTTATTAGGGGATCGTAGGGGATAGTAAGGGTTAGTAGGTGATAGTAGGGGATAGTAGGGGTTAGTAGGGGATCGTAGGGGTTAGTAGGGGTAAAGTAGAGGTTAGTAGGGGATAGTAGGGGTTAGTAGGTGTTAGTAGGGGATAGTAGGGGTTAGTAGGAGATAGTAGGGGATAGTAAGGGTTAGTAGAGGTTAGTATGGGGATAGTAGGGGTTAGTAGGGGATAGTAGGAGATAGTAGGGGTTAGTAGGGGATAGCAGAGGTTAGTAGGGGTTAGTAGGGGATAGTAGGGGAAAGTATGGGATAGTAGGGGATAGTAGGGGATAGTAGGGGTAAAGTAGAGGTTAGTAGGGGATAGTAGGGGTTAGTAGGGGATAGTAGGGGATAGTAGGGGTTAGTAGGAAATAGTAGGGGATAGTAAGGGTTAGTAGAGGTTAGTATGGGGATAGTACGGGTTAGTAGGGGATAGTAGGGGATAGTAGGGGTTAGTAGAGGACAGTAGGGGTTAGTAGGGGATAGTAGGGGATAGTAGAGTTTAGTAGGGGATAGTATGGGATAGTAGGGGTTAGTAGAGGACAGTAGGGGTTAGTAGGGGTTAGTAGGGGATAGTAGAGTTTAGTAGGGGATAGTATGCGATAGTAGAGGTTAGTAGGGGATAGTAGGGGATAGTAGGGGATAGTAGGGGTTAGTAGGGTATAGTAGAGGTTAGTAAGGGATAGTAGGGGTTAGTAGGGGATAGTTGGGGTTAGTACGGGATAGTAGGGGATAGTAGGGGTTAGTAGGGGATAGTAGGGGATAGTAGGGGATAGTAGAGGATAGTAGGGGATGGTAGGGGTTAGTAGGGGATAGTAGGGGATAGGAGAGGTTAGTTTGGGACATTAGGGGTTAGTAGGGGATAGTAGGGGATAGTAGGGGTTAGTTGGGGTTAGTAGGGGATAGAATGGGTTATTAGGTGATAGTAGTGGTTAGTAGGGGATAGTAGGGGATAGTAGAGGTTAGTAGGGGATAGTAGGGGATAGTAGGGGATCGTAAGGGATAGTAAAGGTTAGTAGGGGATAGTAGGTGATAGTAGGGGATAGTAGGGTATAGTAGGGGATAGTAGGGGATAGTAGAGGTTAGTAAGGGATAGTAGGGGATAGTAGGGGATAGTAGGGGATAGTGGGGGTTAGTAGGGGTTGGTAGGGGATAGTAGGGGATAGTAGGGGATAGTAAGGAATAGTAGGGGATAGTAGGGGATAGTAAGGGATTGTAGTGGATACTAGAGTTTAGTAGGGAAGAGTAGGGGTTAGTAGGGGTTAGTAGGGGTTAGTAGGGGACAGTAGGGGTTAGTAGGGGATAATAAGGGATAGTAGGGGATAGTAGGGGATAGTAGGGGATAGTAGGGGATAGCAGAGGTTAGCAGAGGTTAGCAGAGGTTAGCAGGGGATATTAGGGCATAGAAGGGGTTAGTAGGTGATAGAAGGGGATAGTAGGGGATAGTAGGGGTTAGTAGGGGTGTGTAGGGGATATTAGGGGATAGTAGGGGTTAGTAGGGGATCGTAGGGGATAGTAGGGGATAGTATGGGATAGTAAGGGATAGTAGGGGATAGTAGGGGATAGTAAGGGATAGTAGGGGTTAGTAGAGGACAGTAGGGGTTAGTAGGGGATAGTAGAGTTTAGTAGGGGATAGTATGCGATAGTAGAGGTTAGTAGGGGATAGTAGGGGATAGTAGGGGTTAGTAGGGTATAGTAGAGGTTAGTAAGGGATAGTAGGGGTTAGTAGGGGATAGTTGGGGTTAGTAGGGGATAGTAGGGGATAGTAGGGGTTAGTAGGGGATAGTAGGGGATAGTAGGGGATAGTAGAGGATAGTAGGGGATGGTAGGGGTTAGTAGGGGATAGTAGGGGATAGTAGAGGTTAGTAAGGGATAGTAGGGGATAGTAGGGGATAGTAAGGGATAGTGGGGGTTAGTAGGGGTTGGTAGGGGATAGTAGGGGATAGTATGGGATAGTAAGGGATAGTAGGGGATAGTAGGGGATAGTAAGGGATAGTAGGGGATAGTAGAGTTTAGTAGGGAAGAGTAGGGGTTAGTAGGGGTTAGTAGGGGTTAGTAGGGGATAGTAGGGCTTAGTAGGGGATAGTAAGGGATAGTAGGGGATAGTAGGGGATAGTAGGGGATAGTAGGGGATAGCAGAGGTTAGCAGAGGTTAGCAGAGGTTAGCAGGGGATATTAGGGCATAGAAGGGGTTAGTAGGTGATAGAAGGGGATAGTAGGGGATAGTAGGGGTTAGTAGGGGTGTGTAGGGGATATTAGGGGATAGTAGGGGTTATTAGGGGATCGTAGGGTATAGTAAGGGTTAGTAGGGGATAGTAGGGGAGAGTAGGGGATAGTAGGGGATAGTAGGGGTTAGTAGGGGATAGTAGGGTTTAGTAGGGGTTAGTATGGGACAGAAGGGGGTAGTAGGGGATAGTTGGGGATAGGAGGGTTTAGTAGGGGATAGTAGGGGTTACTAGGGGATAGTAGGGGTTAGTAGAGGATAGTAGGGGATAGTAGGGGATAGTTGGGGATAGGAGGGTTTAGTAGGGGATAGTAGGGGTTACTAGGGGATAGTAGGGGTTAGTAGAGTATAGTAGGGGATAGTAGGGGATAGTAGGGGATAGTATGGGATATAAGGGGATAGTATGGGTTAGTAGGGGATAGTAGGTGATAGTAGGGGTTAGTAGGAAATAGTAGGGGATAGTAAGGGTTAGTAGAGGTTAGTATGGGGATAGTACGGGTTAGTAGGGGATAGTAGGGGATAGTAGGGGTTAGTAGAGGACAGTAGGGGTTAGTAGGGGATAGTAGGGGATAGTAGAGTTTAGTAGGGGATAGTATGGGATAGTAGGGGTTAGTAGAGGACAGTAGGGGTTAGTAGGGGTTAGTAGGGGATAGTAGAGTTTAGTAGGGGATAGTATGCGATAGTAGAGGTTAGTAGGGGATAGTAGGGGATAGTAGGGGATAGTAGGGGTTAGTAGGGTATAGTAGAGGTTAGTAAGGGATAGTAGGGGTTAGTAGGGGATAGTTGGGGTTAGTAGGGGATAGTAGGGGATAGTAGGGGTTAGTAGGGGATAGTAGGGGATAGTAGGGGATAGTAGAGGATAGTAGGGGATGGTAGGGGTTAGTAGGGGATAGTAGGGGATAGGAGAGGTTAGTTTGGGACATTAGGGGTTAGTAGGGGATAGTAGGGGATAGTACGGGTTAGTTGGGGTTAGTAGGGGATAGAATTGGTTATTAGGGGATAGTAGTGGTTAGTAGGGGATAGTAGGGGATAGTAGAGGTTAGTAGGGGATAGTAGGGGATAGTAGGGGATCGTAAGGGATAGTAAAGGTTAGTAGGGGATAGTAGGTGATAGTAGGGGATAGTAGGGTATAGTAGGGGATAGTAGGGGATAGTAGAGGTTAGTAAGGGATAGTAGGGGATAGTAGGGGATAGTAGGGGATAGTGGGGGTTAGTAGGGGTTGGTAGGGGATAGTAGGGGATAGTAGGGGATAGTAAGGGATAGTAGGGGATAGTAGGGGATAGTAAGGGATAGTAGGGGATACTAGAGTTTAGTAGGGAAGAGTAGGGGTTAGTAGGGGTTAGTAGGGGTTAGTTGGGGATAGGCGGGTTTAGTAGGGGATAGTAGGGGTTACTAGGGGATAGTAGGGGATAGTAGGGGATAGTAGAGGATAGTAGGGGATGGTAGGGGTTAGTAGGGGATAGTAGGGGATAGGAGAGGTTAGTTTGGGACATTAGGGGTTAGTAGGGGATAGTAGGGGATAGTAGGGGTTAGTTGGGGTTAGTAGGGGATAGAATGGGTTATTAGGGGATAGTAAGGGATAGTAGGGGATAGTAGGGGATAGTAGGGGATAGTAGGGGATAGCAGAGGTTAGCAGAGGTTAGCAGAGGTTAGCAGGGGATATTAGGGCATAGAAGGGGTTAGTAGGTGATAGAAGGGGATAGTAGGGGATAGTAGGGGTTAGTAGGGGATTGTAGGGGCTATTAGGGGATAGTAGGGGTTAGTAGGGGATAGTAGGGGATAGTAAGGGTTAGTAGGGGATAGTAGGGGAGAGTAGGGGATAGTAGGGGATAGTAGGGGTTAGTAGGGGATAGTAGGGTTTAGTAGGGGTTAGTATGGGATAGAAGGGGGTAGTAGGGGATAGTTGGGGATAGGAGGGTTTAGTAGGGGATAGTAGGGGTTACTAGGGGATAGTAGGGGTTAGTAGAGGATAGTAGGGGATAGTAGGGGATAGAAGGGGGTTGTAAGAGTTAGTAGGGGATAGTAGGGGGTAGTAGGGGTTAGTAGGGGTTAGTAGGGGTTAGTAGGGTATAGTAGGGGTTAGTAGGGGTTAGTAGGGGATAGTATGGGATAGTAGAGGATAGTAGGGGATAGTAGGGGATAGTATGGGTTAGTATGGGTTAGTAGGGGATAGTAGGGGATAGTAGGGGATTGTAGGGGTTAGTAGGAGATAGTAGGGGATAGTAAGGATTAGTAGAGGTTAGTATGGGGATAGTAGGGGATAGTAGGGGTTAGTAGGGGATAGTAGGGGATAGTAGGGGTTAGTAGGGGATAGCAGAGTTTAGTAGGGGTTAGTAGGGGTTAGTATAGGATAGTAGGGAAAGTATGGGATAGTAGGGGATAGTAGGGGATAGCAGAGGTTAGCAGAGGTTAGCAGAGGTTAGCAGGGGATATTAGGGCATAGAAGGGGTTAGTAGGTGATAGAAGGGGATAGTAGGGGATAGTAGGGGATAGTAGGGGTTAGTAGGGGATAGTAGGGTTTAGTAGGGTTTAGTATGGGATAGAAGGGGGTAGTAGGGGATAGTTGGGTTTAGTAGGGGATAGTAGGGGTTACTAGGGGATAGTAGGGGTTAGTAGAGGATAGTAGGGGATAGTAGAGGATAGTAGGGGATAGAAGGGGGTTGTAAGAGTTAGTAGGGGATAGTAGGGGGTAGTAGGGGTTAGTAGGGGTTAGTAGGGGTTAGTAGGGTATAGTAGGGGTTAGTAGGGGTTAGTAGGGGATAGTATGGGATAGTAGAGGATAGTAGGGGATAGTAGGGGATAGTATGGGTTAGTATGGGTTAGTAGGGGTAGTAGGGGATAGTAGGGGATAGTAGGGGTTAGTAGGAGATAGTAGGGGATAGTAAGGGTTAGTAGAGGTTAGTATGGGGATAGTAGGGGATAGTAGGGGTTAGTAGGGGATAGTAGGGGATAGTAGGGGTTAGTAGGGGATAGCAGAGGTTAGTAGGGGTTAGTAGGGGATAGTAGGGGAAAGTATGGGATAGTAGGGGATAGTAGGGGATAGTAGGGGTTAGTAGGGGATAGTAGGGGATAGTAGGGGATAGTAGGGGTTAGTTGCGGTTAGTAGGGGATATCATGGGTTATTAGGGGATAGTAGGGGTTAGTAGGGGATAGTAGGGGATAGTAGAGGTTAGTAGGGGATAGTAGGGGATAGTAGGGGTTAGTAGGGGATAGTAGGGGATAGTAGGGGTTAGTAGGGGATAGCAGAGGTTAGTAGGGGTTAGTAGGGGTTAGTAGGGGATAGTAGGGAAAGTATGGGATAGTAGGGGATAGTACGGGATAGCAGAGGTTAGCAGAGGTTAGCAGAGGTTAGCAGGGGATAATAGGGCATAGAAGGGGTTAGTAGGTGATAGAAGGGTATAGTAGGGGATAGTAGGGGTTAGTAGGGGATTGTAGGGGATAATAGTGGATAGTAGGGTTTAGTAGGGGATAGTAGGGGATAGTAAGGGTTAGTAGGGGATAGTAGGGGAGAGTAGGGGATAGTAGGGGATAGTAGGGGTTAGTAGGGGATAGTAGGGTTTAGTAGGGGTTAGTATGGGATAGAAGGGGGTAGTAGGGGATAGTTGGGGATAGGAGGGTTTAGTAGGGGATAGTAGGGGTTACTAGGGGATAGTAGGGGTTAGTAGAGGATAGTAGGGGATAGTAGGGGATAGTAGGGGATAGAAGGGGGTTGTAAGAGTTAGTAGGGGATAGTAGTGGGTAGTAGGGGTTAGTAGGGGTTAGTAGGGGTTAGTAGGGTATAGTAGGGGTTAGTAGGGGTTAGTAGGGGATAGTAGGGGTTAGTAGGAGATAGTAGGGGATAGTAAGGGTTAGTAGGGGTTAGTATGGGGATAGTAGGGGATAGTAGGGGTTAGTAGGGGATAGTAGGGGATAGTAGGGGTTAGTAAGGGATAGCAGAGGTTAGTAGGGGTTAGTAGGGGATAGTAGGGGAAAGTATGGGATAGTAGGGGATAGTAGGGGATAGTAGGGGTTAGTAGGGGATAGTAGGGGATAGTAGGGGATAGTAGGGGTTAGTTGCGGTTAGTAGGGGATATCATGGGTTATTAGTGGATAGTAGGGGTTAGTAGGGGATAGTAGGGGATAGTAGAGGTTAGTAGGGGATAGTAGGGGAAAGTAGGGGATCGTAGGGGATAGTAAAGGTTAGTAGGGGATAGTAGGTGATAGTAGGGGATAGTATGGGTTAGTATGGGTTAGTAGGGGATAGTAGGGGATAGTAGGGGATAGTAGGGGTTAGTAGGAGATAGTAGGGGATAGTAAGGGTTAGTAGAGGTTAGTATGGTGATAGTATGGGATATTAGGGGTTAGTAGGGGATAGTAGGGGATAGTAGGGGTTAGTAGGGGATAGCAGAGTTTAGTAGGGGTTAGTAGGGGATAATAGGGGAAAGTATGGGATAGTATGGGATAGTAGGGGATAGTAGGGGTTAGTAGGGGATAGTAGGGGATAGTAGGGGATAGTAGGGGTTAGTTGCGGTTAGTAGGGGATATAATGGGTTATTAGGGGATAGTAGGGGTTAGTAGGGGATAGTAGGGGATAGTAGAGGTTAGTAGGGGATAGTAGGGGATAGTAGGGGATCGTAGGGGATAGTAAAGGTTAGTAGGGGATAGTAGGTGATAGTAGGAGATAGTATTGTATAGTAGGGGATAGTAGGGGATAGTAGAGGTTAGTAAGGGATAGTAGGGGATAGTAGGGGATAGTAGGGGATAGTGGGGGTTAGTAGGGGTTGGTAGGGGATAGTAGGGGATAGTAGGGGATAGTAAGGGATAGTAGGGGATAGTAGGGGATAGTAGGGGATAGTAAGGGATAGTAGGGGATAGTAGAGTTTAGTAGGGAAGAGTTGGGGTTAGTAGGGGTTAGTAGGGGATAGTAGGGGTTAGTAGGGGATAGTAAGGGATAGTAGGGGATAGTAGGGGATAGTAGGGGATAGCAGAGGTTAGCAGAGGTTAGCAGAGTTTAGCAGGGGATAGTAGGGCATAGAAGGGGATAGTAGGGGATAGTAGGGGATAGTAAGCGTTAGTAGGGGAGAGTAGGGGATAGTAGGGGATAGTAGGGGTTAGTAGGGGATAGTAGGGTTTAGTAGGGCTTAATATGGGATAGAAGGGGGTAGTAGGGGATAGTTGGGGATAGGAGGGTTTAGTAGGGGATAGTAGGGGTTACTAGGGGATAGTAGGGCTTAGTAGAGTATAGTAGGGGATAGTAGGGGATAGTAGGGGATAGTATGGGATATTAGGGGATAGTATGGGTTAGTAGGGGATAGTAGGGGATAGAAGGGGTTAGTAGGGGATAGTAGGGGTTAGTAGGAAATAGTAGGGGATAGTAGAGTTTAGTAGGGGATAGTATGGGATAGTAGGGGTTAGTAGAGGACAGTAGGGGTTAGTAGGGGATAGTAGGGGATAGTAGAGGTTAGTAGGGGATAGTAGGGGATAGTAGGGGATAGTAGGGGTTAGTAGGGTATAGTAGAGGTTAGTAAGGGATAGTAGGGGTTAGTAGGGGATAGTTGGGGTTAGTAGGGGATAGTAGGGGATAGTAGGGGTTAGTAGGGGATAGTAGGGGATAGTAGGGAATAGTAGAGGATAGTAGGGGATGGTAGGGGTTAGTAGGGGATAGTAGGGGATAGTAGAGGTTAGTTTGGGACATTAGGGGTTAGTAGGGGATAGTAGGGGATAGTAGGGGTTAGTTGGGGTTAGTAGGGGATAGAATGGGTTATTAGGGGATAGTAGGGGTTAGTAGGGGATATTAGGGGATAGTAGAGGTTAGACGGGGATAGTAGGGGATAGTAGGGGATCGTAAGGGATAGTAAAGGTTAGTAGGGGAAAGTAGGTGATAGTAGGGGATAGTAGGCTATAGTAGGGGATAGTAGGGGATAGTAGAGGTTAGTAAGGGATAGTAGGGGATAGTAGGGGATAGTAAGGGATAGTGGGGGTTAGTAGGGGTTGGTAGGGTATAGTAGGGGATAGTAGGGGATAGTAAGGGATAGTAGGGGATAGTAGGGGATAGTAAGGGATAGTAGGGGATAGTAGAGTTTAGTAGGGAAGATTAGGGGTTAGTAGGGGTTAGTAGGGGTTAGTAGGGGATAGTAGGGCTTAGTAGGGGATAGTAAGGGATAGTAGGGGATAGTAGGGGATAGTAGGGGATAGTAGGGGATAGCAGAGGTTAGCAGAGGTTAGCAGAGGTTAGCAGGGGATATTAGGGCATAGAAGGGGTTAGTAGGTGATAGAAGGGGATAGTAGGGGATAGTAGGGGTTAGTAGGGGTGTGTAGGGGATATTAGGGGATAGTAGGGGTTATTAGGGGATTGTAGGGGTTAGTAGGGGATAGTAGGGTTTAGTAGGGGTTAGTATGGGATAGAAGGGGGTAGTAGGGGATAGTTGGGGATAGGAGGGTTTAGTAGCGGATAGTAGGGGTTACTAGGGGATAGTAGGGGTTAGTAGAGGATAGTAGGGGATAGTAGGGGATAGTAGGGGATAGTTGGGGATAGGAGGGTTTAGTAGGGGATAGTAGGGGTTACTAGGGGATAGTAGGGGTTAGTAGAGTATAGTAGGGGATAGTAGGGGATAGTAGGGGATAGTATGGGATATTAGGGGATAGTATGGGTTAGTAGGGGATAGTAGGGGATAGTAGGGGTTAGTAGGGGATAGTAGGGGTTAGTAGGAAATAGTAGGGGATAGTATGGGATATTAGGGGATAGTATGGGTTAGTAGGGGTTAGTAGGGGATAGTAGGGGTTAGTAGGAAATAGTAGGGGATAGTAAAGGTTAGTAGGGGATAGTAGGTGATAGTAGGGGATAGTAGGGTATAGTAGGGGATAGTAGGGGATAGTAGAGGTTAGTAAGGGATAGTAGGGGATAGTAGGGGATAGTAGGGGATAGTGGGGGTTAGTAGGGGTTGGTAGGGGATAGTAGGGGATAGTAGGGGATAGTAAGGGATAGTAGGGGATACTAGAGTTTAGTAGGGAAGAGTAGGGGTTAGTAGGGGATAGTAGAGGTTAGTTTGGGACATTAGGGGTTAGTAGGGGATAGTAGGGGATAGTAG
Organism: Salmo salar; assembly: GCF_965601325.2. Classification (NCBI taxonomy): domain Eukaryota; kingdom Metazoa; phylum Chordata; class Actinopteri; order Salmoniformes; family Salmonidae; genus Salmo; species Salmo salar. The sequence goes on from NC_138297.1 coordinate 5,564,148, forward strand.
GGGTTAGTTGGGGTTAGTAGGGGATAGAATGGTTTATTAGGGGATAGTAGGGGTTAGTAGGGGATAGTAGGGGATAGTAGAGGTTAGTAGGGGATAGTAGGGGATAGTAGGGGATCGTAAGGGATAGTAAAGGTTAGTAGGGGATAGTAGGTGATAGTAGGGGATAGTAGGGTATAGTAGGGTATAGTAGGGGATAGTAGAGGTTAGTAAGGGATAGTAGGGGATAGTAGAGGTTAGTAAGGGATAGTAGGGGATAGTAGGGGATAGTAAGGGATAGTGGGGGTTAGTAGGGGTTGGTAGGGTATAGTAGGGGATAGTAGGGGATAGTAAGGGATAGTAGGGGATAGTAGGGGATAGTAAGGGATAGTAGGGGATAGTAGAGTTTAGTAGGGAAGAGTAGGGGTTAGTAGGGGTTAGTAGGGGTTAGTAGGGGATAGTAGGGCTTAGTAGGGGATAGTAAGGGATAGTAGGGGATAGTAGGGGATAGTAGGGGATAGTAGGGGATAGCAGAGGTTAGCAGAGGTTAGCAGAGGTTAGCAGGGGATATTAGGGCATAGAAGGGGTTAGTAGGTGATAGAAGGGGATAGTAGGGGATAGTAGGGGTTAGTAGGGGTGTGTAGGGGATATTAGGGGATAGTAGGGGTTATTAGGGGATCGTAGGGGATAGTAAGGGTTAGTAGGGGATAGTAGGGGAGAGTAGGGGATAGTAGGGGATAGTAGGGGTTAGTATGGGATAGAAGGGGGTAGTAGGGGATAGTTGGGGATAGGAGGGTTTAGTAGGGGATAGTAGGGGTTACTAGGGGATAGTAGGGGTTAGTAGAGGATAGTAGGGGATAGTAGGGGTTACTAGGGGATAGTAGGGGTTAGTAGAGTATAGTAGGGGATAGTAGGGGATAGTAGGGGATAGTATGGGATATTAGGGGATAGTATGGGTTAGTAGGGGATAGTAGGGGATAGTAGGGGTTAGTAGGGGATAGTAGGGGTTAGTAGGAAATAGTAGGGGATAGTATGGGATATTAAGGGATATTATGGGTTAGTAGGGGTTAGTAGGGGATGGTAGGGGTTAGTAGGAAATAGTAGGGGATAGTAAGGGTTAGTAGAGGTTAGTATGGGGATAGTACGGGTTAGTAGGGGATAGTAGGGGATAGTAGGGGTTAGTAGAGGACAGTAGGGGTTAGTAGGGGATAGTAGGGGATAGTAGAGTTTAGTAGGGGATAGTATGGGATAGTAGGGGTTAGTAGAGGACAGTAGGGGTTAGTAGGGGTTAGTAGGGGATAGTAGAGTTTAGTAGGGGATAGTATGCAATAGTAGAGGTTAGTAGGGGATAGTAGGGGATAGTAGGGGTTAGTAGGGTATAGTAGTGGTTAGTAAGGGATAGTAGGGGTTAGTAGGGGATAGTTGGGGTTAGTAGGGGATAGTAGGGGATAGTAGGGGTTAGTAGGGGATAGTAGGGGATAGTAGGGGATAGTAGAGGATAGTAGGGGATGGTAGGGGTTAGTAGGGGATAGTAGGGGATAGGAGAGGTTAGTTTGGGACATTAGGGGTTAGTAGGGGATAGTAGGGGATAGTAGGGGTTAGTTGGGGTTAGTAGGGGATAGAATGGGTTATTAGGGGATAGTAGGGGTTAGTAGGGGATAGTAGGGGATAGTAGAGGTTAGTAGGGGATAGTAGGGGATAGTAGGGGATCGTAAGGGATAGTAAAGGTTAGTAGGGGATAGTAGGTGATAGTAGGGGATAGTAGGGTATAGTAGGGGATAGTAGGGGATAGTAGAGGTTAGTAAGGGATAGTAGGGGATAGTAGGGGATAGTAGGGGATAGTGGGGGTTAGTAGGGGTTGGTAGGGGATAGTAGGGGATAGTAGGGGATAGTAAGGGATAGTAGGGGATACTAGAGTTTAGTAGGGAAGAGTAGGGGTTAGTAGGGGTTAGTAGGGGTTAGTAGGGGATAGTAGGGGTTAGTAGGGGATAATAAGGGATAGTAGGGGATAGTAGGGGATAGTAGGGGATAGTAGGGGATAGCAGAGGTTAGCAGAGGTTAGCAGAGGTTAGCAGGGGATATTAGGGCATAGAAGGGGTTAGTAGGGGATAGTAGGGGATAGTAGGGGATAGTAGAGGATAGTAGGGGATGGTAGGCGTTAGTAGGGGATAGTAGGGGATAGTAGAGGTTAGTTTGGGACATTAGGGGTTAGTAGGGGATAGTAGGGGATAGTAGGGGTTAGTTGGGGTTAGTAGGGGATAGAATGGGTTATTAGGGGATAGTAGGGGTTAGTAGGGGTTAGTAGGGGATAGTAGAGTTTAGTAGGGGATAGTATGCAATAGTAGAGGTTAGTAGGGGATAGTAGGGGATAGTAGGGGTTAGTAGGGTATAGTAGAGGTTAGTAAGGGATAGTAGGGGTTAGTAGGGGATAGTTGGGGTTAGTAGGGGATAGTAGGGGATAGTAGGGGTTAGTAGGGGATAGTAGGGGATAGTAGGGGATAGTAGAGGATAGTAGGGGATGGTAGGGGTTAGTAGGGGATAGTAGGGGATAGGAGAGGTTAGTTTGGGACATTAGGGGTTAGTAGGGGATAGTAGGGGATAGTAGGGGTTAGTTGGGGTTAGTAGGGGATAGAATGGGTTATTAGGGGATAGTAGGGGTTAGTAGGGGATAGTAGGGGATAGTAGAGGTTAGTAGGGGATAGTAGGGGATAGTAGGGGATCGTAAGGGATAGTAAAGGTTAGTAGGGGATAGTAGGTGATAGTAGGGGATAGTAGGGTATAGTAGGGGATAGTAGGGGATAGTAGAGGTTAGTAAGGGATAGTAGGGGATAGTAGGGGATAGTAGGGGATAGTGGGGGTTAGTAGGGGTTGGTAGGGGATAGTAGGGGATAGTAGGGGATAGTAAGGGATAGTAGGGGATACTAGAGTTTAGTAGGGAAGAGTAGGGGTTAGTAGGGGTTAGTAGGGGTTAGTAGGGGATAGTAGGGGTTAGTAGGGGATAATAAGGGATAGTAGGGGATAGTAGGGGATAGTAGGGGATAGTAGGGGATAGCAGAGGTTAGCAGAGGTTAGCAGAGGTTAGCAGGGGATATTAGGGCATAGAAGGGGTTAGTAGGGGATAGTAGGGGATAGTAGGGGATAGTAGAGGATAGTAGGGGATGGTAGGGGTTAGTAGGGGATAGTAGGGGATAGTAGAGGTTAGTTTGGGACATTAGGGGTTAGTAGGGGATAGTAGGGGATAGTAGGGGTTAGTTGGGGTTAGTAGGGGATAGAATGGGTTATTAGGGGATAGTAGGGGTTAGTAGGGGATAGTAGGGGATAGTAGAGGTTAGTAGGGGATAGTAGGGGATAGTAGGGGATCGTAAGGGATAGTAAAGGTTAGTAGGGGATAGTAGGTGATAGTAGGGGATAGTAGGGTATAGTAGGGGATAGTAGGGGATAGTAGAGGTTAGTAAGGGATAGTAGGGGATAGTAGGGGATAGTAAGGGATAGTGGGGGTTAGTAGGGGTTGGTAGGGGATAGTAGGTGATAGTATGGGATAGTAAGGGATAGTAGGGGATAGTAGGGGATAGTAAGGGATAGTAGGGGTTAGTAGAGGACAGTAGGGGTTAGTAGGGGATAGTAGGGGATAGTAGAGTTTAGTAGGGGATAGTATGCGATAGTAGAGGTTAGTAGGGGATATTAGGGGATAGTAGGGGTTAGTAGGGTATAGTAGAGGTTAGTAAGGGATAGTAGGGGTTAGTAGGGGATAGTTGGGGTTAGTAGGGGATAGTAGGGGATAGTAGGGGTTAGTAGGGGATAGTAGGGGATAGTAGGGGATAGTAGAGGATAGTAGGGGATGGTAGGGGTTAGTAGGGGATAGTAGGGGATAGTAGAGGTTAGTTTGGGACATTAGGGGTTAGTAGGGGATAGTAGGGGATAGTAGGGGTTAGTTGGGGTTAGTAGGGGATAGAATGGGTTATTAGGGGATAGTAGGGGTTAGTAGGGGATAGTAGGGGATAGTAGAGGTTAGTAGGGGATAGTAGGGGATAGTAGGGGATCGTAAGGGATAGTAAAGGTTAGTAGGGGATAGTAGGTGATAGTAGGGGATAGTAGGGTATAGTAGGGGATAGTAGGGGATAGTAGAGGTTAGTAAGGGATAGTAGGGGATAGTAGGGGATAGTAAGGGATAATGGGGGTTAGTAGGGGTTGGTAGGGGATAGTAGGGGATAGTATGGGATAGTAAGGGATAGTAGGGGATAGTAGGGGATAGTAAGGGATAGTAGGGGATAGTAGAGTTTAGTAGGGAAGAGTAGGGGTTAGTAGGGGTTAGTAGGGGTTAGTAGGGGATAGTAGGGCTTAGTAGGGGATAGTAAGGGATAGTAGGGGATAGTAGAGGATAGTAGGGGATAGTAGGGGATATCAGAGGTTAGCAGAGGTTAGCAGAGGTTAGCAGGGGATATTAGGGCATAGAAGGGGTTAGTAGGTGATAGAAGGGGATAGTAGGGGATAGTAGGGGTTAGTAGGGGTGTGTAGGGGATATTAGGGGATAGTAGGGGTTATTAGGGGATCGTAGGGGATAGTAAGGGTTAGTAGGGGATAGTAGGGGAGAGTAGGGGATAGTAGGGGATAGTAGGGGTTAGTAGGGGATAGTAGGGTTTAGTAGGCGTTAGTATGGGATAGAAGGGGGTAGTAGGGGATAGTTGGGGATAGGAGGGTTTAGTAGGGGATAGTAGGGGTTACTAGGGGATAGTAGGGGTTAGTAGAGGATAGTAGGGGATAGTAGGGGATAGTAGGGGATAGTTGGGGATAGGAGGGTTTAGTAGGGGATAGTAGGGGTTACTAGGGGATAGTAGGGGTAAGTAGAGTATAGTAGGGGATAGTAGGGGATAGTAGTATGGGTTAGTAGGGCATAGTAGGGGATAGTAGGGGTTAGTAGGGGATAGTAGGGGTTAGTAGGAAATAGTAGGGGATAGTATGGGATATTAGGGGATAGTATGGGTTAGTAGGGGATAGTAGGGGATAGTAGGGGTTAGTAGGGGATAGTAGGGGATAGTAGGAAATAGTAGGGGATAGTAAGGGTTAGTAGAGGTTAGTATGGGGATAGAACGGGTTAGTAGGGGATAGTAGGGGATAGTAGGGGTTAGTAGAGGACAGTAGGGGTTAGTAGGGGATAGTAGGGGATAGTAGAGTTTAGTAGGGGATAGTATGGGATAGTAGGGGTTAGTAGAGGACAGTAGGGGTTAGTAGGGGTTAGTAGGGGATAGTAGAGTTTAGTAGGGGATAGTATGCGATAGTAGAGGTTAGTAGGGGATAGTAGGGGATAGTAGGCGATAGTAGGGGTTAGTAGGGTATAGTAGAGGTTAGTAAGGGATAGTAGGGGTTAGTAGGGGATAGTTGGGGTTAGTAGGGGATAGTAGGGGATAGTAGGGGTTAGTAGGGGATAGTAGGGGATAGTAGGGGATAGTAGAGGATAGTAGGGGATGGTAGGGGTTAGTAGGGGATAGTAGGGGATAGGAGAGGTTAGTTTGGGACATTAGGGGTTAGTAGGGGATAGTAGGGGATAGTAGGGGTTAGTTGGAGTTAGTAGGGGATAGAATGGGTTATTAGGGGATAGTAGTGGTTAGTAGGGGATAGTAGGGGATAGTAGAGGTTAGTAGGGGATAGTAGGGGATAGTAGGGGATCGTAAGGGATAGTAAAGGTTAGTAAGGGATAGTAGGTGATAGTAGGGGATAGTAGGGTATAGTAGGGGATAGTAGGGGATAGTAGAGGTTAGTAAGGGATAGTAGGGGATAGTAGGGGATAGTAGGGGATAGTGGGGGTTAGTAAGGGTTGGTAGGGGATAGTAGGGGATAGTAGGGGATAGTAAGGGATAGTAGGGGATAGTAGGGGATAGTAAGGGATAGTAGGGGATACTAGAGTTTAGTAGGGAAGAGTAGGGGTTAGTAGGGGTTAGTAGGGGTTAGTAGGGGATAGTAGGGGTTAGTAGGGGATAATAAGGGATAGTAGGGGATAGTAGGGGATAGTAGGGGATAGTAGGGGATAGCAGAGGTTAGCAGAGGTTAGCAGAGGTTAGCAGGGGATATTAGGGCATAGAAGGGGTTAGTAGGTGATAGAAGGGGATAGTAGGGGATAGTTGGGGTTAGTAGGGGTGTGTAGGGGATATTAGGGGATAGTAGGGGTTAGTAGGGGATCGTAGGGGATAGTAAGGGTTAGTAGGGGATAGTAGGGGAGAGTAGGGGATAGTATGGGATAGTAGGGGTTAGTAGGGGATAGTAGGGTTTAGTAGGGGTTAGTATGGGATAGAAGGGGGTAGTAGGGGATAGTTGGGGATAGGCGGGTTTAGTAGGGGATAGTAGGGGTTACTAGGGGATAGTAGGGGATAGTAGGGGATAGTAGAGTATAGTAGGGGATGGTAGGGGTTAGTAGGGGATAGTAGGGGATAGGAGAGGTTAGTTTGGGACATTAGGGGTTAGTAGGGGATAGTAGGGGATAGTAGGGGTTAGTTGGGGTTAGTAGGGGATAGAATGGGTTATTAGGGGATAGTAAGGGATAGTAGGGGATAGTAGGGGATAGTAGGGGATAGTAGGGGATAGCAGAGGTTAGCAGAGGTTAGCAGAGGTTAGCAGGGGATATTACGGCATAGAAGGGGTTAGTAGGTGATAGAAGGGGATAGTAGGGGATAGTAGGGGTTAGTAGGGGATTGTAGGGGCTATTAGGGGATAGTAGGGGTTAGTAGGGGATAGTAGGGGATAGTAAGGGTTAGTAGGGGATAGTAGGGGAGAGTAGGGGATAGTAGGGGATAGTAGGGGTTAGTAGGGGATAGTAGGGTTTAGTAGGGGTTAGTATGGGATAGAAGGGGGTAGTAGGGGATAGTTGGGGATAGGAGGGTTTAGTAGGGGATAGTAGGGGTTACTAGGGGATAGTAGGGGTTAGTAGAGGATAGTAGGGGATAGTAGGGGATAGAAGGGGGTTGTAAGAGTTAGTAGGGGATAGTAGGGGGTAGTAGGGGTTAGTAGGGGTTAGTAGGGGTTAGTAGGGTATAGTAGGGGTTAGTAGGGGTTAGTAGGGGATAGTATGGGATAGTAGAGGATAGTAGGGGATAGTAGGGGATAGTATGGGTTAGTATGGGTTAGTAGGGGATAGTAGGGGATTGTAGGGGTTAGTAGGAGATAGTAGGGGATAGTAAGGGTTAGTAGAGGTTAGTATGGGGATAGTAGGGGATAGTAGGGGTTAGTAGGGGATAGTAGGGGATAGTAGGGGTTACTAGGGGATAGTAGGGGTAAGTAGAGTATAGTAGGGGATAGTAGGGGATAGTAGTATGGGTTAGTAGGGCATAGTAGGGGATAGTAGGGGTTAGTAGGGGATAGTAGGGGTTAGTAGGAAATAGTAGGGGATAGTATGGGATATTAGGGGATAGTATGGGTTAGTAGGGGATAGTAGGGGATAGTAGGGGTTAGTAGGGGATAGTAGGGGATAGTAGGAAATAGTAGGGGATAGTAAGGGTTAGTAGAGGTTAGTATGGGGATAGAACGGGTTAGTAGGGGATAGTAGGGGATAGTAGGGGTTAGTAGAGGACAGTAGGGGTTAGTAGGGGATAGTAGGGGATAGTAGAGTTTAGTAGGGGATAGTATGGGATAGTAGGGGTTAGTAGAGGACAGTAGGGGTTAGTAGGGGTTAGTAGGGGATAGTAGAGTTTAGTAGGGGATAGTATGCGATAGTAGAGGTTAGTAGGGGATAGTAGGGGATAGTAGGCGATAGTAGGGGTTAGTAGGGTATAGTAGAGGTTAGTAAGGGATAGTAGGGGTTAGTAGGGGATAGTTGGGGTTAGTAGGGGATAGTAGGGGATAGTAGGGGTTAGTAGGGGATAGTAGGGGATAGTAGGGGATAGTAGAGGATAGTAGGGGATGGTAGGGGTTAGTAGGGGATAGTAGGGGATAGGAGAGGTTAGTTTGGGACATTAGGGGTTAGTAGGGGATAGTAGGGGATAGTAGGGGTTAGTTGGAGTTAGTAGGGGATAGAATGGGTTATTAGGGGATAGTAGTGGTTAGTAGGGGATAGTAGGGGATAGTAGAGGTTAGTAGGGGATAGTAGGGGATAGTAGGGGATCGTAAGGGATAGTAAAGGTTAGTAAGGGATAGTAGGTGATAGTAGGGGATAGTAGGGTATAGTAGGGGATAGTAGGGGATAGTAGAGGTTAGTAAGGGATAGTAGGGGATAGTAGGGGATAGTAGGGGATAGTGGGGGTTAGTAAGGGTTGGTAGGGGATAGTAGGGGATAGTAGGGGATAGTAAGGGATAGTAGGGGATAGTAGGGGATAGTAAGGGATAGTAGGGGATACTAGAGTTTAGTAGGGAAGAGTAGGGGTTAGTAGGGGTTAGTAGGGGTTAGTAGGGGATAGTAGGGGTTAGTAGGGGATAATAAGGGATAGTAGGGGATAGTAGGGGATAGTAGGGGATAGTAGGGGATAGCAGAGGTTAGCAGAGGTTAGCAGAGGTTAGCAGGGGATATTAGGGCATAGAAGGGGTTAGTAGGTGATAGAAGGGGATAGTAGGGGATAGTTGGGGTTAGTAGGGGTGTGTAGGGGATATTAGGGGATAGTAGGGGTTAGTAGGGGATCGTAGGGGATAGTAAGGGTTAGTAGGGGATAGTAGGGGAGAGTAGGGGATAGTATGGGATAGTAGGGGTTAGTAGGGGATAGTAGGGTTTAGTAGGGGTTAGTATGGGATAGAAGGGGGTAGTAGGGGATAGTTGGGGATAGGCGGGTTTAGTAGGGGATAGTAGGGGTTACTAGGGGATAGTAGGGGATAGTAGGGGATAGTAGAGTATAGTAGGGGATGGTAGGGGTTAGTAGGGGATAGTAGGGGATAGGAGAGGTTAGTTTGGGACATTAGGGGTTAGTAGGGGATAGTAGGGGATAGTAGGGGTTAGTTGGGGTTAGTAGGGGATAGAATGGGTTATTAGGGGATAGTAAGGGATAGTAGGGGATAGTAGGGGATAGTAGGGGATAGTAGGGGATAGCAGAGGTTAGCAGAGGTTAGCAGAGGTTAGCAGGGGATATTACGGCATAGAAGGGGTTAGTAGGTGATAGAAGGGGATAGTAGGGGATAGTAGGGGTTAGTAGGGGATTGTAGGGGCTATTAGGGGATAGTAGGGGTTAGTAGGGGATAGTAGGGGATAGTAAGGGTTAGTAGGGGATAGTAGGGGAGAGTAGGGGATAGTAGGGGATAGTAGGGGTTAGTAGGGGATAGTAGGGTTTAGTAGGGGTTAGTATGGGATAGAAGGGGGTAGTAGGGGATAGTTGGGGATAGGAGGGTTTAGTAGGGGATAGTAGGGGTTACTAGGGGATAGTAGGGGTTAGTAGAGGATAGTAGGGGATAGTAGGGGATAGAAGGGGGTTGTAAGAGTTAGTAGGGGATAGTAGGGGGTAGTAGGGGTTAGTAGGGGTTAGTAGGGGTTAGTAGGGTATAGTAGGGGTTAGTAGGGGTTAGTAGGGGATAGTATGGGATAGTAGAGGATAGTAGGGGATAGTAGGGGATAGTATGGGTTAGTATGGGTTAGTAGGGGATAGTAGGGGATTGTAGGGGTTAGTAGGAGATAGTAGGGGATAGTAAGGGTTAGTAGAGGTTAGTATGGGGATAGTAGGGGATAGTAGGGGTTAGTAGGGGATAGTAGGGGATAGTAGGGGTTAGTAGGGGATAGCAGAGTTTAGTAGGGGTTAGTAGGGGTTAGTAGGGGATAGCAGGGAAAGTATGGGATAGTAGGGGATAGTAGGGGATAGCAGAGGTTAGCAGAGGTTAGCAGAGGTTAGCAGGGGATATTAGGGCATAGAAGGGGTTAGTAGGTGATAGAAGGGGATAGTAGGGGATAGTAGGGGATAGTAGGGGTTAGTAGGGGATAGTAGGGTTTAGTAGGGGTTAGTATGGGATAGAAGGGGGTAGTAGGGGATAGTTGGGGATAGGAGGGTTTAGTAGGGGATAGTAGGGGTTACTAGGGGATAGTAGGGGTTAGTAGAGGATAGTAGGGGATAGTAGAGGATAGTAGGGGATAGAAGGGGGTTGTAAGAGTTAGTAGGGGATAGTAGGGGGTAGTAGGGGTTAGTAGGGGTTAGTAGGGGTTAGTAGGGTATAGTAGGGGTTAGTAGGGGTTAGTAGGGGATAGTATGGGATAGTAGAGGATAGTAGGGGATAGTAGGGGATAGTATGGGTTAGTATGGGTTAGTAGGGGTAGTAGGGGATAGTAGGGGATAGTAGGGGTTAGTAGGAGATAGTAGGGGATAGTAAGGGTTAGTAGAGGTTAGTATGGGGATAGTAGGGGATAGTAGGTGTTAGTAGGGGATAGTAGGGGATAGTAGGGGTTAGTAGGGGATAGCAGAGGATAGTAGGGGTTAGTAGGGGATAGTAGTGGAAAGTATGGGATAGTAGGGGTTAGTAGGGGATAGTAGGGGTTAATAGGGGATAGTAGGGGATAGTAGGGGATAGTAGGGGTTAGTTGCGGTTAGTAGGGGATATCATGGGTTATTAGGGGATAGTAGGGGTTAGTAGGGGATAGTAGGGGATAGTAGAGGTTAGTAGGGGATAGTAGGGGATAGTAGGGGTTAGTAGGGGATAGTAGGGGATAGTAGGGGTTAGTAGGGGATAGCAGAGGTTAGTAGGGGTTAGTAGGGGTTAGTAGGGGATAGTAGGGAAAGTATGGGATAGTAGGGGATAGTACGGGATAGCAGAGGTTAGCAGAGGTTAGCAGAGGTTAGCAGGGGATATTAGGGCATAGAAGGGGTTAGTAGGTGATAGAAGGGTATAGTAGGGGATAGTAGGGGTTAGTAGGGGATTGTAGGGGATATTAGGGGATAGTAGGGTTTAGTAGGGGATAGTAGGGGATAGTAAGGGTTAGTAGGGGATAGTAGGGGAGAGTAGGGATAGTAGGGGATAGTAGGGGTTAGTAGGGGATAGTAGGGTTTAGTAGGGGTTAGAATGGGATAGAAGGGGGTAGTAGGGGATAGTTGGGGATAGGAGGGTTTAGTAGGGGATAGTAGGGGTTACTAGGGGATAGTAGGGGTTAGTAGAGGATAGTAGGGGATAGTAGGGGATAGTAGGGGATAGAAGGGGGTTGTAAGAGTTATTAGGGGATAGTAGGGGGTAGTAGGGGTTAGTAGGGGTTAGTAGGGGTTAGTAGGGTATAGTAGGGGTTAGTAGGGGTTAGTAGGGGATAGTAGGGGTTAGTAGGAGATAGTAGGGGATAGTAAGGGTTAGTAGGGGTTAGTATGGGGATAGTAGGGGATAGTAGGGGTTAGTAGGGGATAGTAGGGGATAGTAGGGGTTAGTAAGGGATAGCAGAGGTTAGTAGGGGTTAGTAGGGGATAGTAGGGGAAAGTATGGGATAGTAGGGGATAGTAGGGGATAGTAGGGGTTAGTAGGGAATAGTAGGGGATAGTAGGGGATAGTAGGGGTTAGTTGCGGTTAGTAGGGGATATCATGGGTTATTAGGGGATAGTAGGGGTTAGTAGAGGATAGTAGGGGATAGTAGAGGTTAGTAGGGGATAGTAGGGGATAGTAGGGGATAGTAGAGGTTAGTAGGGGATAGTAGGGGATAGTAGGGGATCGTAGGGGATAGTAAAGGTTAGAAGGGGATAGTAGGTGATAGTAGGGGATAGTATGGGTTAGTATGGGTTAGTAGGGGATAGTAGGGGATAGTAGGGGATAGTAGGGGTTAGTAGGAGATAGTAGGGGATAGTAAGGGTTAGTAGAGGTTAGTATGGGGATAGTAGGGGATAGTAGGGGTTAGTAGGGGATAGTAGGGGATAGTAGGGGTTAGTAGGGGATAGCAGAGATTAGTAGGGGTTAGTAGGGGATAATAGGGGAAAGTATGGGATAGTAGGGGATAGTAGGGGATAGTAGGGGTTAGTAGGGGATAGTAGGGGAGAGTAGGGGATAGTAGGGGTTAGTTGCGGTTAGTAGGGGATATAATGGGTTATTAGGGGATAGTAGGGATTAGTAGGGGATAGTAGGGGATAGTAGAGGTTAGTAGGGGATAGTAGGGGATAGTAGGGGATCGTAAGGGATAGTAAAGGTTAGTAGGGGATAGTAGGTGATAGTAGGAGATAGTATTGTATAGTAGGGGATAGTAGGGGATAGTAGAGGTTAGTAAGGGATAGTAGGGGATAGTAGGGGATAGTAGGGGATAGTGGGGGTTAGTAGGGGTTGGTAGGGGATAGTAGGGGATAGTAGGGGATAGTAAGGGATAGTAGGGGATAGTAGGGGATAGTAGGGGATAGTAAGGGATAGTAGGGGATAGTAGAGTTTAGTAGGGAAGAGTAGGGGTTAGTAGGGGATAGTAGGGGTTAGTAGGGGATAGTAAGGGATAGTAGGGGATAGTAGGGGATAGTAGGGGATAGCAGAGGTTAGCAGAGGTTAGCAGAGTTTAGTAGGGGATAGTAGGGCATAGAAGGGGATAGTAGGGGATAGTAGGGGATAGTAAGCGTTAGTAGGGGAGAGTAGGGGATAGTAGGGTTTAGTAGGCCTTAATATGGGATAGAAGGGGGTAGTAGGGGATAGTTGGGGATAGGAGGGTTTAGTAGGGGATAGTAGGGGTTACTACGGGATAGTAGGGGTTAGTAGAGTATAGTAGGGGATAGTAGGGGATAGTAGGGGATAGTATGGGATATTAGGGGATAGTATGGGTTAGTAGGGGATAGTAGGGGATAGAAGGGGTTAGTAGGGGATAGTAGGGGTTAGTAGGAAATAGTAGGGGATAGTAAGTGTTAGTAGAGGTTAGTATGGGGATAGTACGGGTTAGTAGGGGATAGTAGGGGATAGTAGGGGTTAGTAGAGGACAGTAGGGGTTAGTAGGGGATAGTAGGGGATAGTAGAGTTTAGTAGGGGATAGTATGGGATAGTAGGGGTTAGTAGAGGACAGTAGGGGTTAGTAGGGGATAGTAGGGGATAGTAGAGTTTAGTAGGGGATAGTATGCGATAGTAGAGGTTAGTAGGGGATAGTAGGGGATAGTAGGGGATAGTAGGGGTTAGTAGGGTATAGTAGAGGTTAGTAAGGGATAGAAGGGGTTAGTAGGGGATAGTTGGGGTTAGTAGGGGATAGTAGGGGATAGTAGGGGTTAGTAGGGGATAGTAGGGGATAGTAGGGGATAGTAGAGGATAGTAGGGGATAGTTGGGGATAGGAGGGTTTAGTAGGGGATAGTAGGGGTTACTAGGGGATAGTAGGGGTAAGTAGAGTATAGTAGGGGATAGTAGGGGATAGTAGTATGGGTTAGTAGGGCATAGTAGGGGATAGTAGGGGTTAGTAGGGGATAGTAGGGGTTAGTAGGAAATAGTAGGGGATAGTATGGGATATTAGGGGATAGTATGGGTTAGTAGGGGATAGTAGGGGATAGACGGGGTTAGTAGGGGATAGTAGGGGTTAGTAGGAAATAGTAGGGGATAGTAAGGGTTAGTAGAGGTTAGTATGGGGATAGAACGGGTTAGTAGGGGATAGTAGGGGATAGTAGGGGTTAGTAGAGGACAGTAGGGGTTAGTAGGGGATAGTAGGGGATAGTAGAGTTTAGTAGGGGATAGTATGGGATAGTAGGGGTTAGTAGAGGACAGTAGGGGTTAGTAGGGGTTAGTAGGGGATAGTAGAGTTTAGTAGGGGATAGTATGCGATAGTAGAGGTTAGTAGGGGATAGTAGGGGATAGTAGGCGATAGTAGGGGTTAGTAGGGTATAGTAGAGGTTAGTAAGGGATAGTAGGGGTTAGTAGGGGATAGTTGGGGTTAGTAGGGGATAGTAGGGGATAGTAGGGGTTAGTAGGGGATAGTAGGGGATAGTAGGGGATAGTAGAGGATAGTAGGGGATGGTAGGGGTTAGTAGGGGATAGTAGGGGATAGGAGAGGTTAGTTTGGGACATTAGGGGTTAGTAGGGGATAGTAGGGGATAGTAGGGGTTAGTTGGAGTTAGTAGGGGATAGAATGGGTTATTAGGGGATAGTAGTGGTTAGTAGGGGATAGTAGGGGATAGTAGAGGTTAGTAGGGGATAGTAGGGGATAGTAGGGGATCGTAAGGGATAGTAAAGGTTAGTAAGGGATAGTAGGTGATAGTAGGGGATATTAGGGTATAGTAGGGGATAGTAGGGGATAGTAGAGGTTAGTAAGGGATAGTAGGGGATAGTAGGGGATAGTAGGGGATAGTGGGGGTTAGTAAGGGTTGGTAGGGGATAGTAGGGGATAGTAGGGGATAGTAAGGGATAGTAGGGGATAGTAGGGGATAGTAAGGGATAGTAGGGGATACTAGAGTTTAGTAGGGAAGAGTAGGGGTTAGTAGGGGTTAGTAGGGGTTAGTAGGGGATAGTAGGGGTTAGTAGGGGATAATAAGGGATAGTAGGGGATAGTAGGGGATAGTAGGGGATAGTAGGGGATAGCAGAGGTTAGCAGAGGTTAGCAGAGGTTAGCAGGGGATATTAGGGCATAGAAGGGGTTAGTAGGTGATAGAAGGGGATAGTAGGGGATAGTTGGGGTTAGTAGGGGTGTGTAGGGGATATTAGGGGATAGTAGGGGTTAGTAGGGGATCGTAGGGGATAGTAAGGGTTAGTAGGGGATAGTAGGGGAGAGTAGGGGATAGTATGGGATAGTAGGGGTTAGTAGGGGATAGTAGGGTTTAGTAGGGGTTAGTATGGGATAGAAGGGGGTAGTAGGGGATAGTTGGGGATAGGCGGGTTTAGTAGGGGATAGTAGGGGTTACTAGGGGATAGTAGGGGATAGTAGGGGATAGTAGAGTATAGTAGGGGATGGTAGGGGTTAGTAGGGGATAGTAGGGGATAGGAGAGGTTAGTTTGGGACATTAGGGGTTAGTAGGGGATAGTAGGGGATAGTAGGGGTTAGTTGGGGTTAGTAGGGGATATAATGGGTTATTAGGGGATAGTAGGGGTTAGTAGGGGATAGTAGGGGATAGTAGAGGTTAGTAGGGGATAGTAGGGGATAGTAGGGGATCGTAGGGGATAGTAAAGGTTAGTAGGGGATAGTAGGTGATAGTAGGAGATAGTATTGTATAGTAGGGGATAGTAGGGGATAGTAGAGGTTAGTAAGGGATAGTAGGGGATAGTAGGGGATAGTAGGGGATAGTGGGGGTTAGTAGGGGTTGGTAGGGGATAGTAGGGGATAGTAGGGGATAGTAAGGGATAGTAGGGGATAGTAGGGGATAGTAGGGGATAGTAAGGGATAGTAGGGGATAGTAGAGTTTAGTAGGGAAGAGTAGGGGTTAGTAGGGGATAGTAGGGGTTAGTAGGGGATAGTAAGGGATAGTAGGGGATAGTAGGGGATAGTAGGGGATAGCAGAGGTTAGCAGAGGTTAGCAGAGTTTAGTAGGGGATAGTAGGGCATAGAAGGGGATAGTAGGGGATAGTAGGGGATAGTAAGCGTTAGTAGGGGAGAGTAGGGGATAGTAGGGTTTAGTAGGCCTTAATATGGGATAGAAGGGGGTAGTAGGGGATAGTTGGGGATAGGAGGGTTTAGTAGGGGATAGTAGGGGTTACTACGGGATAGTAGGGGTTAGTAGAGTATAGTAGGGGATAGTAGGGGATAGTAGGGGATAGTATGGGATATTAGGGGATAGTATGGGTTAGTAGGGGATAGTAGGGGATAGAAGGGGTTAGTAGGGGATAGTAGGGGTTAGTAGGAAATAGTAGGGGATAGTAAGTGTTAGTAGAGGTTAGTATGGGGATAGTACGGGTTAGTAGGGGATAGTAGGGGATAGTAGGGGTTAGTAGAGGACAGTAGGGGTTAGTAGGGGATAGTAGGGGATAGTAGAGTTTAGTAGGGGATAGTATGGGATAGTAGGGGTTAGTAGAGGACAGTAGGGGTTAGTAGGGGATAGTAGGGGATAGTAGAGTTTAGTAGGGGATAGTATGCGATAGTAGAGGTTAGTAGGGGATAGTAGGGGATAGTAGGGGATAGTAGGGGTTAGTAGGGTATAGTAGAGGTTAGTAAGGGATAGAAGGGGTTAGTAGGGGATAGTTGGGGTTAGTAGGGGATAGTAGGGGATAGTAGGGGTTAGTAGGGGATAGTAGGGGATAGTAGGGGATAGTAGAGGATAGTAGGGGATAGTTGGGGATAGGAGGGTTTAGTAGGGGATAGTAGGGGTTACTAGGGGATAGTAGGGGTAAGTAGAGTATAGTAGGGGATAGTAGGGGATAGTAGTATGGGTTAGTAGGGCATAGTAGGGGATAGTAGGGGTTAGTAGGAAATAGTAGGGGATAGTATGGGATATTAGGGGATAGTATGGGTTAGTAGGGGATAGTAGGGGATAGTAGGGGTTAGTAGGGGATAGTAGGGGTTAGTAGGAAATAGTAGGGGATAGTAAGGGTTAGTAGAGGTTAGTATGGGGATAGAACGGGTTAGTAGGGGATAGTAGGGGATAGTAGGGGTTAGTAGAGGACAGTAGGGGTTAGTAGGGGATAGTAGGGGATAGTAGAGTTTAGTAGGGGATAGTATGGGATAGTAGGGGTTAGTAGAGGACAGTAGGGGTTAGTAGGGGTTAGTAGGGGATAGTAGAGTTTAGTAGGGGATAGTATGCGATAGTAGAGGTTAGTAGGGGATAGTAGGGGATAGTAGGCGATAGTAGGGGTTAGTAGGGTATAGTAGAGGTTAGTAAGGGATAGTAGGGGTTAGTAGGGGATAGTTGGGGTTAGTAGGGGATAGTAGGGGATAGTAGGGGTTAGTAGGGGATAGTAGGGGATAGTAGGGGATAGTAGAGGATAGTAGGGGATGGTAGGGGTTAGTAGGGGATAGTAGGGGATAGGAGAGGTTAGTTTGGGACATTAGGGGTTAGTAGGGGATAGTAGGGGATAGTAGGGGTTAGTTGGAGTTAGTAGGGGATAGAATGGGATATTAGGGGATAGTAGTGGTTAGTAGGGGATAGTAGGGGATAGTAGAGGTTAGTAGGGGATAGTAGGGGATAGTAGGGGATCGTAAGGGATAGTAAAGGTTAGTAAGGGATAGTAGGTGATAGTAGGGGATAGTAGGGTATAGTAGGGGATAGTAGGGGATAGTAGAGGTTAGTAAGGGATAGTAGGGGATAGTAGGGGATAGTAGGGGATAGTGGGGGTTAGTAAGGGTTGGTAGGGGATAGTAAGGGATAGTAGGGGATAGTAGGGGATAGTAAGGGATAGTAGGGGATACTAGAGTTTAGTAGGGAAGAGTAGGGGTTAGTAGGGGTTAGTAGGGGTTAGTAGGGGATAGTAGGGGTTAGTAGGGGATAATAAGGGATAGTAGGGGATAGTAGGGGATAGTAGGGGATAGTAGGGGATAGCAGAGGTTAGCAGAGGTTAGCAGAGGTTAGCAGGGGATATTAGGGCATAGAAGGGGTTAGTAGGTGATAGAAGGGGATAGTAGGGGATAGTTGGGGTTAGTAGGGGTGTGTAGGGGATATTAGGGGATAGTAGGGGTTAGTAGGGGATCGTAGGGGATAGTAAGGGTTAGTAGGGGATAGTAGGGGAGAGTAGGGGATAGTATGGGATAGTAGGGGTTAGTAGGGGATAGTAGGGTTTAGTAGGGGTTAGTATGGGATAGAAGGGGGTAGTAGGGGATAGTTGGGGATAGGCGGGTTTAGTAGGGGATAGTAGGGGTTACTAGGGGATAGTAGGGGATAGTAGGGGATAGTAGAGTATAGTAGGGGATGGTAGGGGTTAGTAGGGGATAGTAGGGGATAGGAGAGGTTAGTTTGGGACATTAGGGGTTAGTAGGGGATAGTAGGGGATAGTAGGGGTTAGTTGGGGTTAGTAGGGGATAGAATGGGTTATTAGGGGATAGTAAGGGATAGTAGGGGATAGTAGGGGATAGTAGGGGATAGTAGGGGATAGCAGAGGTTAGCAGAGGTTAGCAGAGGTTAGCAGGGGATATTACGGCATAGAAGGGGTTAGTAGGTGATAGAAGGGGATAGTAGGGGATAGTAGGGGTTAGTAGGGGATTGTAGGGGCTATTAGGGGATAGTAGGGGTTAGTAGGGGATAGTAGGGGATAGTAAGGGTTAGTAGGGGATAGTAGGGGAGAGTAGGGGATAGTAGGGGATAGTAGGGGTTAGTAGGGGATAGTAGGGTTTAGTAGGGGTTAGTATGGGATAGAAGGGGGTAGTAGGGGATAGTTGGGGATAGGAGGGTTTAGTAGGGGATAGTAGGGGTTACTAGGGGATAGTAGGGGTTAGTAGAGGATAGTAGGGGATAGTAGGGGATAGAAGGGGGTTGTAAGAGTTAGTAGGGGATAGTAGGGGGTAGTAGGGGTTAGTAGGGGTTAGTAGGGGTTAGTAGGGTATAGTAGGGGTTAGTAGGGGTTAGTAGGGGATAGTATGGGATAGTAGAGGATAGTAGGGGATAGTAGGGGATAGTATGGGTTAGTATGGGTTAGTAGGGGATAGTAGGGGATTGTAGGGGTTAGTAGGAGATAGTAGGGGATAGTAAGGGTTAGTAGAGGTTAGTATGGGGATAGTAGGGGATAGTAGGGGTTAGTAGGGGATAGTAGGGGATAGTAGGGGTTAGTAGGGGATAGCAGAGTTTAGTAGGGGTTAGTAGGGGTTAGTAGGGGATAGCAGGGAAAGTATGGGATAGTAGGGGATAGTAGGGGATAGCAGAGGTTAGCAGAGGTTAGCAGAGGTTAGCAGGGGATATTAGGGCATAGAAGGGGTTAGTAGGTGATAGAAGGGGATAGTAGGGGATAGTAGGGGATAGTAGGGGTTAGTAGGGGATAGTAGGGTTTAGTAGGGGTTAGTATGGGATAGAAGGGGGTATTAGGGGATAGTTTGGGATAGGAGGGTTTAGTAGGGGATAGTAGGGGTTACTAGGGGATAGTAGGGGTTAGTAGAGGATAGTAGGGGATAGTAGAGGATAGTAGGGGATAGAAGGGGGTTGTAAGAGTTAGTAGGGGATAGTAGGGGGTAGTAGGGGTTAGTAGGGGTTAGTAGGGGTTAGTAGGGTATAGTAGGGGTTAGTAGGGGTTAGTAGGGGATAGTATGGGATAGTAGAGGATAGTAGGGGATAGTAGGGGATAGTATGGGTTAGTATGGGTTAGTAGGGGTAGTAGGGGATAGTAGGGGATAGTAGGGGTTAGTAGGAGATAGTAGGGGATAGTAAGGGTTAGTAGAGGTTAGTATGGGGATAGTAGGGGATAGTAGGTGTTAGTAGGGGATAGTAGGGGATAGTAGGGGTTAGTAGGGGATAGCAGAGGATAGTAGGGGTTAGTAGGGGATAGTAGTGGAAAGTATGGGATAGTAGGGGTTAGTAGGGGATAGTAGGGGTTAATAGGGGATAGTAGGGGATAGTAGGGGATAGTAGGGGTTAGTTGCGGTTAGTAGGGGATATCATGGGTTATTAGGGGATAGTAGGGGTTAGTAGGGGATAGTAGGGGATAGTAGAGGTTAGTAGGGGATAGTAGGGGATAGTAGGGGTTAGTAGGGGATAGTAGGGGATAGTAGGGGTTAGTAGGGGATAGCAGAGGTTAGTAGGGGTTAGTAGGGGTTAGTAGGGGATAGTAGGGAAAGTATGGGATAGTAGGGGATAGTACGGGATAGCAGAGGTTAGCAGAGGTTAGCAGAGGTTAGCAGGGGATATTAGGGCATAGAAGGGGTTAGTAGGTGATAGAAGGGTATAGTAGGGGATAGTAGGGGTTAGTAGGGGATTGTAGGGGATATTAGGGGATAGTAGGGTTTAGTAGGGGATAGTAGGGGATAGTAAGGGTTAGTAGGGGATAGTAGGGGAGAGTAGGGGATAGTAGGGGATAGTAGGGGTTAGTAGGGGATAGTAGGGTTTAGTAGGGGTTAGAATGGGATAGAAGGGGGTAGTAGGGGATAGTTGGGGATAGGAGGGTTTAGTAGGGGATAGTAGGGGTTACTAGGGGATAGTAGGGGTTAGTAGAGGATAGTAGGGGATAGTAGGGGATAGTAGGGGATAGAAGGGGGTTGTAAGAGTTATTAGGGGATAGTAGGGGGTAGTAGGGGTTAGTAGGGGTTAGTAGGGGTTAGTAGGGTATAGTAGGGGTTAGTAGGGGTTAGTAGGGGATAGTAGGGGTTAGTAGGAGATAGTAGGGGATAGTAAGGGTTAGTAGGGGTTAGTATGGGGATAGTAGGGGATAGTAGGGGTTAGTAGGGGATAGTAGGGGATAGTAGGGGTTAGTAAGGGATAGCAGAGGTTAGTAGGGGTTAGTAGGGGATAGTAGGGGAAAGTATGGGATAGTAGGGGATAGTAGGGGATAGTAGGGGTTAGTAGGGAATAGTAGGGGATAGTAGGGGATAGTAGGGGTTAGTTGCGGTTAGTAGGGGATATCATGGGTTATTAGGGGATAGTAGGGGTTAGTAGAGGATAGTAGGGGATAGTAGAGGTTAGTAGGGGATAGTAGGGGATAGTAGGGGATAGTAGAGGTTAGTAGGGGATAGTAGGGGATAGTAGGGGATCGTAGGGGATAGTAAAGGTTAGAAGGGGATAGTAGGTGATAGTAGGGGATAGTATGGGTTAGTATGGGTTAGTAGGGGATAGTAGGGGATAGTAGGGGATAGTAGGGGTTAGTAGGAGATAGTAGGGGATAGTAAGGGTTAGTAGAGGTTAGTATGGGGATAGTAGGGGATAGTAGGGGTTAGTAGGGGATAGTAGGGGATAGTAGGGGTTAGTAGGGGATAGCAGAGATTAGTAGGGGTTAGTAGGGGATAATAGGGGAAAGTATGGGATAGTAGGGGATAGTAGGGGATAGTAGGGGTTAGTAGGGGATAGTAGGGGAGAGTAGGGGATAGTAGGGGTTAGTTGCGGTTAGTAGGGGATATAATGGGTTATTAGGGGATAGTAGGGGTTAGTAGGGGATAGTAGGGGATAGTAGAGGTTAGTAGGGGATAGTAGGGGATAGTAGGGGATCGTAGGGGATAGTAAAGGTTAGTAGGGGATAGTAGGTGATAGTAGGAGATAGTATTGTATAGTAGGGGATAGTAGGGGATAGTAGAGGTTAGTAAGGGATAGTAGGGGATAGTAGGGGATAGTAGGGGATAGTGGGGGTTAGTAGGGGTTGGTAGGGGATAGTAGGGGATAGTAGGGGATAGTAGGGGATAGTAAGGGATAGTAGGGGATAGTAGAGTTTAGTAGGGAAGAGTAGGGGTTAGTAGGGGATAGTAGGGGTTAGTAGGGGATAGTAAGGGATAGTAGGGGATAGTAGGGGATAGTAGGGGATAGCAGAGGTTAGCAGAGGTTAGCAGAGTTTAGTAGGGGATAGTAGGGCATAGAAGGGGATAGTAGGGGATAGTAGGGGATAGTAAGCGTTAGTAGGGGAGAGTAGGGGATAGTAGGGTTTAGTAGGCCTTAATATGGGATAGAAGGGGGTAGTAGGGGATAGTTGGGGATAGGAGGGTTTAGTAGGGGATAGTAGGGGTTACTACGGGATAGTAGGGGTTAGTAGAGTATAGTAGGGGATAGTAGGGGATAGTAGGGGATAGTATGGGATATTAGGGGATAGTATGGGTTAGTAGGGGATAGTAGGGGATAGAAGGGGTTAGTAGGGGATAGTAGGGGTTAGTAGGAAATAGTAGGGGATAGTAAGTGTTAGTAGAGGTTAGTATGGGGATAGTACGGGTTAGTAGGGGATAGTAGGGGATAGTAGGGGTTAGTAGAGGACAGTAGGGGTTAGTAGGGGATAGTAGGGGATAGTAGAGTTTAGTAGGGGATAGTATGGGATAGTAGGGGTTAGTAGAGGACAGTAGGGGTTAGTAGGGGATAGTAGGGGATAGTAGAGTTTAGTAGGGGATAGTATGCGATAGTAGAGGTTAGTAGGGGATAGTAGGGGATAGTAGGGGATAGTAGGGGTTAGTAGGGTATAGTAGAGGTTAGTAAGGGATAGAAGGGGTTAGTAGGGGATAGTTGGGGTTAGTAGGGGATAGTAGGGGATAGTAGGGGTTAGTAGGGGATAGTAGGGGATAGTAGGGGATAGTAGAGGATAGTAGGGGATGGTAGGGGTTAGTAGGGGATAGTAGGGGATAGTAGAGGTTAGTTTGGGACATTAGGGGTTAGTAGGGGATAGTAGGGGATAGTAGGGGTTAGTTGGGGTTAGTAGGGGATAGAATGGGTTATTAGGGGATAGTAGGGGTTAGTAGGGGATAGTAGGGGATAGTAGAGGTTAGTAGGGGATAGTAGGGGATATTAGGGGATCGTAAGGGATAGTAAAGGTTAGTAGGGGATAGTATTTGATAGTAGGGGATAGTAGGGTATAGTAGGGGATAGTAGGGGATAGTAGAGGTTAGTAAGGGATAGTAGGGGATAGTAGGGGATAGTAAGGGATAGTGGGGGTTAGTAGGGGTTGGTAGGGTATAGTAGGGGATAGTAGGGGATAGTAAGGGATATTAGGGGATAGTAGGGGATAGTAAGGGATAGTATGGGATAGTAGAGTTTAGTAGGGAAGAGTAGGGGTTAGTAGGGGTTAGTAGGGGTTAGTAGGGGATAGTAGGGCTTAGTAGGGGATAGTAAGGGATAGTAGGGGATAGTAGGGGATAGTAGGGGATAGTAGGGGATAGCAGAGGTTAGCAGAGGTTAGCAGAGGTTAGCAGGGGATATTAGGGCATAGAAGGGGTTAGTAGGTGATAGAAGGGGATAGTAGGGGATAGTAGGGGTTAGTAGGGGTGTGTAGGGGATATTAGGGGATAGTAGGGGTTATTAGGGGATCGTAGGGGATAGTAAGGGTTAGTAGGGGATAGTAGGGGAGAGTAGGGGATAGTAGGGGATAGTAGGGGTTAGTAAGGGATAGTAGGGTTTAGTAGGGGTTAGTATGGGATAGAAGGGGGTAGTAGGGGATAGTTGGGGATAGGAGGGTTTAGTAGGGGATAGTAGGGGTTACTAGGGGATAGTAGGGGTTAGTAGAGGATAGTAGGGGATAGTAGGGGATAGTAGGGGATAGTTGGGGATAGGAGGGTTTAGTAGGGGATAGTAGGGGTTACTAGGGGATAGTAGGGGTTAGTAGAGTATAGTAGGGGATAGTAGGGGATAGTAGGGGATAGTATGGGATATTAGGGGATAGTATGGGTTAGTAGGGGATAGTAGGGGACAGTAGGTGTTAGTAGGGGATAGTAGGGGTTAGTAGGAAATAGTAGGGGATAGTATGGGATATTAGGGGATAGTATGGGTTAGTAGGGGTTAGTAGGGGATAGTAGGGGTTAGTAGGAAATAGTAGGGGATAGTAAGGGTTAGTAGAGGTTAGTATGGGGATAGTACGGGTTAGTAGGGGATAGTAGGGGATAGTAGGGGTTAGTAGAGGACAGTAGGGGTTAGTAGGGGATAGTAGGGGATAGTAGAGTTTAGTAGGGGATAGTATGGGATAGTAGGGGTTAGTAGAGGACAGTAGGGGTTAGTAGGGGTTAGTAGGGGATAGTAGAGTTTAGTAGGGGATAGTATGCGATAGTAGAGGTTAGTAGGGGATAGTAGGGGATAGTAGGGGATAGTAGGGGTTAGTAGGGTATAGTAGAGGTTAGTAAGGGATAGTAGGGGTTAGTAGGGGATAGTTGGGGTTAGTAGGGGATAGTAGGGGATAGTAGGGGTTAGTAGGGGATAGTAGGGGATAGTAGGGGATAGTAGGGGATAGTAGGGGATGGTAGGGGTTAGTAGGGGATAGTAGGGGATAGGAGAGGTTAGTTTGGGACATTAGGGGTTAGTAGGGGATAGTAGGGGTTAGTTGGGGTTAGTAGGGGATAGAATGGGTTATTAGGGGATAGTAGGGGTTAGTAGGGGATAGTAGGGGATAGTAGAGGTTAGTAGGGGATAGTAGGGGATAGTAGGGGATCGTAAGGGATAGTAAAGGTTAGTAGGGGATAGTAGGTGATAGTAGGGGATAGTAGGGTATAGTAGGGGATAGTAGGGGATAGTAGAGGTTAGTAAGGGATAGTAGGGGATAGTAGGGGATAGTAGGGGATAGTGGGGGTTAGTAGGGGTTGGTAGGGGATAGTAGGGGATAGTAGGGGATAGTAAGGGATAGTAGGGGATACTAGAGTTTAGTAGGGAAGAGTAGGGGTTAGTAGGGGTTAGTAGGGATTAGTAGGGGATAGTAGGGGTTAGTAGGGGATAATAAGGGATAGTAGGGGATAGTAGGGGATAGTAGGGGATAGTAGGGGATAGCAGAGGTTAGCAGAGGTTAGCAGAGGTTAGCAGGGGATATTAGGGCATAGAAGGGGTTAGTAGGTGATAGAAGGGGATAGTAGGGGATAGTAGGGGTTAGTAGGGGTGTGTAGGGGATATTAGGGGATAGTAGGGATTAGTAGGGGATCGTAGGGGATAGTAAGGGTTAGTAGGGGATAGTAGGGGAGAGTAGGGGATAGTAGGGGATAGTAGGGGTTAGTAGGGGATAGTAGGGTTTAGTAGGGGTTAGTATGGGATAGAAGGGGGTAGTAGGGGATAGTTGGGGATAGGAGGGTTTAGTAGGGGATAGTAGGGGTTACTAGGGGATAGTAGGGGTTAGTAGAGGATAGTAGGGGATAGTAGGGGATAGTAGGGGATAGAAGGGGGTTGTAAGAGTTAGTAGGGGATAGTAGGGGGTAGTAGGGGTTAGTAGGGGTTAGTATGGGATAGTAGAGGATAGTAGGGGATAGTAGGGGATAGTATGGGTTAGTATGGGTTAGTAGGGGATAGTAGGGGATAGTAGGGCATAGTAGGGGTTAGTAGGAGATAGTAGGGGATAGTAAGGGTTAGTAGAGGTTAGTATGGGGATAGTAGGGGATAGTAGGGGTTAGTAGGGGATAGTAGGGGATAGTAGGGGTTAGTAGGGGATAGTAGGGGATAGTAGGGGTTAGTAGGGGATAGTAGGGGATAGTAGGGGTTAGTAGGTTATAGCAGAGGTTAGTAGGGGTTAGTAGGGGTTAGTAGGGGATAGTAGGTGATAGTAGGGAATAGTATGGGTTAGTATGGGTTAGTAGGGGATAGTAGGGGATAGTAGGGGATAGTAGGGGTTAGTAGGAGATAGTAGGGGATAGTAAGGGTTAGTAGAGGTTAGTATGGGGATAGTAGGGGATAGTAGGGGTTAGTAGGGGATAGTAGGGGATAGTAGGGGTTAGTAGGGGATAGCAGAGATTAGTAGGGGTTAGTAGGGGATAATAGGGGAAAGTATGGGATAGTAGGGGATAGTAGGGGATAGTAGGGGTTAGTAGGCGATAGTAGGGGATAGTAGGGGATAGTAGGGGTTAGTTGCGGTTAGTAAGGGATATAATGGGTTATTAGGGGATAGTAGGGGTTAGTAGGGGATAGTAGGGGATAGTAGAGGTTAGTAGGGGATAGTAGGGGATAGTAGGGGATCGTAGGGGATAGTAAAGGTTAGTAAGGGATAGTAGGTGATAGTAGGGGATAGTAAGGGATAGTAGGGGATAGTAGGGGATAGTAAGGGATATTAGGGGATAGTAGAGTTTAGTAGGGAAGAGTAGGGGTTAGTAGGGGTTAGTAGGGGATAGTAGGGGTTAGTAGGGGATAGTAAGGGATAGTAGGGGATAGTAGGGGATAGTAGGGGATAGCAGAGGTTAGCAGAGGTTAGCAGAGTTTAGTAGGGGATAGTAGGGCATAGAAGGGGATAGTAGGGGATAGTAGGGATAGTAAGCATTAGTAGGGGAGAGTAGGGGATAGTAGGGTTTAGTAGGGCTTAATATGGGATAGAAGGGGGTAGTAGGGGATAGTTGGGGATAGGAGGGTTTAGTAGGGGACAGTAGGGGTTACTAGGGGATAGTAGGGGTTAGTAGAGTATAGTAGGGGATAGTAGGGGATAGTAGGGGATAGTATGGGATATTAGGGGATAGTATGGGTTAGTAGGGGATAGTAGGGGATAGAAGGGGTTAGTAGGGGATAGTAGGGGTTAGTAGGAAATAGTAGGGGATAGTAAGGGTTAGTAGAGGTTAGTATCGGGATAGTACGGGTTAGTAGGGGATAGTAGGGGATAGTAGGGGTTAGTAGAGGACAGTAGGGATAGTAGGGGATAGTAGAGTTTAGTAGGGGATAGTATGGGATAGTAGGGGCTAGTAGAGGACAGTAGGGGTTAGTAGGGGATAGTAGGGGATAGTAGAGTTTAGTAGGGGATAGTATGCGATAGTAGAGGTTAGTAGGGGATAGTAGGGGATAGTAGGGGATAGTAGGGGTTAGTAGGGTATAGTAGAGGTTTGTAAGGGATAGTAGGGGTTAGTAGGGGATAGTTGGGGTTAGTAGGGGATAGTAGGGGATAGTAGGGGTTAGTAGGGGATAGTAGGGGATAGTAGGGGATAGTAGAGGATAGTAGGGGATGGTAGGGGTTAGTAGGGGATAGTAGGGGATAGGAGAGGTTAGTTTGGGACATTAGGGGTTAGTAGGGGATAGTAGGGGATAGTAGGGGTTAGTTGTTGTTAGTAGGGGATAGAATGGGTTATTAGGGGATAGTAGGGGTTAGTAGGGGATAGTAGGGGATAGTAGGGGATCGTAAGGGATAGTAAAGGTTAGTAGGGGATAGTAGGTGATAGTAGGGGATAGTAGGGTATAGTAGGGGATAGTAGGGGATAGTAGAGGTTAGTAAGGGATAGTAGGGGATAGTAGGGGATAGTAGGGGATAGTGGGGGTTAGTAGGGGTTGGTAGGGGATAGTAGGGGATAGTAGGGGATAGTAGGGGATAGTAGGGGATAGTAGGGGATAGTAGGGGATAGTAGGGGATAGTAGAGGTTAGTAGGGAAGAGTAGGGGTTAGTAGGGGTTAGTAGGGGTTAGTAGGGGATAGTAGGGGTTAGTAGGGGATAGTAAGGGATAGTAGGGGATAGTAGGGGATAGTAGGGGATAGTAGGGGATAGCAGAGGTTAGCAGAGGTTAGCAGGGGATATTAGGGCATAGAAGGGGTTAGTAGGTGATAGAAGGGGATAGTAGGGGATAGTAGGGGTTTGTAGGGGTGTGTAGGGGATATTAGGGGATAGTAGGGGTTAGTAGGGGATCATACGGGATAGTAAGGGTTAGTAGGGGAT
Organism: Salmo salar; assembly: GCF_965601325.2. Taxonomy (NCBI): domain Eukaryota; kingdom Metazoa; phylum Chordata; class Actinopteri; order Salmoniformes; family Salmonidae; genus Salmo; species Salmo salar. The sequence goes on from NC_138297.1 coordinate 5,591,047, forward strand.
AGTAGGGGAGAGTAGGGGATAGTAGGGGATAGTAGGGGTTAGTAGGGGATAGTAGGGTTTAGTAGGGGTTAGTATGGGATAGAAGGGGGTAGTAGGGGATAGTTGGGGATAGGAGGGTTTAGTAGGGGATAGTAGGGGTTACTAGGGGATAGTAGGGGTTAGTAGAGGATAGTAGGGGATAGTAGGGGATAGTAGGGGATAGAAGGGGGTTGTAAGAGTTAGTAGGGGATAGTAGAGGATAGTAGGGGATAGTAGGGGATAATATGGCTTAGTAGGGGACAGTAGGGGATAGTAGGGGTTAGTAGGGGATAGTAGGGGTTAGTAGGAGATAGTAGGGGATAGTAGGGGTTAGTAGAGGTTAGTAGGGGATAGTAGGGGATAGTAGGGGTTAGTAGGGGATATTAGGGGATAGTAGGGGTTAGTAGGGGATAGTAGGGGTTAGTAGGAGATAATAGGGGTTAGTAGGGGATAGTAGGGGTTAGTAGGGATAAAGTAGAGGTTAGTAGGGGATAATAGGGGATAGTAGGGGTTAGTAGGGGTTAGTAGGGGATAGTATGGGATAGTAGAGGATAGTAGGGGGTAGTAGGGGATAGTATGGGTTAGTAGGGGATAGTAGGGGATAGTAGGGGTTAGTAAGGGATAGTAGGGGTTAGTAGGAGATAGTAGGGGATAGTAGGGGATAGTAGGGGATAGTATTGGTTAGTAGGGGATAGTAGGGGATAGTAGGGGTTAGTAGGGGATAGTAGGGGTTAGTAGGGGTTAGTAGGGGATAGTATGGGATAGTAGAGGATAGTAGGGGATAGTATGGGTTAGTAGGGGACAGTAGGGGATAGTAGGGGTTAGTAGGGGATAGTAGGGGTTAGTAGGAGATAGTAGGGGTTAGTAGAGGTTAGTAGGGGATAGTAGGGGATAGTAGGGGTTAGTAGGGGATATTAGGGGATAGTAGGGGTTAGTAGGGGATAGTAGGGTTTAGTAGGAGATAGTAGGGGTTAGTAGGGGATAGTAGGGGAAAGTATGGGATAGTAGGGGATAGTAGGGGATAGTAGGGGTTAGTAGGGGATAGTAGAGGTTAGTAGGGGATAGTAGGGGTAAAGTAGAGGTTAGTAGGGGATAGTAGGGTTTAGTAGGGGATAGTAGGGGATAGTAGAGGTTAGTAGGGATAAAGTAGAGGTTAGTAGGGGATAGTAGGGGTTAGTAGGGATAAAGTAGAGGTTAGTAGGGGATAGTAGGGGATAGTAGGGGTTAGTAGGGGTTAGTAGGCGTTAGTAGGGGATAGTAGGTGTTAATTGGGGATAGTAGGGGTTAGTAGGGGTTAGTAGGGGATAGTATGGGATAGTAGAGGATAGTAGGGGGTAGTAGGGGATAGTATGGGTTAGTAGGGGATAGTAGGGGATAGTAGGGGTTAGTAAGGGATAGTAGGGGTTAGTAGGAGATAGTAGGGGATAGTAGGGGATAGTAGGGGATAGTATTGGTTAGTAGGGGATAGTAGGGGATAGTAGGGGTTAGTAGGGGATAGTAGGGGTTAGTAGGGGTTAGTAGGGGATAGTATGGGATAGTAGAGGATAGTAGGGGATAGTAGGGGATAGTATGGGTTAGTAGGGGACAGTAGGGGATAGTAGGGGTTAGTAGGGGATAGTAGGGGTTAGTAGGAGATAGTAGGGGATAGTAGGGGTTAGTAGAGGTTAGTAGGGGATAGTAGGGGATAGTAGGGGTTAGTAGGGGATATTAGGGGATAGTAGGGGTTAGTAGGGGATAGTAGGGGTTAGTAGGAGATAGTAGGGGTTAGTAGGGGATAGTAGGGGTTTGTAGGAGATAGTAGGGGATAGTAGGGGTTAGTAGAGGTTAGTAGGGGATAGTAGGGGTTAGTAGGTGTTAGTAGGGGATAGTAGGGGGTAGTAGGAGATAGTAGGGGATAGTAAGGGTTAGTAGAGGTTAGTATGGGGATAGTAGGGGTTAGTAGGGGATAGTAGGGGATAGTAGGGGTTAGTAGGGGATAGTAGGGGTTAGTAGGGGTTAGTAGGGGATAGTAGGGGATAGTATGGGATAGTAGGGGATAGTAGGGGATAGTAGGGGTAAAGTAGAGGTTAGTAGGGGATAGTAGGGGTTAGTAGGGGATAGTAGGGGATAGTAGAGGTTAGTAGGGATAAAGTAGAGGTTAGTAGGGGATAGTAGGGGTTAGTAGGGATAAAGTAGAGGTTAGTAGGGGATAGTAGGGGTTAGTAGGGGTTAGTAGGGGTTAGTAGGGGATAGTAGGGGATAGTAGGGGATAGTAGGGGTTAGTAGGGGATAGTAGGGGATAGTAGGGGTTAGTAGGGGATAGTAGGGGTTAGTAGGAGATAGTAGGGGATAGTAGGGGTTAGTAGAGGTTAGTAGGGGTTAGTAGGGGATAGTAGGGGTTAGTAGGAGATAATAGGGGTTAGTAGGGGATAGTAGGGGTTTGTAGGAGATAGTAGGGGATAGTAGGGGTTAGTAGAGGTTAGTAGGGGATAGTAGGGGGTAGTATGGGATAGTAGGGGTTAGTAGAGGTTAGTAGGGGATAGTAGGGGATAGTATGGGATAGTAGGGGATAGTAGGGGTTAGTAGGGGATAGTAGAGTTTAGTATGGGATAGTAGGGGTAAGGTAGAGGTTAGTAGGGGATAGTAGGGGTTAGAAGGGGATAGTAGGGGATAGTAGAGGTTAGTAGGGATAAAGTAGAGGTTAGTAGGGGATAGTAGGTGTTAGTAGGGATAAAGTACAGGTTAGTAGGGGATAGTAGGGGATAGTATGGGTTAGTAGGGGTTAGTAGGGGATAGTAGGGGATAGTAGGGGTTAGTAGGGGATCGTAGGGGTTAGTAGGGGTAAAGTAGAGGTTAGTAGGTGATAGTAGGGGTTAGTAGGTGTTAGTAGGGGATAGAAGGGGTTAGTAGGAGATAGTAGGGGATAGTAAGGGTTAGTAGAGGTTAGTATGGGGATAGTAGGGGTTAGTAGGGGATAGTAGGGGATAGTAGGGGTTAGTAGGGGATAGCAGAGGTTAGTAGGGGTTAGTAGGGGATAGTAGGGGAAAGTATGGGATAGTAGGGGATAGTAGGGGATAGTAGGGGTAAAGTAGAGGTTAGTAGGGGATAGTAGGGGTTAGTAGGGGATAGTAGGGGATAGTAGAGGTTAGTAGGGATAAAGTAGAGGTTAGTAGGGGATAGTAGGGGTTAGTAGGGATAAAGTAGAGGTTAGTAGGGGATAGTAGGGGTTAGTAGGGGTTAGTAGGGGTTAGTAGGGGATAGTAGGGGATAGTAGGGGATAGTAGGGGTTAGTAGGGGATAGTAGGGGATAGTAGGGGTTAGTAGGGGATAGTAGGGGTTAGTAGGAGATAGTAGGGGATAGTAGGGGTTAGTAGAGGTTAGTAGGGGTTAGTAGGGGATAGTAGGGGTTAGTAGGAGATAATAGGGGTTAGTAGGGGATAGTAGGGGTTTGTAGGAGATAGTAGGGGATAGTAGGGGTTAGTAGAGGTTAGTAGGGGATAGTAGGGGGTAGTATGGGATAGTAGGGGTTAGTAGAGGTTAGTAGGGGATAGTAGGGGATAGTATGGGATAGTAGGGGATAGTAGGGGTTAGTAGGGGATAGTAGAGTTTAGTATGGGATAGTAGGGGTAAGGTAGAGGTTAGTAGGGGATAGTAGGGGTTAGAAGGGGATAGTAGGGGATATTAGAGGTTAGTAGGGATAAAGTAGAGGTTAGTAGGGGATAGTAGGTGTTAGTAGGGATAAAGTACAGGTTAGTAGGGGATAGTAGGGGATAGTATGGGTTAGTAGGGGTTAGTAGGGGATAGTAGGGGATAGTAGGGGTTAGTAGGGGATCGTAGGGGTTAGTAGGGGTAAAGTAGAGGTTAGTAGGGGATAGTAGGGGTTAGTAGGTGTTAGTAGGGGATTGTAGGGGTTAGTAGGAGATAGTAGTGGATAGTAAGGGTTAGTAGAGGTTAGTATGGGGATAGTAGGGGTTAGTAGGGGATAGTAGGGGAAAGTATGGGATAGTAGGGGATAGTAGGGGATAGTAGGGGTAAAGTAGAGGTTAGTAGGGGATAGTAGGGGTTAGTAGGGGATAGTAGGGGATAGTAGAGGTTAGTAGGGATAAAGTAGAGGGTAGTAGGGGATAGTAGGGGTTAGTAGGGATAAAGTAGAGGTTAGTAGGGGATAGTAGGGGATAGTAGGGGTTAGTAGGGGTTAGTAGGGGTTAGTAGGGGATAGTAGGGGATAGTATGGGTTAGTAGGGGATAGTAGGGGATAGTAGGGGTTAGTAGGGGATAGTAGGGGTTAGTAGGAGATAGTAGGGGATAGTAGGGGTTAGTAGAGGTTAGTAGGGGTTAGTAGAGGATAGTAGGGGTTAGTAGGAGATAGTAGGGGATAGTAGGGGTTAGTAGAGGTTAGTAGAGGTTAGTAGGGGATTGTAGGGGATAGTAGGGGTTAGTAGGGGATAGTAGGGGATAGTAGGGGATAGTAGGGGATAGTAGGGGATAGTAGGGGATAGTAGGGGTTAGTAGGGGATAGTAGGGGTTAGTAGGAGATAGTAGGGGATAGTAGGGGTTAGTAGGGGATAGTAGAGGTTAGTAGGGGTTAGTAGGGGATAGTAGGGGTTAGTAGGGGTTAGTAGGGGTTAGTAGGGGATAGTAGGGGATAGTAGGGGTTAGTAGGGGATAGTAGGGGATAGTAGGGGATAGTAGGGGTTAGTAGGGGATAGTAGGGGTTAGTAGGGGATAGTAGGGGATAGTAGGGGTTAGTAGGGGTTAGTAGGGGTTAGTAGGGGATAGTAGGGGTTAGTAGGGGATAGTAGGGGTTAGTAGGGGATAGTAGGGGTTAGTAGGAGATAGTAGGGGATAGTAGGGGTTAGTAGAGGTTAGTAGGGGATAGTAGGGGGTAGTAGGGGATAGTAGGGGTTAGTAGGGGTTAGTAGGGGATAGTAGGGGATAGTAGGGGATAGTAGGGGATAGTAGGGGTTAGTAGGGGATAGTAGAGGTTAGTAGGGGATAGTAGGGGTAAGGTAGAGGTTAGTAGGGGATAGTAGGGGTTAGTAGGGGATAGTAGGGGATAGTAGAGGTTAGTAGGGATAAAGTAGAGGTTAGTAGGGGATAGTAGGGGTTAGTAGGGATAAAGTAGAGGTTAGTAGGGGATAGTAGGGGATAGTATGGGTTAGTAGGGGTTAGTAGGGGATAGTAGGGGATAGTAGGGTTAGTAGGGGATCGTAGGGGTTAGTAGGGGTAAAGTAGAGGTTAGTAGGGGATAGTAGGGGTTAGTAGGGGTTAGTAGGGGATTGTAGGGGTTAGTAGGAGATAGTAGTGGATAGTAGGGGTTAGTAGGGGTTAGTATGGGGATAGTAGGGGTTAGTAGGGGATAGTAGGGGATAGTAGGGGATAGTAGGGGTTAGTAGGGGATAGTAGGCGTAAAGTAGAGGTTAGTAGGGGATAGTAGGGGTTAGTAGGGGATAGTAGGGGATAGTAGGGGTTAGTAGGGATAAAGTAGAGGGTAGTAGGGGATAGTAGGGGTTAGTAGGGATAAGTAGAGGTTAGTAGGGGATAGTAGGGGATAGTAGGGGTTAGTAGGGGTTAGTAGGGGATAGTAGGGGATAGTAGGGGTTAGTAGGGGATAGTAGGGGATAGTAGGGGTTAGTAGGGGAACAGGGCTCCGGGCAGCCGAGCGGAAATGGAGGAAAACTCGCCTCCCTGCGGACCTGGCATCCTTTCACTCCCTCCTCTCTACATTTTCCTCTTCTGTCTCTGCTGCTAAAGCCACTTTCTACCACTCTAAACTCCAAGCATCTGCCTCTAACCCTAGGAAGCTCTTTGCTACCTTCTCCTCCCTCCTGAATCCTCCTCCCCCTCCCCCCCCCCCCCTCCTCCCTCTCTGCGGATGACTTCGTCAACCATTTTGAAAAGAAGGTTGACGACATCCGATCCTCGTTTGCTAAGTCAAACGACACTGCTGGTCCTGCTCACACTGCCCTACCCTGTGCTTTGACCTCTTTCTCCCCTCTCTCTCCAGATGAAATCTCGCGTCTTGTGACGGCCGGCCGCCCAACAACCTGCCCACTTGACCCTATCCCCTCCTCTCTTCTCCAGACCATTTCCGGAGACCTTCTCCCCTACCTCACCTCGCTCATCAACGCATCCTTGACCGCTGGCTACGTCCCTTCCGTCTTCAAGAGAGCGAGAGTTGCACCCCTTCTGAAAAAACCTACACTCGACCCCTCCGATGTCAACAACTACAGGCCAGTATCCCTTCTTTCCTTTCTCTCCAAAACTCTTGAACGCGCCGTGCTTGGCCAGCTCTCTTGCTATCTCTCTCAGAATGACCTTCTTGATCCTAATCAGTCAGGTTTCAAGACTGGGCATTCAACTGAGACTGCTCTTCTCTGTGTCACGGAGGCTCTCCGCACTGCTAAAGCTAACTCTCTCTCCTCTGCTCTCATCCTTCTAGACCTATCTGCTGCCTTTGATACCGTGAACCATCAGATCCTCCTCTCCACCCTCTCCGAGCTGGGCATCTCTGGCACCGCGCACGCTTGGATTGCGTCCTACCTGACAGGTCGCTCCTACCAGGTGGCGTGGCGAGAATCTGTCTCCGCACCACGTGCTCTCACCACTGGTGTCCCCCAGGGCTCTGTTCTTGGCCCACTCCTATTCTCGCTATACACCAAGTCACTTGGCTCTGTCATATCCTCACATGGTCTCTCATATCATTGCTATGCAGATGACACACAATTAATCTTCTCCTTTCCCCCTTCTGACAACCAGGTGGCGAATCGCATCTCTGCATGTCTGGCAGACATATCAGTGTGGATGACGGATCACCACCTCAAGCTGAACCTCGGCAAGACGGAGCTGCTCTTCCTCCCGGGGAAGGACTGCCCGTTCCATGATCTCGCCATCACGGTTGACAACTCCCTTGTGTCCTCCTCCCAGAGTGCTAAGAGCCTTGGCGTGACCCTGGACAACACCCTGTCGTTCTCCACCAACATCAAGGCGGTGACCCGATCCTGTAGGTTCATGCTCTACAACATTCGCAGAGTACGACCCTGCCTCACACAGGAAGCGGCGCAGGTCCTAATCCAGGCACTTGTCATCTCCCGTCTGGATTACTGCAACTCGCTGTTGGCTGGGCTCCCTGCCTGTGCCATTAAACCCCTACAACTCATCCAGAACGCCGCAGCCCGTCTGGTGTTCAACCTTCCCAAGTTCTCTCACGTCACCCCGCTCCTCCGCTCTCTCCACTGGCTTCCAGTCGAAGCTCGCATCCGCTACAAGACCATGGTGCTTGCCTACGGAGCTGTGAGGGGAACGGCACCTCCGTACCTTCAGGCTCTGATCAGGCCCTACACCCAAACAAGGGCACTCCGTTCATCCACCTCTGGCCTGCTCGCCTCCCTACCTCTGAGGAAGCACAGTTCCCGCTCAGCCCAGTCAAAACTGTTCGCTGCTCTGGCACCCCAATGGTGGAACAAGCTCCCTCACGACGCCAGGACAGCGGAGTCAATCACCACCTTCCGGAGACACCTGAAACCCCACCTCTTCATGGAATACCTGGGATAGGATAAGGTAATCCTTCTACCCCCCCCCCCTTAAAAGATTTAGATGCACTATTGTAAAGTGGTTGTTCCACTGGATATTATAGGTGAATGCACCAATTTGTAAGTCGCTCTGGATAAGAGCGTCTGCTAAATGACTAAAATGTAAATGTAAAAATGTAGGGGGATAGTAGGGGTTAGTAGGGGATAGTAGGGGATAGTAGGGGTTAGTAGGGGTTAGTAGGGGTTAGTAGAGGATAGTAGGGGTTAGTAGGAGATAGTAGGGGATAGTAGGGGTTAGTAGGGGTTAGTAGGGGTTAGTAGGGGATTGTAGGGGATAGTAGGGGTTAGTAGGGGATAGTAGGGGATAGTAGGGGTTAGTAGGGGATAGTAGGGGTTAGTAGGGGATAGTAGGGGTTAGTAGGGGATAGTAGGGGTTAGTAGGGGATAGTAGGGGATAGTAGGGGTTAGTAGGGGATAGTAGGGGATAGTAGGGGATAGTAGGGGTAAAGTAGAGGTTAGTAGGGGATAGTAAGGGTTTAGTAGGGGATAGTAGGGGATAGTAGGGGATAGTAGGGATAAAGTAGGGGTTGGTAGGGGATAGTATGGGTTAGTAGGGGATAAAGTAGAGGAATAGTAGAGGATAGTAGGGGATGGTAGGCGTTAGTAGGGGAGAGTATGGCGATAGTAGGGGATAGTAGGGGTTAGTGAGGGGATAGTGAGGGGTTAGTATGGGGTTAGTGAGGGGATAGTGTGGTGATAGTAGAGTGTATAGTAGGGGATAGTAGGGGATAGTGATGGGTTAGTGAGGGGACAGTGAGGGTGATAAGATGTTATGAGGGTTAGTAGAGGGTTAGTAGGAGGATAGTGAGGGGATAGTGAGGGGTTAGTAGAGTGTTAGTGGGGGATAGTCAGGGGATACGTAGGCGTTAGTAGGGGATAGTGAGGGGTTAGTGAGGGGTTAGTGAGAGGTTAGTGAGGGGATTAGTGAGGGGATAGTGAGGGGATAGTAGGGGATAGTAGGGGATACGTAGGGGTTAGTAGGGGATAGTGGGAGTTTAGTGGGGGATAGTGAGGGGTTAAGGGGTTATGAGGGTTAGTAGGGGATAGTAGGGGTTAGAAGGGGATAGTAGGGGATAGTGGAGGTTAGTGAGGGATAAAGGAGAGGTTAGTGAGGGGATAGTGGGGGTTAGTGAGGGATAAAGGAGAGGTTAGTGAGCGGATTAGTGGGGGATAGTGAGGGGTTAGTAGGGGTTAGTAGGGGATAGTAGGGGATTTACGTAGGGGTTAGTGAGGGGTTATCGTGGGGGTTAGTGAGGGGTAAAGTAGGGGTTAGTAGGGGATAGTGAGGGGTTAGTGGGGGTTAGTGAGGGGATAGTGGGGGGTAGTGAGGTGGTTAGTAGGGGTATAGCAGGGGATAGTGAGGGGATAGTGGGGGGTTAGTGGGGGTTAGTAGGGGTTATGGAGGGGTTAGTGGGGGTTAGTAGGGGATATTAGGGGTTATGAGGGTTATGGGGTTATGGGGTTGTTAGGGGTTATGAGGGTTATGGGGGTTATGGGGGTTTATTGGGGGTTGTGAGAGGTTGTGGGGGGTTATGGGGGATTGTGAGGGGTTATGGGATTTATTAGGGGTTATGATGGGTTATGGGGAGTTATGGGTGGTTATGGGTGGTTTTGAGGTGTTATGGGGGTTATTAGGGGTTATGAGTTGTTATGAGGGGTTATGGGAGGCTAGGAGGAGGTGGAAATACCTTGATTTGTAGTTTTGAATCAGTGTTTGTGAAAACTTCAAAATATGTGTTTTAGCCCTGTGTTTTACAGCCATGTCTTTAATAGGTTAACATTAAAATGCCTTTGAGTTAAGAACATGATGTTGAATATTTGTTGCCACTATAAATGTGTGTGTGTGTGTGTGTGTGTGTGTGTGTGTGTGTGTGTGTGTGTGTGTGTGTGTGTGTGTGTGTGTGTGTGTGTGTGTGTGTGTGTGTGTGTGTGTGTGTGTGTGTGTGTGTGTGTGTGTGTGTGTAATAAGAGCTAATAGACATTCTCTGTAATTAAGGTGATTAGGGCTAGAGCTGTAATGCGCCACATCGCATGCAATGAAACAACAGAACTTTGATACACACACACACACACACACACACACACACACACACACACACACACACACACACACACACACACACACACACACACACACACACACACACTTTCATTAGCTTTAGTGTGGCGCCACAGAGAAAGATTCGCCCTGTGAAAGGATCAATTATGCTAATAGTTGGATTAGGGGATATTTCACTGCTGGTCTTTCACTGCACATGTTCATTAATATGTTATTAACAAAATTAAATATTGAGAAATTCCTCATTATGTAGGGAGACTGGAACACACTGTTTCTTCCTCAGAGTTTATCTCTCCTTCTGACTTGAGGAGACGCCTCTCCTCCTCTCTCTCTCTCTCTCTCTCTCTCTCTCTGTCTCTCTCTGTCTCTCTCTCTCTCTCTCTCTCTCTCTCTCTCTCTCTCTCTCTCTCTCTCTCTCTCTCTCTCTCTCTCTCTCTCTCTCTCTCTCTCTCTGTCTGTCTGTCTGTGTGTGAGTGTGTGTTTTCTGTTTGCTTCATTCATTCGTAGGCCTGTCTTCTGGTTGTGTCTTTGTGTCCAGAGATTTCCCCCAGTTTATCAGGAGGAGGATCTTTTCTGGGAAACAGAAAGCGTGATTCCTAAAAGTTCACAGAAAGGTTGTTCTAGCTGTGTTGTCTGATTGGCCACTGAGCTGTGTTGTCTGACTGGCCACTGAGCTGTGTTGTCTGATTGGCCACTGAGCTGTGTTGGCTGATTGGCCACTGAGCTGTGTTGTCTGATTGGCCACTGAGCTGTGTTGTCTGATTGGCCACTGAGCTGTGTTGTCTGATTGGCCACTGAGCTGTGTTGGCTGATTGGCCACTGAGCTGTGTTGTCTGATTGGCCACTGAGCTGTGTTGTCTGATTGGCCACTGAGCTGTGTTGTCTGATTGGCCACTGAGCTGTGTTGTCTGATTGGCCACTGAGCTGTGTTGTCTGATTGGCCACTGAGCTGTGTTGGCTGATTGGCCACTGAGCTGTGTTGGCTGATTGGCCACTGAGTTGTGTTGTCTGATTGGCCACTGAGTTGTGTTGTCTGATTGGCCACTGAGCTGTGTTGTCTGATTGGCCACTGAGCTGTGTTGTCTGATTGGCCACTGAGCTGTGTTGTCTGATTGGCCACTGAGTTGTGTTGTCTGATTGGCCACTGAGTTGTGTTGTCTGATTGGCCACTGAGTTGTGTTGTCTGTAAGTTTGTGAGTAGTGCCTTGTGTCTGATATGAGATAGACAGCTCAGGTGTACAGCCTCAGACAGCTCAGGTGTACAGTCTCAGACAGCTCAGGTGTACAGCCTCAGAAACTGGTTTTAGATAGACAGCTCAGGTGTACAGTCTCAGACAGCTCAGGTGTACAGTCTCAGAAACTGGTTTTAGATAGACAGCTCAGGTGTACAGTCTCAGACAGCTCAGGTGTACAGTCTCAGACAGCTCAGGTGTACAGCATCAGACAGCTCAGGTGTACAGCCTCAGATAGCTCAGGTGTACAGTCTCAGAAACTGGTTTTAGATAGACAGCTCAGGTGTACAGTCTCAGAAACTGGTTTTAGATAGACAGCTCAGGTGTACAGTCTCAGAAACTGGTTTTAGATTGACAGCTCAGGTGTACAGCCTCAGAAACTGGTTTTAGATAGACAGCTCAGGTGTACAGCCTCAGAAACTGGTTTTAGATAGACAGCTCAGGTGTACAGTCTCTGACAGCTCAGGTGTACAGTCTCAGAAACTGGTTTTAGAAAGACAGCGCAGGTGTACAGTCTCAGAAACTGGTTTTAGATAGACAGCTCAGGTGTACAGTCTCTGACAGCTCAGGTGTACAGCCTCAGAAACTGGATTAAGATAGACAGCTCAGGTGTACAGCCTCAGACAGCTCAGGTGTACAGTCTCTGACAGCTCAGGTGTACAGTCTCTGACAGCTCAGGTGTACAGTCTCTGAAACTGGTTTAAGATAGACAGCTCAGGTGTACAGTCTCTGACAGTTCAGGTGTACAGTCTCTGAAACTGGTTTAAGATAGACAGCTCAGGTGTACAATCTCAGACAGCTCAGGTGTACAGTCTCTGACAGCTCAGGTGTACAGTCTCTGAAACTGGTTTAAGATAGACAGCTCAGGTGTACAATCTCAGACAGCTCAGGTGTACAGTCTCTGACAGTTCAGGTGTACAGTCTCTGAAACTGGTTTAAGATAGACAGCTCAGGTGTACAGTCTCTGAAACTGGTTTAAGATAGACAGCTCAGGTGTACAATCTCAGACAGCTCAGGTGTACAGTCTCTGACAGTTCAGGTGTACAGTCTCAGAAACTGGTTTTAGATAGACAGCTCAGGTGTACAGCCTCAGACAGCTCAGGTGTACAGCCTCAGACAGCTCAGGTGTACAATCTCAGACAGCTCAGGTGTACAGCCTCAGACAGCTCAGGTGTACAGCCTCAGACAGCTCAGGTGTACAGCCTCAGACAGCTCAGGTGTACAGCCTCAGACAGCTCAGGTGTACAGCCTCAGACAGCTCAGGTGTACAGCCTCAGACAGCTCAGGTGTACAGCCTCAGACAGCTCAGGTGTACAGTCTCAGACAGCTCAGGTGTACAGTCTCAGAAACTGGTTTTAGATTGACAGCTCAGGTGTACAGTCTCAGAAACGGGGCTTTTTTCCAAGATTGTGTGTGTGTGTGTGTGTGTGTGTGTGTGTGTGTGTGTGTGTGTGTGTGTGTGTGTGTGTGTGTGTGTGTGTGTGTGTGTGTGTGTGTGTGTGTGTCCATGTGTTGTATGTTAATTGGATGGGAACCCAACTTTACAACTTTTTCTATGTGTTTTGAGAGGTTCTGCTGGACACAGCCGCTACACCACTAAAAATACCTTACACACAAACACACACACACACACCTTACACTGGTTATACAAGGTGCCAATGGCTATGACCCCTGACCTCAGTGGAATGTTAGTTTTCTGGAAGCGTGTCATGTTCCGGACAGACAGGCAGTTACGGTGAGAGACTCCTAGCATATACAGCATATCCCTAATGACCCCTGGAGGCCTTTCTACAGACACACACACACACACACACACACAGACACAGACACAGACACAGACACAGACACAGACACAGACACAGACACAGACACAGACACACACACACACACACACACACACACACACACACACACACACACACACACACACACACACACACGCAAACGCAGACGCAGACACAGACACACACACACACACAGAGACACACACACACACACACACACACACACACACACACACACACACACACACACACACACACACACACACACACACACACACAGACACAGACACAGACACAGACACACACACAGACACAGACACACACACAGACACACACACACACACACACACACACACACACACACACACACACACACACACACACACACACACACACACACACACACACACACACACACACACACACACACACACACACACACACACACACACACACACACGCACACACACACACACGCACACGCACGCAACCCACAACACACATACACACACACACACAAGTTACAACGTCAGGAGTGAGTGGCCCTTTCACAATAGGATCACATTCTTCTAGACCTGAGAGGATGAGATAGTAGGTTGGAGAGAGAGAGGGCTGGAGAACACATACACACACTCACGTCACAAACACACACACATCACACACCAAACACACACACACAGAGACATCACACAACACACACACACACACACACATACACACACACACACACACTCATGACATATATCACACACACACACACACACACACACACACACACACACACACACACACACACACACACACACACACACACACACACACACACACCACACACACACACACACACACACACACACACACACACACACTCATGACACATATCACACACACACACACACACACACACACACACACACACACACACACACACACACACACACACACACACACACACACACACACACCAATATAATAGTAATATATCATAGAGCAGAGTGACTCCTAGCCTCAGTCTGACCTTTGGTTAGATTAGATGCGTTCGTGATGACTTCTCCAGACAGGCAGTTGGCCAGCAACCAATGGTGTGTGTGTACTGGCGACTGAGGTCACAATGTGCCAATACTGTATACTTCTCCCGTCTTTACTGTTAAACAGATTGAGAAAGGAGAGTGAGAGAAGGAGAGAAAGAGTGACAGACAGACAGAGAGAACACAGTGGCAGAATACCTGACCACTGTGACTGACCCAAACTTAAGGAAAGCTTTGACTATGTACAGACTCAGTGAGCACAGCCTTGCTATTGAGAAAGACCACCATAGGCAGACCTGGCTCTCAAGAGAAGACAGGCTATGTGCACACTGCCTACAAAATGAGGTGGAAACTGAGCTGCACTTCCTAACCTTCTGCCAAATGTATGACCATATGGCCAATGAAGCCCTTTGAATATATTTTAATTGAGAGAGAGAGAGAGAGAGAGAGAGAGAGAGAGAGAGAGAGAGTAAGAGAGAGTAAGAAAGAGAGAGAGACAGAGAGAGAGACAGAGAGAGACAGAGAGAGAGAGAGTAAGAGAGAGAGAGAGAGAGAGACAGAGAGAGAGAGACAGACAGAGAGAGAGAGAGACAGAGACAGAGACAGAGAGAGAGAGAGAGACAGAGAGAGAGAGAGACAGAGGCCTTGGTGTGTGTGTGTATCGATGTTACAGAAACCTTTTGACCTCCGGTGGCTGTTGAAACACAATGCAATTGAGTTCTCTCCAGCGCTTCACGGTAATGTGAGTTTTATACACATTTCGGGGAGATTTCATTTGCTGAGAAGTATGTGGATTTGGATGGGTCTGTTCCTTATATAACAGGGAGTGTAGGTAGAGAGAGGTCACACAGAGTTCTATAACAGAGAGTGTAGGTAGAGAGAGGTCACACAGAGTTCTATAACAGAGAGTGTAGGTAGAGAGAGAGAGGTCACACAGAGTTATATAACAGAGAGTGTAGGTAGAGAGAGAGAGAGGTCACACAAAGTTCTATAACAGAGAGTGTAGGTAGGTAGAGAGAGAGGTCACACAGAGTTCTATAACAGAGAGTGTAGGTAGAGAGAGAGAGAGGTCACACAAAGTTCTATAACAGAGAGTGTAGGTAGGTAGAGAGAGAGGTCACACAGAGTTCTATAACAGAGAGTGTAGGTAGAGAGAGAGAGAGGTCACACAAAGTTCTATAACAGAGAGTGTAGGTAGGTAGAGAGAGAGGTCACACAGAGTTCTATAACAGAGAGTGTAGGTAGAGAGAGAGAGAGGTCACACAAAGTTCTATAACAGAGAGTGTAGGTAGAGAGAGAGAGGTCACACAGAGTTCTATAACAGAGAGTGTAGGTGGAGAGAGAGAGGTAACACAGAGTTCTATAACAGAGAGTGTAGGTAGAGAGAGAGAGGTCACACAGAGTTCTATAACAGAGAGTGTAGGTAGAGAGAGAGAGGTCACACAGAGTTTTATAACAGAGAGTGTAGGTAGAGAGAGAGAGGTCACACAGAGTTCTATAACAGAGAGTGTAGGGTAGAGAGAGAGAGAGAGTTCACACAGAGTTCTATAACAGAGAGTGTAGGTAGAGAGAGAGGTCACACAGAGTTCTATAACAGAGAGTGTAGGGTAGAGAGAGAGAGTTCACACAGAGTTCTATAACAGAGAGTGTAGGTAGAGAGAGAGGTCACACAGAGTTCTATAACAGAGAGTGTAGGTAGAGAGAGAGAGAGGTCACACAAAGTTCTATAACAGAGAGTGTAGGTAGAGAGAGAGAGGTCACACAGAGTTCTATAACAGAGAGTGTAGGTAGAGAGAGAGAGGTCACACAGAGTTCTATAACAGAGAGTGTAGGTAGAGAGAGAGAGGTCACACAGAGTTCTATAACAGAGAGTGTAGGTGGAGAGAGAGAGGTCACACAGAGTTCTATAACAGAGAGTGTAGTTAGAGAGAGAGAGATCACACAGAGTTCTATAACAGAGAGTGTATGTAGAGAGAGAGAGGTCACACAGAGTTCTATAACAGAGAGTGTTGGTTAGAGAGAGAGAGGTCACACAGAGTTCTATAACAGAGAGTGTAGGTAGAGAGAGAGAGGTCACACAGAGTTCTATAACAGAGAGTGTAGGTAGAGAGAGAGAGGTCACACAGAGTTTTATAACAGAGAGTGTAGGTAGAGAGAGAGAGGTCACACAGAGTTTTATAACAGAGAGTGTAGGGTAGAGAGAGAGAGAGAGTTCACACAGAGTTCTATAACAGAGAGTGTAGGTAGAGAGAGAGGTCACACAGAGTTCTATAACAGAGAGTGTAGGTAGAGAGAGAGAGAGGTCACACAGAGTTCCATAACAGAGAGTGTAGGGTAGAGAGAGAGAGAGAGTTCACACAGAGTTCTATAACAGAGAGTGTAGGTAGAGAGAGAGGTCACACAGAGTTCTATAACAGAGAGTGTAGGTAGAGAGAGAGAGAGGTCACACAGAGTTCTATAACAGAGAGTGTAGGTAGAGAGAGAGAGAGGTCACACAAAGTTCTATAACAGAGAGTGTAGGTAGAGAGAGAGAGAGAGATCACACAGAGTTCTATAACAGAGAGTGTAGGTAGAGAGAGAGAGGTCACACAGAGTTCTATAACAGAGAGTGTAGGTAGAGAGAGAGAGGTCACACAGAGTTCTATAACAGAGAGTGTAGGTAGAGAGAGAGAGGTCACACAGAGTTCTATAACAGAGAGTGTAGGTAGAGAGAGAGAGAGGTCACACCACGTTCTATAACAGAGAGTGTAGGTAGGTAGAGAGAGAGGTCACACAGAGTTCTATAACAGAGAGTGTAGGTAGAGAGAGAGAGAGGTCACACAAAGTTCTATAACAGAGAGTGTAGGTAGAGAGAGTGAGGTCACACAGAGTTCTATAACAGAGAGTGTAGGTGGAGAGAGAGAGGTAACAAAGAGTTCTATAACAGAGAGTGTAGGTAGAGAGAGAGAGGTCACACAGAGTTCTATAACAGAGAGTGTAGGTAGAGAGAGAGAGGTCACACAGAGTTTTATAACAGAGAGTGTAGGTAGAGAGAGAGAGGTCACACAGAGTTTTATAACAGAGAGTGTAGGGTAGAGAGAGAGAGAGAGTTCACACAGAGTTCTATAACAGAGAGTGTAGGTAGAGAGAGAGGTCACACAGAGTTCTATAACAGAGAGTGTAGGTAGAGAGAGAGAGAGGTCACACAGAGTTCTATAACAGAGAGTGTAGGGTAGAGAGAGAGAGAGAGTTCACACAGAGTTCTATAACAGAGAGTGTAGGTAATTAGAGAGGTCACACAGAGTTCTATAACAGAGAGTGTAGGTAGAGAGAGAGAGAGAGGTCACACAGAGTTCTATAACAGAGAGTGTAGGTAGAGAGAGAGAGAGAGAGGTCACACAGAGTTCTATAACAGAGAGTGTAGGTAGAGAGAGAGAGAGAGGTCACACAAAGTTCTATAACAGAGAGTGTAGGTAGAGAGAGAGAGAGAGGTCACACAGAGTTCTATAACAGAGAGTGTAGGTAGAGAGAGAGAGGTCACACAGAGTTCTATAACAGAGAGTGTAGGTAGAGAGAGAGGTCACACAGAGTTCTATAACAGAGAGTGTAGGTAGAGAGAGAGAGGTCACACAGAGTTCTATAACAGAGAGTGTAGGTAGAGAGAGAGAGAGGTCACACAAAGTTCTATAACAGAGAGTGTAGGTAGGTAGAGAGAGAGGTCACACAGAGTTCTATAACAGAGAGTGTAGGTAGAGAGAGAGAGGTCACACAGAGTTCTATAACAGAGAGTGTAGGTGGAGAGAGAGAGGTAACACAGAGTTCTATAACAGAGAGTGTAGGTAGAGAGAGAGAGGTCACACAGAGTTCTATAACAGAGAGTGTAGGTAGAGAGAGAGAGGCCACACAGAGTTCTATAACAGAGAGTGTAGGTAGGTAGAGAGAGAGGTCACACAGAGTTATATAACAGAGAGTGTAGGTAGAGAGAGAGAGGTCACACAGAGTTCTATAACAGAGAGTGTAGGTAGAGAGAGAGAGGCCACACAGAGTTCTATAACAGAGAGTGTAGGTGGAGAGAGAGAGGTAACAAAGAGTTCTATAACAGAGAGTGTAGGTAGAGAGAGAGAGGTCACACAGAGTTCTATAACAGAGAGTGTAGGTAGAGAGAGAGAGGTCACACAGAGTTTTATAACAGAGAGTGTAGGTAGAGAGAGAGAGGTCACACAGAGTTTTATAACAGAGAGTGTAGGGTAGAGAGAGAGAGAGAGTTCACACAGAGTTCTATAACAGAGAGTGTAGGTAGAGAGAGAGGTCACACAGAGTTCTATAACAGAGAGTGTAGGTAGAGAGAGAGAGAGGTCACACAGAGTTCTATAACAGAGAGTGTAGGGTAGAGAGAGAGAGAGAGTTCACACAGAGTTCTATAACAGAGAGTGTAGGTAATTAGAGAGGTCACACAGAGTTCTATAACAGAGAGTGTAGGTAGAGAGAGAGAGAGAGGTCACACAGAGTTCTATAACAGAGAGTGTAGGTAGAGAGAGAGAGAGAGAGGTCACACAGAGTTCTATAACAGAGAGTGTAGGTAGAGAGAGAGAGAGGTCACACAAAGTTCTATAACAGAGAGTGTAGGTAGAGAGAGAGAGAGAGGTCACACAGAGTTCTATAACAGAGAGTGTAGGTAGAGAGAGAGAGGTCACACAGAGTTCTATAACAGAGAGTGTAGGTAGAGAGAGAGGTCACACAGAGTTCTATAACAGAGAGTGTAGGTAGAGAGAGAGAGGTCACACAGAGTTCTATAACAGAGAGTGTAGGTAGAGAGAGAGAGAGGTCACACAAAGTTCTATAACAGAGAGTGTAGGTAGGTAGAGAGAGAGGTCACACAGAGTTCTATAACAGAGAGTGTAGGTAGAGAGAGAGAGGTCACACAGAGTTCTATAACAGAGAGTGTAGGTGGAGAGAGAGAGGTAACACAGAGTTCTATAACAGAGAGTGTAGGTAGAGAGAGAGAGGCCACACAGAGTTCTATAACAGAGAGTGTAGGGTAGAGAGAGAGAGAGAGTTCACACAGAGTTCTATAACAGAGAGTGTAGGTAGAGAGAGAGGTCACACAGAGTTCTATAACAGAGAGTGTAGGTAGAGAGAGAGAGAGGTCACACAGAGTTCTATAACAGAGAGTGTAGGGTAGAGAGAGAGAGAGAGTTCACACAGAGTTCTATAACAGAGAGTGTAGGTAGAGAGAGAGGTCACACAGAGTTCTATAACAGAGAGTGTAGGTAGAGAGAGAGAGAGAGGTCACACAGAGTTCTATAACAGAGAGTGTAGGTAGAGAGAGAGAGAGAGAGGTCACACAGAGTTCTATAACAGAGAGTGTAGGTAGAGAGAGAGAGAGGTCACACAAAGTTCTATAACAGAGAGTGTAGGTAGAGAGAGAGAGAGAGGTCACACAGAGTTCTATAACAGAGAGTGTAGGTAGAGAGAGAGAGGTCACACAGAGTTCTATTACAGAGAGTGTAGGTAGAGAGAGAGAGGTCACACAGAGTTCTATAACAGAGAGTGTAGGTAGAGAGAGAGAGGTCACACAGAGTTCTATAACAGAGAGTGTAGGTAGAGAGAGAGAGGTCACACAGAGTTCTATAACAGAGAGTGTAGGTAGAGAGAGAGAGGTCACACAGAGTTCTATAACAGAGAGTGTAGGTAGAGAGAGAGAGGTCACACAGAGTTCTATAACAGAGAGTGTAGGTAGGAGAGAGAGAGGTCACACAGAGTTCTATAACAGAGAGTGTAGGTAGAGAGAGAGAGGTCACACAGAGTTCTATAACAGAGAGTGTAGGTAGAGAGAGAGAGGCCACACAGAGTTCTATAACAGAGAGTGTAGGGTAGAGAGAGAGAGAGAGTTCACACAGAGTTCTATAACAGAGAGTGTAGGTAGAGAGAGAGGTCACACAGAGTTCTATAACAGAGAGTGTAGGTAGAGAGAGAGAGAGGTCACACAGAGTTCTATAACAGAGAGTGTAGGGTAGAGAGAGAGAGAGAGTTCACACAGAGTTCTATAACAGAGAGTGTAGGTAGAGAGAGAGGTCACACAGAGTTCTATAACAGAGAGTGTAGGTAGAGAGAGAGAGAGAGGTCACACAGAGTTCTATAACAGAGAGTGTAGGTAGAGAGAGAGAGAGAGGTCACACAGAGTTCTATAACAGAGAGTGTAGGTAGAGAGAGAGAGGTCACACAGAGTTCTATAACAGAGAGTGTAGGTAGAGAGAGAGAGGTCACACAGAGTTCTATAACAGAGAGTGTAGGTAGGAGAGAGAGAGGTCACACAGAGTTCTATAACAGAGAGTGTAGGTAGAGAGAGAGAGGTCACACAGAGTTCTATAACAGAGAGTGTAGGTAGAGAGAGAGAGGTCACACAGAGTTCTATAACAGAGAGTGTAGGGTAGAGAGAGAGAGTTAGAGAGAGAGAGGTCACACAGAGTTCTATAACAGAGAGTGTAGGTAGAGAGAGAGAGGTCACACAGAGTTCTATAACAGAGAGTGTAGGTAGAGAGAGAGAGAGGTCACACAGAGTTCTATAACAGAGAGTGTAGGTAGAGAGAGAGAGAGGTCACACAGAGTTCTATAACAGAGAGTGTAGGTAGAGAGAGAGGTCACACAGAGTTCTATAACAGAGAGTGTAGGTAGAGAGAGAGAGGTCACACAGAGTTCTATAACAGAGAGTGTAGGGTAGAGAGAGAGAGAGAGTCACACAGAGTTCTATAACAGAGAGTGTAGGTAGAGAGAGAGGTCACACAGAGTTCTATAACAGAGAGTGTAGGTAGAGGGTCACACAGAGTTCTATAACAGAGAGTGTAGGTAGAGAGAGAGAGGTCACACAGAGTTCTATAACAGAGAGTGTAGGTAGAGAGAGAGAGAGGTCACACAGAGTTCTATAACAGAGAGTGTAGGTAGAGAGAGAGAGAGGTCACACAGAGTTCTATAACAGAGAGTGTAGGTAGAGAGAGAGAGGTCACACAGAGTTCTATAACAGAGAGTGTAGGTAGAGAGAGAGAGGTCACACAGAGTTCTATAACAGAGAGTGTAGGTAGAGAGAGAGAGGTCACACAGAGTTCTATAACAGAGAGTGTAGGTAGAGAGAGAGAGGTCACACAGAGTTCTATAACAGAGAGTGTAGGTAGAGAGAGAGAGGTCACACAGAGTTCTATAACAGAGAGTGTAGGTAGAGAGAGAGAGAGGTCACACAGAGTTCTATAACAGAGAGTGTAGGTAGAGAGAGAGAGGTCACACAGAGTTCTATAACAGAGAGTGTAGGTAGAGAGAGAGAGGTCACACAGAGTTCTATAACAGAGAGTGTAGGTAGAGAGAGAGAGGTCACACAGAGTTCTATAACAGAGAGTGTAGGTAGAGAGAGAGAGGTCACACAGAGTTTTATAACAGAGAGTGTAGGTAGAGAGAGAGAGGTCACACAGAGTTTTATAACAGAGAGTGTAGGGTAGAGAGAGAGAGAGAGTTCACACAGAGTTCTATAACAGAGAGTGTAGGTAGAGAGAGAGGTCACACAGAGTTCTATAACAGAGAGTGTAGGTAGAGAGAGAGAGAGGTCACACAGAGTTCTATAACAGAGAGTGTAGGGTAGAGAGAGAGAGAGAGTTCACACAGAGTTCTATAACAGAGAGTGTAGGTAATTAGAGAGGTCACACAGAGTTCTATAACAGAGAGTGTAGGTAGAGAGAGAGAGAGAGGTCACACAGAGTTCTATAACAGAGAGTGTAGGTAGAGAGAGAGAGAGAGGTCACACAGAGTTCTATAACAGAGAGTGTAGGTAGAGAGAGAGAGAGGTCACACAAAGTTCTATAACAGAGAGTGTAGGTAGAGAGAGAGAGAGAGGTCACACAGAGTTCTATAACAGAGAGTGTAGGTAGAGAGAGAGAGGTCACACAGAGTTCTATAACAGAGAGTGTAGGTAGAGAGAGAGGTCACACAGAGTTCTATAACAGAGAGTGTAGGTAGAGAGAGAGAGGTCACACAGAGTTCTATAACAGAGAGTGTAGGTAGAGAGAGAGAGAGGTCACACAAAGTTCTATAACAGAGAGTGTAGGTAGGTAGAGAGAGAGGTCACACAGAGTTCTATAACAGAGAGTGTAGGTAGAGAGAGAGAGGTCACACAGAGTTCTATAACAGAGAGTGTAGGGTAGAGAGAGAGAGAGAGGTCACACAGAGTTCTATAACAGAGAGTGTAGGTAGAGAGAGAGGTCACACAGAGTTCTATAACAGAGAGTGTAGGTAGAGAGAGAGAGAGGTCACACAGAGTTCTATAACAGAGAGTGTAGGGTAGAGAGAGAGAGTTAGAGTTCACACAGAGTTCTATAACAGAGAGTGTAGGTAGAGAGAGAGGTCACACAGAGTTCTATAACAGAGAGTGTAGGTAGAGAGAGAGAGAGAGGTCACACAGAGTTCTATAACAGAGAGTGTAGGTAGAGAGAGAGAGGTCACACAGAGTTCTATAACAGAGAGTGTTGGTTAGAGAGAGAGAGGTCACACAGAGTTCTATAACAGAGAGTGTAGGTAGAGAGAGAGAGGTCACACAGAGTTCTATAACAGAGTGTAGGTAGAGAGAGAGAGGTCACACAGAGTTCTATAACAGAGAGTGTAGGTAGAGAGAGAGAGGTCACACAGAGTTCTATAACAGAGAGTGTAGGTAGAGAGAGAGAGGTCACACAGAGTTCTATAACAGAGAGTGTAGGTAGAGAGAGAGAGGTCACACAGAGTTCTATAACAGAGAGTGTAGGGTAGAGAGAGAGAGAGGTTCACACAGAGTTCTATAACAGAGAGTGTAGGTAGAGAGAGAGGTCACACAGAGTTCTATAACAGAGAGTGTAGGTAGAGAGAGAGAGAGGTCACACAGAGTTCTATAACAGAGAGTGTAGGGTAGAGAGAGAGAGAGAGTCACACAGAGTTCTATAACAGAGAGTGTAGGTAGAGAGAGAGAGGTCACACAGAGTTCTATAACAGAGAGTGTAGGTAAGAGAGAGAGAGGTCACACAGAGTTCTATAACAGAGAGGTAGGAGAGAGAGAGAGAGGTCACACAGAGTTCTATAACAGAGAGTGTAGGTAGAGAGAGAGAGGTCACACAGAGTTCTATAACAGAGAGTGTAGGTAGAGAGAGAGAGAGGTCACACAGAGTTCTATAACAGAGAGTGTAGGTAGAGAGAGAGAGGTCACACAGAGTTCTATAACAGAGAGTGTAGGTAGAGAGAGAGAGGTCACACAGAGTTCTATAACAGAGTGTAGGTAGAGAGAGAGAGGTCACACAGAGTTCTATAACAGAGAGTGTAGGTAGAGAGAGAGAGGTCACACAGAGTTCTATAACAGAGAGTGTAGGTAGAGAGAGAGAGGTCACACAGAGTTCTATAACAGAGAGTGAGAGAGAGAGGTCACACAGAGTTCTATAACAGAGAGTGTAGGTAGAGAGAGAGAGAGGTCACACAGAGTTCTATAACAGAGAGTGTAGGTAGAGAGAGAGAGGTCACACAGAGTTCTATAACAGAGAGTGTAGGTAGAGAGAGAGAGGTCACACAGAGTTCTATAACAGAGAGTGTAGGTAGAGAGAGAGAGAGAGGTCACACAGAGTTCTATAACAGAGAGTGTAGGTAGAGAGAGAGAGAGGTCACACAGAGTTCTATAACAGAGAGTGTAGGTAGAGAGAGAGAGAGGTCACACAGAGTTCTATAACAGAGAGTGTAGGTAGAGAGAGAGAGGTCACACAGAGTTCTATAACAGAGAGTGTAGGTAGAGAGAGAGAGAGGTCACACAGAGTTCTATAACAGAGAGTGTAGGTAGAGAGAGAGAGAGGTCACACAGAGTTCTATAACAGAGAGTGTAGGTAGAGAGAGAGAGAGGTCACACAGAGTTCTATAACAGAGAGTGTAGGTAGAGAGAGAGAGAGGTCACACAGAGTTCTATAACAGAGAGTGTAGGTAGAGAGAGAGAGGTCACACAGAGTTCTATAACAGAGAGTGTAGGTAGAGAGAGAGAGGTCACACAGAGTTCTATAACAGAGAGTGTAGGTAGAGAGAGAGAGGTCACACAGAGTTCTATAACAGAGTGTGGTAGAGAGAGGAGGTCACACAGAGTTCTATAACAGAGAGTGTAGGTAGGAGAGAGAGAGGTCACACAGAGTTCTATAACAGAGAGTGTAGGTAGAGAGAGAGAGGTCACACAGAGTTCTATAACAGAGAGTGTAGGTAGAGAGAGAGAGGTCACACAGAGTTCTATAACAGAGAGTGTAGGTAGAGAGAGAGAGAGGTCACACAGAGTTCTATAACAGAGAGTGTAGGGTAGAGAGAGAGAGAGAGTTCACACAGAGTTCTATAACAGAGAGTGTAGGTAGAGAGAGAGGTCACACAGAGTTCTATAACAGAGAGTGTAGGTAGAGAGAGAGAGAGGTCACACAGAGTTCTATAACAGAGAGTGTAGGTAGAGAGAGAGAGGTCACACAGAGTTCTATAACAGAGAGTGTAGGTAGAGAGAGAGAGGTCACACAGAGTTCTATAACAGAGAGTGTAGGTAGAGAGAGAGAGGTCACACAGAGTTCTATAACAGAGAGTGTAGGTAGAGAGAGAGAGGTCACACAGAGTTCTATAACAGAGAGTGTAGGTAGAGAGAGAGAGAGGTCACACAGAGTTCTATAACAGAGAGTGTAGGTAGAGAGAGAGAGAGGTCACACAGAGTTCTATAACAGAGAGTGTAGGTAGAGAGAGAGAGGTCACACAGAGTTCTATAACAGAGAGTGTAGGTAGAGAGAGAGAGGTCACACAGAGTTCTATAACAGAGAGTGTAGGTAGAGAGAGAGAGGTCACACAGAGTTCTATAACAGAGAGTGTAGGTAGAGAGAGAGAGGTCACACAGAGTTCTATAACAGAGAGTGTAGGTAGAGAGAGAGAGGTCACACAGAGTTCTATAACAGAGAGTGTAGGTAGAGAGAGAGAGGTCACACAGAGTTCTATAACAGAGAGTGTAGGTAGAGAGAGAGAGGTCACACAGAGTTCTATAACAGAGAGTGTAGGTAGAGAGAGAGAGGTCACACAGAGTTCTATAACAGAGTGTAGGTAGAGAGAGAGAGGCACACAGAGTTCTATAACGAGAGTGTAGGTAGAGAGAGAGAGGTCACACAGAGTTCTATAACAGAGAGTGTAGGTAGAGAGAGAGAGGTCACACAGAGTTCTATAACAGAGAGTGTAGGTAGAGAGAGAGAGAGGTCACACAGAGTTCTATAACAGAGAGTGTAGGTAGAGAGAGAGAGAGGTCACACAGAGTTCTATAACAGAGAGTGTAGGTAGAGAGAGAGAGGTCACACAGAGTTCTATAACAGAGAGTGTAGGTAGAGAGAGAGAGAGGTCACACAGAGTTCTATAACAGAGAGTGTAGGTAGAGAGAGAGAGAGAGGTCACACAGAGTTCTATAACAGAGAGTGTAGGTAGAGAGAGAGAGAGGTCACACAGAGTTCTATAACAGAGAGTGTAGGTAGAGAGAGAGAGAGGTCACACAGAGTTCTATAACAGAGAGTGTAGGGTAGAGAGAGAGAGAGAGTTCACACAGAGTTCTATAACAGAGAGTGTAGGTAGAGAGAGAGGTCACACAGAGTTCTATAACAGAGAGTGTAGGTAGAGAGAGAGAGAGGTCACACAGAGTTCTATAACAGAGAGTGTAGGTAGAGAGAGAGAGAGAGGTCACACAGAGTTCTATAACAGAGAGTGTAGGTAGAGAGAGAGAGAGGTCACACAGAGTTCTATAACAGAGAGTGTAGGTGAGAGAGAGAGAGAGGTCACACAGAGTTCTATAACAGAGAGTGTAGGTAGAGAGAGAGAGGTCACACAGAGTTCTATTACAGAGAGTGTAGGTAGAGAGAGAGAGGTCACACAGAGTTCTATAACAGAGAGTGTAGGTAGAGAGAGAGAGGTCACACAGAGTTCTATAACAGAGAGTGTTGGTAGAGAGAGAGAGGTCACACAGAGTTCTATAACAGAGAGTGTAGGTAGAGAGAGAGATGTCACACAGAGTTCTATAACAGAGTGTAGGTAGAGAGAGAGAGGTCACACAGAGTTCTATAACAGAGTGTAGGTAGGAGAGAGAGAGAGAGAGAGGTCACACAGAGTTCTATAACAGAGAGTGTAGGTAGAGAGAGAGAGAGGTCACACAGAGTTCTATAACAGAGAGTGTAGGTAGAGAGAGAGAGGTCACACAGAGTTCTATAACAGAGAGTGTGGTAGAGAGAGAGAGGTCACACAGAGTTCTATAACAGAGAGTGTAGGTAGAGAGAGAGAGGTCACACAGAGTTCTATAACAGAGAGTGTAGGTAGAGAGAGAGAGGTCACACAGAGTTCTATAACAGAGAGTGTAGGTAGAGAGAGAGAGGTCACACAGAGTTCTATAACAGAGAGTGTAGGTAGAGAGAGAGAGGTCACACAGAGTTCTATAACAGAGAGTGTAGGTAGAGAGAGAGAGGTCACACAGAGTTCTATAACAGAGAGTGTAGGTAGAGAGAGAGAGGTCACACAGAGTTCTATAACAGAGAGTGTAGGTAGAGAGAGAGAGGTCACACAGAGTTCTATAACAGAGAGTGTAGGTAGAGAGAGAGAGGTCACACAGAGTTCTATAACAGAGAGTGTAGGTAGAGAGAGAGAGGTCACACAGAGTTCTATAACAGAGAGTGTAGGTAGAGAGAGAGAGGTCACACAGAGTTCTATAACAGAGAGTGTAGGTAGAGAGAGAGAGAGGTCACACAGAGTTCTATAACAGAGAGTGTAGGTAGAGAGAGAGAGAGGTCACACAGAGTTCTATAACAGAGAGTGTAGGTAGAGAGAGAGAGGTCACACAGAGTTCTATAACAGAGAGTGTAGGTAGAGAGAGAGAGGTCACACAGAGTTCTATAACAGAGAGTGTAGGTAGAGAGAGAGAGAGAGGTCACACAGAGTTCTATAACAGAGAGTGTAGGTAGAGAGAGAGAGGTCACACAGAGTTCTATAACAGAGAGTGTAGGTAGAGAGAGAGAGGTCACACAGAGTTCTATAACAGAGAGTGTAGGTAGAGAGAGAGAGAGGTCACACAGAGTTCTATAACAGAGAGTGTAGGTAGAGAGAGGAGGTCACACAGAGTTCTATAACAGAGAGTGTAGGTAGAGAGAGAGAGGTCACACAGAGTTCTATAACAGAGAGTGTAGGTAGAGAGAGAGAGAGGTCACACAGAGTTCTATAACAGAGAGTGTAGGTAGAGAGAGAGAGAGGTCACACAGAGTTCTATAACAGAGAGTGTAGGTAGAGAGAGAGAGAGGTCACACAGAGTTCTATAACAGAGAGTGTAGGTAGAGAGAGAGAGGTCACACAGAGTTCTATAACAGAGAGTGTAGGTAGAGAGAGAGAGGTCACACAGAGTTCTATAACAGAGAGTGTAGGTAGAGAGAGAGAGAGAGAGAGAGAGGTCACACAGAGTTCTATAACAGAGAGTGTAGGTAGAGAGAGAGAGAGAGGTCACACAGAGTTCTATAACAGAGAGTGTAGGTAGAGAGAGAGAGGTCACACAGAGTTCTATAACAGAGAGTGTAGGTAGAGAGAGAGGTCACACAGAGTTCTATAACAGAGAGTGTAGGTGAGAGAGAGAGGTCACACAGAGTTCTATAACAGAGAGTGTAGGTAGAGAGAGAGAGGTCACACAGAGTTCTATAACAGAGAGTGTAGGTAGAGAGAGAGAGGTCACACAGAGTTCTATAACAGAGAGTGTAGGTAGAGAGAGAGAGGTCACACAGAGTTCTATAACAGAGAGTGTAGGTAGAGAGAGAGAGGTCACACAGAGTTCTATAACAGAGAGTGTAGGTAGAGAGAGAGAGAGGTCACACAGAGTTCTATAACAGAGAGTGTAGGTAGAGAGAGAGAGAGGTCACACAGAGTTCTATAACAGAGAGTGTAGGTAGAGAGAGAGAGGTCACACAGAGTTCTATAACAGAGAGTGTAGGTAGAGAGAGAGAGAGGTCACACAGAGTTCTATAACAGAGAGTGTAGGTAGAGAGAGAGAGGTCACACAGAGTTCTATAACAGAGAGTGTAGGTAGAGAGAGAGAGAGGTCACACAGAGTTCTATAACAGAGAGTGTAGGTAGAGAGAGAGAGAGAGGTCACACAGAGTTCTATAACAGAGAGTGTAGGTAGAGAGAGAGAGGTCACACAGAGTTCTATAACAGAGAGTGTAGGTAGAGAGAGAGGTCACACAGAGTTCTATAACAGAGAGTGTAGGTAGAGAGAGAGAGGTCACACAGAGTTCTATAACAGAGAGTGTAGGTAGAGAGAGAGAGAGAGAGGTCACACAGAGTTCTATAACAGAGAGTGTAGGTAGAGAGAGAGAGAGGTCACACAGAGTTCTATAACAGAGAGTGTAGGTGAGAGAGAGAGAGAGGTCACACAGAGTTCTATAACAGAGAGTGTAGGTAGAGAGAGAGAGGTCACACAGAGTTCTATTACAGAGAGTGTAGGTAGAGAGAGAGAGGTCACACAGAGTTCTATAACAGAGAGTGTAGGTAGAGAGAGAGAGGTCACACAGAGTTCTATAACAGAGAGTGTTGGTTAGAGAGAGAGAGGTCACACAGAGTTCTATAACAGAGAGTGTAGGTAGAGAGAGAGATGTCACACAGAGTTCTATAACAGAGTGTAGGTAGAGAGAGAGAGGTCACACAGAGTTCTATAACAGAGTGTAGGTAGAGAGAGAGAGAGAGAGAGAGAGGTCACACAGAGTTCTATAACAGAGAGTGTAGGTAGAGAGAGAGAGAGGTCACACAGAGTTCTATAACAGAGAGTGTAGGTAGAGAGAGAGAGGTCACACAGAGTTCTATAACAGAGAGTGTTGGTTAGAGAGAGAGAGGTCACACAGAGTTCTATAACAGAGAGTGTAGGTAGAGAGAGAGATGTCACACAGAGTTCTATAGCAGAGTGTAGGTAGAGAGAAAGGTCACACAGAGTTTATAACAGAGAGTGTAGGTAGAGAGAGAGAGGTCACACAGAGTTTTATAACAGAGAGTGTAGGTAGAGAGAGAGAGGTCACACAGAGTTCTATAACAGAGAGTGTAGGTAGAGAGAGAGAGAGGTCACACAGAGTTCTATAACAGAGAGTGTAGGTAGAGAGAGAGAGAGGTCACACAGAGTTCTATAACAGAGAGTGTAGGTAGAGAGAGAGGTCACACAGAGTTCTATAACAGAGAGTGTAGGTAGAGAGAGAGAGAGGTCACACAGAGTTCTATAACAGAGAGTGTAGGTAGAGAGAGAGAGGTCACACAGAGTTCTATAACAGAGAGTGTAGGTGGAGAGAGAGAGAGAGAGGTCACACAGAGTTCTATAACAGAGTGTAGGTAGAGAGAGAGAGAGAGAGAGGTCACACAGAGTTCTATAACAGAGAGTGTAGGTAGAGAGAGAGAGAGGTCACACAGAGTTCTATAACAGAGAGTGTAGGTAGAGAGAGAGAGGTCACACAGAGTTCTATAACAGAGAGTGTAGGTAGAGAGAGAGAGGTCACACAGAGTTCTATAACAGAGAGTGTAGGTAGAGAGAGAGAGGTCACACAGAGTTCTATAACAGAGAGTGTAGGTAGAGAGAGAGAGAGGTCACACAGAGTTCTATAACAGAGAGTGTAGGTAGAGAGAGAGAGAGGTCACACAGAGTTCTATAACAGAGAGTGTAGGTAGAGAGAGAGAGAGGTCACACAGAGTTCTATAACAGAGAGTGTAGGTAGAGAGAGAGGTCACACAGAGTTCTATAACAGAGAGTGTAGGTAGAGAGAGAGAGAGGTCACACAGAGTTCTATAACAGAGAGTGTAGGTAGAGAGAGAGAGGTCACACAGAGTTCTATAACAGAGAGTGTAGGTAGAGAGAGAGAGGTCACACAGAGTTCTATAACAGAGAGTGTAGGTAGAGAGAGAGAGGTCACACAGAGTTCTATAACAGAGAGTGTAGGTAGAGAGAGAGAGGTCACACAGAGTTCTATAACAGAGTGTAGGTAGGAGAGAGAGAGAGAGGTCACACAGAGTTCTATAACAGAGAGTGTAGGTAGAGAGAGAGAGAGGTCACACAGAGTTCTATAACAGAGAGTGTAGGTAGAGAGAGAGAGGTCACACAGAGTTCTATAACAGAGAGTGTAGGTAGAGAGAGAGAGAGGTCACACAGAGTTCTATAACAGAGAGTGTAGGTAGAGAGAGAGAGAGAGTCACACAGAGTTCTATAACAGAGAGTGTAGGTAGAGAGAGAGGTCACACAGAGTTCTATAACAGAGAGTGTAGGTAGAGAGAGAGAGAGGTCACACAGAGTTCTATAACAGAGAGTGTAGGTAGAGAGAGAGAGGTCACACAGAGTTCTATAACAGAGAGTGTAGGTAGAGAGAGAGAGGTCACACAGAGTTCTATAACAGAGAGTGTAGGTAGAGAGAGAGAGGTCACACAGAGTTCTATAACAGAGAGTGTAGGTAGAGAGAGAGAGGTCACACAGAGTTCTATAACAGAGTGTAGGTAGAGAGAGAGAGAGAGAGAGGTCACACAGAGTTCTATAACAGAGAGTGTAGGTAGAGAGAGAGAGAGGTCACACAGAGTTCTATAACAGAGAGTGTAGGTAGAGAGAGAGAGAGGTCACACAGAGTTCTATAACAGAGAGTGTAGGTAGAGAGAGAGAGAGGTCACACAGAGTTCTATAACAGAGAGTGTAGGTAGAGAGAGAGAGGTCACACAGAGTTCTATAACAGAGAGTGTAGGTAGAGAGAGAGAGAGGTCACACAGAGTTCTATAACAGAGAGTGTAGGTAGAGAGAGAGAGAGAGGTCACACAGAGTTCTATAACAGAGAGTGTAGGTAGAGAGAGAGAGAGGTCACACAGAGTTCTATAACAGAGAGTGTAGGTAGAGAGAGAGAGAGGTCACACAGAGTTCTATAACAGAGAGTGTAGGTAGAGAGAGAGAGAGGTCACACAGAGTTCTATAACAGAGAGTGTAGGTAGAGAGAGAGGTCACACAGAGTTCTATAACAGAGAGTGTAGGTAGAGAGAGAGAGAGGTCACACAGAGTTCTATAACAGAGAGTGTAGGTAGAGAGAGAGAGAGAGGTCACACAGAGTTCTATAACAGAGAGTGTAGGTAGAGAGAGAGAGAGGTCACACAGAGTTCTATAACAGAGAGTGTAGGTAGAGAGAGAGAGAGGTCACACAGAGTTCTATAACAGAGAGTGTAGGTAGAGAGAGAGAGGTCACACAGAGTTCTATAACAGAGAGTGTAGGTAGAGAGAGAGAGGTCACACAGAGTTCTATAACAGAGAGTGTAGGTAGAGAGAGAGAGGTCACACAGAGTTCTATAACAGAGAGTGTTGGTTAGAGAGAGAGAGGTCACACAGAGTTCTATAACAGAGAGTGTAGGTAGAGAGAGAGATGTCACACAGAGTTCTATAACAGAGTGTAGGTAGAGAGAGAGAGGTCACACAGAGTTCTATAACAGAGTGTAGGTAGAGAGAGAGAGAGGGAGAGAGAGAGGTCACACAGAGTTCTATAACAGAGAGTGTAGGTAGAGAGAGAGAGAGGTCACACAGAGTTCTATAACAGAGAGTGTAGGTAGAGAGAGAGAGGTCACACAGAGTTCTATAACAGAGAGTGTTGGTTAGAGAGAGAGAGGTCACACAGAGTTCTATAACAGAGAGTGTAGGTAGAGAGAGAGATGTCACACAGAGTTCTATAACAGAGTGTAGGTAGAGAGAGAGAGGTCACACAGAGTTTTATAACAGAGAGTGTAGGTAGAGAGAGAGAGGTCACACAGAGTTTTATAACAGA
This sequence comes from Salmo salar, assembly GCF_965601325.2. Lineage (NCBI taxonomy): Eukaryota > Metazoa > Chordata > Actinopteri > Salmoniformes > Salmonidae > Salmo > Salmo salar. The sequence goes on from NC_138297.1 coordinate 5,622,546, forward strand.
GAGTGTAGGTAGAGAGAGAGAGGTCACACAGAGTTCTATAACAGAGAGTGTAGGTAGAGAGAGAGAGAGGTCACACAGAGTTCTATAACAGAGAGTGTAGGGTAGAGAGAGAGAGAGAGTTCACACAGAGTTCTATAACAGAGAGTGTAGGTAGAGAGAGAGGTCACACAGAGTTCTATAACAGAGAGTGTAGGTAGAGAGAGAGAGAGGTCACACAGAGTTCTATAACAGAGAGTGTAGGTAGAGAGAGAGAGGTCACACAGAGTTCTATAACAGAGAGTGTAGGTAGAGAGAGAGAGGTCACACAGAGTTCTATAACAGAGAGTGTAGGTAGAGAGAGAGAGGTCACACAGAGTTCTATAACAGAGAGTGTAGGTAGAGAGAGAGAGGTCACACAGAGTTCTATAACAGAGTGTAGGTAGAGAGAGAGAGAGAGAGAGAGGTCACACAGAGTTCTATAACAGAGAGTGTAGGTAGAGAGAGAGAGAGGTCACACAGAGTTCTATAACAGAGAGTGTAGGTAGAGAGAGAGAGAGAGGTCACACAGAGTTCTATAACAGAGAGTGTAGGTAGAGAGAGAGAGAGGTCACACAGAGTTCTATAACAGAGAGTGTAGGTAGAGAGAGAGAGGTCACACAGAGTTCTATAACAGAGAGTGTAGGTAGAGAGAGAGAGAGGTCACACAGAGTTCTATAACAGAGAGTATAGGTAGAGAGAGAGAGGTCACACAGAGTTCTATAACAGAGAGTGTAGGTAGAGAGAGAGAGAGAGGTCACACAGAGTTCTATAACAGAGAGTGTAGGTAGAGAGAGAGAGAGGTCACACAGAGTTCTATAACAGAGAGTGTAGGTAGAGAGAGAGAGAGAGTTCACACAGAGTTCTATAACAGAGAGTGTAGGTGAGAGAGAGAGGTCACACAGAGTTCTATAACAGAGAGTGTAGGTAGAGAGAGAGAGAGGTCACACAGAGTTCTATAACAGAGAGTGTAGGTAGAGAGAGAGAGGTCACACAGAGTTCTATAACAGAGAGTGTAGGTAGAGAGAGAGAGGTCACACAGAGTTCTATAACAGAGAGTGTAGGTAGAGAGAGAGAGGTCACACAGAGTTCTATAACAGAGAGTGTAGGTAGAGAGAGAGAGGTCACACAGAGTTCTATAACAGAGTGTAGGTAGAGAGAGAGAGAGAGAGAGAGGTCACACAGAGTTCTATAACAGAGAGTGTAGGTAGAGAGAGAGAGGTCACACAGAGTTCTATAACAGAGAGTGTAGGTAGAGAGAGAGAGAGATCACACAAAGTTCTATAACAGAGAGTGTAGGTAGAGAGAGAGAGAGGTCACACAGAGTTCTATAACAGAGAGTGTAGGTAGAGAGAGAGAGGTCACACAGAGTTCTATAACAGAGAGTGTAGGTAGAGAGAGAGGTCACACAGAATTCTATAACAGAGAGTGTAGGTAGAGAGAGAGAGAGGTCACACAGAGTTCTATAACAGAGAGTGTAGGGTAGAGAGAGAGAGAGAGTTCACACAGAGTTCTATAATAGAGAGTGTAGGTAGAGAGAGAGGTCACACAGAGTTCTATAACAGAGAGTGTAGGTAGAGAGAGAGAGAGGTCACACAGAGTTCTATAACAGAGAGTGTAGGTAGAGAGAGAGGTCACACAGAGTTCTATAACAGAGAGTGTAGGTAGAGAGAGAGAGGTCACACAGAGTTCTATAACAGAGAGTGTAGGTAGAGAGAGAGAGGTCACACAGAGTTCTATAACAGAGAGTGTAGGTAGAGAGAGAGAGGTCACACAGAGTTCTATAACAGAGTGTAGGTGAGAGAGAGAGAGAGAGAGAGAGGTCACACAGAGTTCTATAACAGAGAGTGTAGGTAGAGAGAGAGAGAGGTCACACAGAGTTCTATAACAGAGAGTGTAGGTAGAGAGAGAGAGAGAGGTCACACAGAGTTCTATAACAGAGAGTGTAGGTAGAGAGAGAGAGAGGTCACACAGAGTTCTATAACAGAGAGTATAGGTAGAGAGAGAGAGGTCACACAGAGTTCTATAACAGAGAGTGTAGGTAGAGAGAGAGAGAGAGGTCACACAGAGTTCTATAACAGAGAGTGTAGGTAGAGAGAGAGAGAGGTCACACAGAGTTCTATAACAGAGAGTGTAGGTAGAGAGAGAGAGGTCACACAGAGTTCTATAACAGAGAGTGTAGGTAGAGAGAGAGAGGTCACACAGAGTTCTATAACAGAGTGTAGGTAGAGAGAGAGAGAGAGAGAGAGGTCACACAGAGTTCTATAACAGAGAGTGTAGGTAGAGAGAGAGAGGTCACACAGAGTTCTATAACAGAGAGTGTAGGTAGAGAGAGAGAGAGATCACACAAAGTTCTATAACAGAGAGTGTAGGTAGAGAGAGAGAGAGGTCACACAGAGTTCTATAACAGAGAGTGTAGGTAGAGAGAGAGAGGTCACACAGAGTTCTATAACAGAGAGTGTAGGTAGAGAGAGAGGTCACACAGAATTCTATAACAGAGAGTGTAGGTAGTGAGAGAGAGGTCACACAGAGTTCTATAACAGAGAGTGTAGGTAGAGAGAGAGAGGTCACACAGAGTTCTATAACAGAGAGTGTAGGTAGAGAGAGAGAGGTCACACAGAGTTCTATAACAGAGAGTATAGGTAGAGAGAGAGAGAGAGGTCACACAGAGTTCTATAACAGAGAGTATAGGTAGAGAGAGAGAGGTCACACAGAGTTCTATAACAGAGAGTGTAGGTAGAGAGAGAGAGGTCACACAGAGTTCTATAACAGAGAGTGTAGGAAGATAGAGAGAGAGGTCACACAGAGTTATATAACAGAGTGTAGGTAGAGAGAGAGAGAGAGAGTTCACACAGAGTTCTATAACAGAGAGTGTAGGTAGAGAGAGAGGTCACACAGAGTTCTATAACAGAGAGTGTAGGTAGTGAGAGAGAGGTCACACAGAGTTCTATAACAGAGAGTATAGGTAGAGAGAGAGAGGTCACACAGAGTTCTATAACAGAGAGTGTAGGTAGAGAGAGAGAGGTCACACAGAGTTCTATAACAGAGAGTGTAGGAAGATAGAGAGAGAGGTCACACAGAGTTATATAACAGAGTGTAGGTAGAGAGAGAGAGAGAGAGGTCACACAGAGTTCTATAACAGAGAGTGTAGGTAGAGAGAGAGGTCACACAGAGTTCTATAACAGAGAGTGTAGGTAGTGAGAGAGAGGTCACACAGAGTTCTATAACAGAGAGTGTAGGTAGAGAGAGAGAGGTCACACAGAGTTCTATAACAGAGAGTGTAGGTAGAGAGAGAGAGGTCACACAGAGTTCTATAACAGAGAGTGTAGGTAGAGAGAGAGAGGTCACACAGAGTTCTATAACAGAGAGTGTAGATAGAGAGAGAGAGAGAGAGTTCACACAGAGTTTTATAACAGAGAGTGTAGGTAGAGAGAGAGAGGTCACACAGAGTTCTATAACAGAGAGTGTAGGTAGAGAGAGAGAGGTCACACAGAGTTCTATAACAGAGAGTGTATGTAGAGAGAGGTCACACAGAGTTCTATAACAGAGAGTGTAGGTAGAGAGAGAGAGAGAGAGGTCACACAGAGTTTGCGGATATATTACTGAGATACACAACTGGCTTGAACTAACTCGTTGGAAGTAATTCAGTCTTGTATTTTTAATTTTTTTTGTCAATAACGTCTCCAATTTAAACTTAAATAATTTGCATGAGTGACAGTATCAAGTCGTGACCCATAATGGCCTTTGTTTCTCGTATATTAAGCTTTGTTTACCTCTCTCCCATAGGAAAGCTGTGAGGACGAATGCCACTGGAGTGACTGTTGAGCCTTGTGTTCCCTCTGACTGTACACAGTAAACGCACACACACACACACACACACACACACACACACACACACACACACACACACACAGTAAACGCACACACACACACACACACACACACACACACACACACACACACACACACACACACACACACACACACACACACACACACACCTCGGAGTGTGGTATAGCCAGGGTAACTACGTGTCCTGAGGAAATGCGTCGAAAAGCGGAAACCAGAGGCAGCAGAAAGCGCTGGTGACGTCAGGTGGAGTTGGGTATCGCTAAAGCGCTGTGGACAGGCTACGGATCAATAGGATTCGTGTTCGTCAGGTGGAGTTGGGTATCGCTAAAGCGCTGTGGACAGGCTACGGATCAATAGGATTCGTGTTCGTCAGGTGGAGTTGGGTATCGCTAAAGCGCTGTGGACAGGCTACGGATCAATAGGATTCGTGTTCGTCAGGTGGAGTTGGGTATCGCTAAAGCGCTGTGGACAGGCTACGGATCAATAGGATTCGTGTTCGTCAGGTGGAGTTGGGTATCGCTAAAGCGCTGTGGACAGGCTACGGATCAATAGGATTCGTGTTCGTCAGGTGGAGTTGGGTATCGCTAAAGCGCTGTGGACAGGCTACGGATCAATAGGATTCGTGTTCGTCAGGTGGAGTTGGGTATCGCTAAAGCGCTGTGGACAGGCTACGGATCAATAGGATTCGTGTTCGTCAGGTGGAGTTGGGTATCGCTAAAGCGCTGTGGACAGGCTACGGATCAATAGGATTCGTGTTCAATCCCATTTTATAGGAACTTGTTGGCTATTAATCCAGTCAGGTCAATGCATTATTTTATACTCTACTCTACTGTACAGTATATTACTGTAATATACTACACTCTACTCTACTCTACTCTACTGTATATTACTGTAATGTACCACACTCTAATCTAATGTAATATACTGGAATGTACTAAAATCTAATCTACTCTACTGTACAGTACTGTAATGTACTACACTCTACTCTACTATACTCTGCTGTATATTACTGTAATGTACTACACTCTACTCTACTCTACTGCATAGTACTGTAATGTACTACACTCTACTATACTGTAATATACTGGAATGTACTAAAATCTAATCTACTCTACTCTACTCTACTGTACTCTACTGTAATGTATTAATATCTATTCTACTGTTCAGCACTGTAATGTACTACACTCTACTCTGTTCTACTGAATAGTACTGTAATGTACTACACTCTACTTTACTGTAATATACTGTAATGGTACTACACTCTACTCTACTGTACAGTAATGTAATGTACTAAACTCTACTCTATTCTACTCTACAGTACCGTAATGTACTGAAGTCTATTCTGCTGTATAGTACTGGAATGTACTAAACTCTACTATATTCTACTGTACAGTACTGGACTGTACTAAATTCTACTCTACACAATGGAATGTAATAAACTCTACTTCACTCTAGTGTATGGTGCTGTAATGTACTACATTCTACTATACTCTAATGTGCAGTACTGTAATGTACTACATTCTACTCCACTGTACAGTGCTGTAATGAACTAAACTACTATACTCTAATGTGCAGTACTGTAATGTACTACATTCTACTCCACTGTACAGTACTGTAATGTACTAAACTCTACTATACTCTAATGTGCAGTACTGTAATGTACTACATTCTACTCCACTGTATAGTACTGTGATGTACTAAACTCTACTATACTCTAATGTGCAGTACTGTAATGTACTACATTCTACTCCACTGTACAGTACTGTAATGTACTAAACTCTACTATACTCTAATGTGCAGTACTGTAATGTACTACATTCTACTCCACTGTATAGTACTGTGATGTACTAAACTCTACTATACTCTAATGTGCAGTACTGTAATGTACTACATTCTACTCCACTGTACAGTACTGTAATGTACTAAACTCTACTATACTCTAATGTGCAGTACTGCAATGTACTACATTCTACTCCACTGTATAGTACTGTAATGTACTAAACTCTACTCTACTCTACAGTACTGCAATGTACTACACTCTACTATACTGTAATATACTGTAATGTACTAAACTCTACTCTACTGTATTGTACTAATCCATAATGTATTATACTGTACTGTACTGTACTGCAATGTACAAAAACTCTACTCTACTGTACTGCTCTGTAATGTACTAAACTCTACTCTACTCTACTGTAAAGTACTGAAATGTTCCGAACTCTATTCTGCTGTGCAGTACTTTAATGTAGTAAACTCTATTCTACTGTACGGTACTGTACTGTACTAAACTATATTCTACTGTACAGTACTGTAATGTACTAAACTCTACTCTATTCCACTGTACAGTACTGTAATGTACTAAACTCTACTCTATTCTACTGTACAGTACTGTAATGTACTAAACTCTACTCTATTCTACTGTACAGTACCGTAATGTACTAAACTCTACTCTATTCTACTGTACAGTACCGTAATGTACTAAACTCTACTCTATTCTACTGTACAGTACTGTAATGTACTAAACTCTACTCTATTCTACTGTACAGTATCGTAATGTACTAAACTCTACTCTATTCTACTGTACAGTACTGTAATGTACTAAACTCTACTCTATTCTACTGTACAGTATCGTAATGTACTAAACTCTACTCTATTCTACTGTACAGTACCGTAATGTACTAAACTCTACTCTATTCTACTGTACAGTACTGTAATGTACTAAACTCTACTTTAATGTACTGTACAGTACCGTAATGTTCTACTCCCTACTATATTGTACCTTATTGTACTGTAATGTACTAAGCTCTATTCTACTGTACTGTACTGTTCAGTACAATACTAAACTATATTCTACTCTGCTGTAATGTATTGTAATATTGTAAACTGTTCTCTACTGTACAGTACTGTAATGTACTAAAATCTACTGTACAGTACTGTAATGTACTAAACTCTACTCTACTATAGTGTACTGCAATGTACTAAACTCTACTGTACTCTAGTGTACTGCAATATACTAAACTCTACTCTACTGTACTGTACTGTACTGTACTGTACTAAACTCTACTGTACTTTATTGTACTGTACTAAACTCTACTGTACTGTATTGTACTGTACTGTACTAAACTCTACTGTACTGTATTGTACTGTACTGTATTAAATGCTACTGTACTGTATTGTACCGTACTGTACTAAACTATACTGTACTGTATTGTACTGTACTGTACTAAATTCTACAGTACAGAACTTTACTAAATTCTACTGTACTGAACTGTTCTGAAGCAACTCTACTCTACTTTACAGTACTGTAATGTACGAAACTCTACTCTGTATTGTACTGTACTGTACTGTAATTTACTAAAATCTACACTATTGTACTGTGCAGTACTGTAATGTACTAAACTCTACTCTACTTTTGTTAACTGTACTGTAAGGTACCAAGCTGTACTGTACTGTATTGTACTCTACTGCAAAGTCCTGTAATATACTAAACTGTACTTTATTTTACTGTAATGTACTAAACTCTACTCCACTCCACTGTACTGTACTGTACTGTGATGTAATGTCAAGTACTAAACTGTACTGTACTTTATTCAACTCTACTCAACTCTACTCTACTGTACTGTAATGCACACAGTTACACTGTACAGTACTGTACTGAGTATTCTGTTGTTCAGATCTGGACTGAATTTCATATAATTTTCAACATCCATTTACGTCTAGTCTCGGTCGTTGGTCAGTCCAGTCTAATGTCAGTCCAGTCTAGTGTCTGTGGTCAGTCCAGTCTAGTGTCTGTGGTCAGTCCAGTCTAGTGTCCATGGTCAGTCCAGTCTAGTGTCTGTGGTCAGTCCAGTCTAGTGTCTGTGGTCAGTCCAGTCTAGTGTCTGTGGTCAGTCCAGTCTAGTGTCTGTGGTCAGTCCAGTCTAGGGTCTGTGGTCAGTCCAGTCTAGTGTCCGTGGTCAGTCCAGTCTAGTGTCTGTGGTCAGTCCAGTCTAGTGTCTGTGGTCAGTCCAGTCTAGTGTCTGTGGTCAGTCCAGTCTAGTGTCCGTGGTCAGTCCAGTCTAGTGTCCGTGGTCAGTCCAGTCTAGTGTCCGTGGTCAGTCCAGTCTAGTGTCTGTGGTCAGTCCAGTCTAGTGTCTGTGGTCAGTCCAGTCACTGGTCCGTGGTCAGTCCAGTCTAGTGTCTGTGGTCAGTCCAGTCTAGTGTCTGTGGTCAGTCCAGTCTAGTGTCCATGGTCAGTCCAGTCTAGTGTCTGTGGTCAGTCCAGTCTAGTGTGTGTTCAGTCCAGTCTAGTGTTTGTGGTCAGTCCAGTCTAGTGTCTGTGGTCAGTCCAGTCTAGTGTCTGTTGTCAGTCCAGTCTAGTGTCCGTGGTCAGTCCAGTCTAGTGTCCGTGGTCAGTCCAGTCTAGTGTCCGTGGTCAGTCCAGTCTAGTGTCCGTGGTCAGTCCAGTCACTGGTCCGTGGTCAGTCCAGTCTAGTGTCCGTGGTCAGTCCAGTCTAGTGTCCGTGGTCAGTCCAGTCTAGTGTCTGTGGTCAGTCCAGTCTAGTGTCTGTGGTCAGTCCAGTCTAGTGTCTGTGGTCAGTCCAGTCTAGTGTCCGTGGTCAGTCTAGTCTAGTGTCCATGGTCAGTCCAGTCACTGGTCCGTGGTCAGTCCAGTCACTGGTCCGTGGTCAGTCCAGTCTAGTGTCCGTGGTCAGTCCAGTCTAGTGTCCGTGGTCAGTCCAGTCTAGTGTCTGTGGTCAGTCCAGTCTAGTGTCTGTGGTCAGTCCAGTCTAGTGTCTGTGGTCAGTCCAGTCTAGTGTCCGTGGTCAGTCTAGTCTAGTGTCCATGGTCAGTCCAGTCACTGGTCCGTGGTCAGTCCAGTCACTGGTCCGTGGTCAGTCCAGTCTAGTGTCTGTTGTCAGTCCAGTCTAGTATCCGTGGTCAGTCCTGACCTGGTCCTCTTGGCTCCTTTTCCATGGAATTGACCTGGTCCTCTTGGCTCCTTTTACATGGAAATGACCTGGTCCTCTTGGCTCCTTTTCCATGGAAATGACCTACCTGGGCAGTGTCGGATTTTAGCACCATATTAATTAAATAGTCGACTAATTTTGACCAGGTAGAGGGTGACATTTTAGAACATTACATCACTATCGTCCATATCTGTTCTAGGGGTTATGGAATGTCTGTCTGTCTGTCTGTCTGTCTGTCTGTCTGTCTGTCTGTCTGTCTGTCTGTCTGTCTGTCTGTCTGTCTGTCTGTCTGTCTGTCTGTCTGTCTGTCTGTCTGTCTGTCTGTCTGTCTGTCTGTCTGTCTGTCTCTCTCTCTCTCTCTCTCTCTCCTCTCTCTCTCTCTCTCTCTCTCTCTCTCACACACACACATTGAGCAGGGAAACAGCTTTTTGAAATGATAGGAGTTCGTTGAAATGATGAATCATGGCTTTATAACTGTATGATAGTAAACGCAAACACTGTGAACTAGATGATGAACTTGAGGTCAATCTCATTACGGTGAAATATAAAACCATATGATTATCTCTGTTAGTCAGGTCTGACTCATTCTCGTTCTTCACACAGAGGCCAGGCAAATCCCTTGTTGCATTTGAGTGACATAAAATCATAACTGTCTCTGTAAATCATTGTGTATTACTGTGATGAAACTGTAAATGTGTTTACGGTCAGTGGTGGACTCGAGGCCAATTTCATTATAAAACCTTGTGGTTTGCTCATGTTATACGTTAGTGATGTCTGAATCATCATTAGGGGGGGAACTCTGCCGTCTATTAGTCAGGTCTGATTCATCAGGCGGTCGGTTGGATAAAAATCAATGTTCACACGGGTTTCATGTGCTGTCGCGGTGTTGCCAAGGTGTTGCCGTGGTAGCTGCATGGGTTCTGGAATGCTGTTTGATCTCCAAAATATGATAATCATCGATAATGACATCAAATACTCTATAGCACGCTGATGACAACACTTGATCTCCTAGAGCAGTGGTTCCCACAGTTTTTATAGTCCCCGTATCCCTTCAAACATTCAACCTCCGGCTGTACCCCCTCTAGCACCAGGGTCAGCGCACTCTCAAATGTAATTTTTTTAGTTTTTTTGCCATCATTGTAAGCCTGCCACACTCTTTATTTAACTATCTTACATATAAAACCTTATTTGTCCATTGAAAATGGTGAATAACTCACCACAGAATAATGTTGGGTTGTATTGGAGAGAGTCTCAGTCCTAAATCATTTTCCACACACAGTCTGTGCCTGTATTTAGTTTTCATGTTAGTGAGGGCCGAGAATCCACTCTCACATAGGTACTTGGTTGCAAAGGGCATCAGTGTCTTAACAGCGCAATTTTCCAAGGCAGGATACTCTGAGCACAGCCCAATCCTGAAATCTGTCAGTGGCATCTGATTAAATTACATTTTCACAGAACCGCTTGTTGCTATTTTGATGAGGCTCTCTTGTTCAGATATCAGTAAGTGGACTGTTGGCAGGGCATGAAAGGAATAACGAATCCAATTGTTTGTGTCATCCGTTTTTGGAAAGTACCTGCTTAACTGCGTACCCAATTCACTTAGGTGCTTCGCTACATCACATTTGACACTGTCCGTAAGATTGATTTCACTTGTACACAAAAAAAATCATACAATGATGGAAAGACCTTTTTGTTGTCCTTGTTAAAACTTCTTCGGGATCGGTGTCCCTTGAGCTAACGTAGGCTAAAGCAGTGTCCAAAATGTCTTTCAAGCTGTCAGGCATTCCCTTGGCAGCAAGAGCCTCTCGGTGGATGCTGCAGTGGACCCAAGTGGCTTCGGGAGCAACTGCTTGCACGCGCGTTACCACTCCACTATGTCTCCCTGTCGTGGCTTTTGCTCCATCAGTACAGATACCAACACATCTTGACCACCAAAGTCCATTTGATGTCACATAGCTGTCCAGTACTTTAAAATTGTCATGTTTTGTTTCTAAATGTCTGCGCCAAGAGTGAAGGTTTCATTGAGTTGTGAGATAGTACTTTTGCACATATAACACAGTGGCTGAGGAAAGGCACTACTCCCAATATAAGTGAACCCCAAATCAATGTAGTTCTCATCATATTTGCGTCTTTTCGATGGTCCAACGTCCCTGTCTGTCGTTCGGTACTTTCCCGGGTAAAGGGGGGCAGTGGCTCTTCAGCTGCATCAGATTCACAACTGTCAGTGTCCATGCTAGCTGGGCTAACAACAAATGTAGAATTACTGATGCTAGCATTGGATGTGCTCGTGGAAGCAGAACAACTTGTGTCGTCGACAGGTGCAGGTGTAGTACTGGTGGTAGTAGCATTACTGGTGGTAGTAGTAGTACTGGTGGTGGTAGTAGCTGTACTGGTGGTAGTAGTAGTACTGGTGGTGGTAGTAGCTGTACTGATGGTAGTAGCAGTACTGGTGGTGGTAGTAGCAGTACTGGTGGTGGTAGTAGTAGTACTGGTGGTAGTAGCAGTACTGGTGGTGGTAGTAGCAGTACTGGTGGTAGTAGCAGTACTGGTGGTAGTAGCAGTACTGGTGGTAGCAGCAGTACTGGTGGTAGTAGTAGTACTGGTGGTGGAAGTAGCAGTACTGGTGGTGGAAGTAGCAGTACTGGTAGTAGTAGCAGTACTGGTGGTGGTAGCAGTACTGGTGGTAGTAGTAGTACTGGTAGTAGTAGCAGAACTGGTGGTAGTAGCAATACTGGTGGTAGTAGCAGTACTGTTGGTAGTAGCAGTACTGGTAGTGGTAGCAGTACTGGTGGTGGTAGCAGTACTGGTGGTAGTACTAGCAGTACTGGTGGTGGTAGTAGTACTGGTGGTAGTAGTAGTACTGGTGGTAGTAGTAGCAGTACTGGTGGTAGCAGCAGTACTGGTGGTAGCAGCAGTACTGGTGGTAGTAGTAGTACTGGTGGTAGTAGCAGTACTGGTGGTGGAAGTAGCAGTACTGGTGGTAGTAGCAGTACTGGTGGTAGTAGCAATACTGGTGGTAGTAGCAGTACTGTTGGTAGTAGCAGTACTGGTAGTGGTAGCAGTACTGGTGGTGGTAGCAGTACTGGTGGTGGTAGCAGTACTGGTGGTAGTACTAGCAGTACTGGTGGTGGTAGTAGTACTGGTGGTAGTAGTACTGGTGGTAGTAGCAGTACTGGTGGTAGTAGTATTACTGGTGGTGGTGGTAGCAGTACTGGTGGTAGTAGCAGTACTGATGGTAGTAGCAGTACTACCAGTAGAGCTGGTGTGTGTCTCTGTGGACGCAGGCCCTACTGTTTTAAACCATTAATACATTTTCGAGCCAATGGAACGAGCAGCAGCTACGTTCGGCTACATACGGACTGTTAGTGGAATTCCCGCGAGAGAGAAACGGTGAATGTGATTGGATGTTAATTATTTGACTAGGCTTCCTGTATTTGACATTGTGTTGTTATTTCCCTGAACACTAGATGGTTTAATTTTATTTTTGGCAGTGAAACGAGCCGACTCAGGTGAGAGAAAAAACCTCACCCAAATGTACAGCCCTGTTGGAAAATATAAATGGACTGTTTGAAAATGTGAGGAAAAAAAATCACCGGAAAAAATAAAAACGTTGAGAGAAAAATGGACAAGGAAAGAAAGAGAGAGAGAGAGCGAGAGAGAGAGAGAGAGAGAGAGAGAGAGAGAGAGAGAGAGAGAGAGAGAGAGAGAGAGAGAGAGAGAGAGAGAGAGAGAGAGAGAGAGAGAGAGAGTGAGAGAAGGAAAGGAAACTGATGAGTCCATCTGGTGTCAGATAAATGGTAAACCTTTTCCTGACCCTCACAGAGGATGAGTAGAAGAGCACAATGTTCTTGCCAGCAACTGTAAACACACACAAACACGTGACCGCACACACACACACACACACACACCCACGCACCCATGTACACACAATAACACACACACGTACACGCACACATGTACACACACACCCACGCACCCATGTACACACAATAACACACACACGTACACGCACACATGTACACACACACACCCACGCACCCATGTACACACAATAACACACACACGTACACGCACACATGTACACACACACATGTTCCTAATCTCAGGGGCTGTGTTTGTTTAAAAGTCTGGTTTATTTGGTGTTCTGAAGTCAAATAAGAGCCTTCCTCTATGATGAGAGAGAATGAGAGAGGATGAGAGAGGAGAGAGAAAAGAGAGAGGAGAGAGAATGAGAGAGAATGAGAGAGAATGAGAGAGAATGAGAGAGAATGAGAGAGAGGAGAGAGAATGAGAGAGAATGAGAGAGGATAAGAGAGAATGAGAGAGAATGAGAGAGGATGAGAGAGGAGAGAGAGGAGAGAGAGGAGAGAGAGGAGAGAGAATGAGAGAGAATGAGAGAGAATGAGAGAGAGGAGAGAGAATGAGAGAGAATGAGAGAGGAGAGAGAGAATGAGAGAGAATGAGAGAGGATGAGAGAGAATGAGAGAGGATGAGAGAGGATGAGAGAGGAGAGAGAGGAGAGAGAGGAGAGAGAGGAGAGAGAGGAGAGAATGAGAGAGAATGAGAGAGAATGAGAGAGGATGAGAGAGGAGAGAGAGTAGAGAGAATGAGAGAGGATGAGAGAGAATGAGATAGAATGAGAGGGAGAAGGAGAGAGGAGAGAGCGGATGAGAGAGGATGAGAGAGAATGAGAGAGAATGAGAGAGAGGAGAGAGAGAAGGAGAGAGGAGAGAGGAAAGGAGAGAGGAGAGCGAGGAGAGAGAAGGAGAGAGGAGAGAGCGGATGAGAGAGGAGAGAGAAAAAGAGAGAGAATGAGAGAGAATGAGAGAGGATGAGAGAGGAGAGGAGAGAGAGAAGGAGAGAGGGGAGAGAGGAGAGAGGAGAGAGAGGAGAGAGAGAAGGAGAGAGGAGAGAGAGGATGAGAGAGGAGAGAGAGGAGAGAGAGGATAAGAGAGGATGAGAGGAGAGAGAGGAGAGAGAGAATGAGAGAGAGTGAGAGAGGATGGGAGAGAAAGAGAGAGGATGAGAGAGGAGAGAGATGAGAGAGAGAATGAGAGAGAAAGAGAGAGGATGAGAGAGGATGAGAGAACGAGAGAGGATGAGAGAGAAAGAGAGAAAGAGAGGATGAGAGGATGAGAGAGGAGAGAGAGGAGAGAGAGAATTAGAGAGAGGAGAGAGAGAATGAGAGAGAGAAAGAGAGAGAATGAGAGAGAGAAAGAGAGAGGATGAGAGAGAAAAAGAGAGGAGAGAGATAATGAGAGAGAATGAGAGAGGATGAGAGAGGAGAGAGGATGAGAGAGAATGAGAGAGGAGAGAGAGAATGAGAGAGAATGAGAGAGAAAGAGAGAGAAAGAGAGAGAAGAGAGATGATGAGAGAGAAAGAAAGAGAAAGAAAGAGAAAGAGAGAGGATGAGAGAGGAGAGGGAGAAAGAGAGAGAAAGAGAGAGAAAGAGAGAGAAGAGAGATGATGAGAGAGAAAGAAAGAGAAAGAAAGAGGATGAGAGAGGAGAGGGAGAAAGAGAGAGAAAGAGAGAGAAAGAGAGAGAAGAGAGATGATGAGAGAGAAAGAGGGAGAAAGAGAGAGAAAGAGAGAGAGAATGAGAGAGGATGAGGGAGGATGAGAGGATGAGAGGATGAGAGAATGAGAGAGAATGAGAGCGGATGAGAGCGGATGAGAGCGACAGAGAGAGGATTAGAGAGGAGAGAGAGAAAGAGAGAGAAAGAGAGAGAAAGAGAGGATGAGAGAGAAAGAGAGAGCAGCACAGTTACAGTCACCAACGCTCTGGATAACATGAAAACAGCCTAACCAGCTCTGCTATGGTGAGTAAAATGGTCAGAGTGGGCTGTTCTCTCGTTTGTGTCTGGAAGTACCTAACAAGCTAGACAACGTTAGCCAGTTAGCTTGGGTGTTTGACTGCTGTTGTTAGGTAAAAACGCTCGGATCAACCCTACTCCTCAGCCAGAGGGTCCAGTGTACGGTCTGAATTCTCTGGGAGCGAAATGCTCTGAATTTAAGAACGAACAATCTGACAACGCTCTGAGTTTACGATCGCCCAGCGCGCGCTCTGGCACTCCAGATAAAATGTACGCAACTCACCGTTAATATAAACCAGCCGTTAGTCTAGAAACCTTTGGCTGTTTAGTACATGGCCTCACATGTGAATCCTTAAAGAGATGGGTGGGGCTAAAGCTTAAGTGGGTGTGAACGATGCTGAATGGGTGGAGACAAAGAAGAGCTCTCCAGTAGGTGTACCAAAAATATTCAAGGGACATTTTTATCAACTTTTTCATTAAGTTAATCATCTTTCGAAGCAGAATTATTTTCACATTGTTCCTCAACTGTAGTGTTTGATATACCATTTTCTAACTCTGCGTCTCTACTTTAATACAATGTTAAAAACACAATTTCACATTTTGCTAAATAAGACTGAATCGAGCCAGTCGGTCACAAATGTCACCCTATTCCCTTTATAGTACACTACTATTGACCAGAGATGTATGGGTCCTGTTAGTACACTACTGTTGACCAGAGCTGTACAGGCCCTGGTAGTACACTACTGTTGACCCTGCAAAGGGAATAGGGTACCATTAGGATCCAGCCAAAATTCGCTCGTCAGGTTGGATGAAGACACGTCTAGTCACTGTGTTGTGTTATCAGATCCTTTAGAGAAGGATGAAGACAGCAGAGAGTAGGATGTAATCTCTCTCTCTCTCTCTGTCTCTCTCTGTCTCTTTCGCTCTGTCTCTCTCTCTCTCTCTGTCTCCTTCTCTCTCTCTCTTTCTCTCTCTCTTTCTCTCGCTCCTTCTCTCTCTCTATCTCTCGCTCCTTCTCTATCTATCTCTCGCTCCTTCTCTCTCTCTCTGTCTCTCTGTCTCTCTCTCTGTCTCTCTCTCTCTCTGTCTATCTCTCGCTCCTTCTCTCTCTTTCTCTCTCCCCACCTTTCTTTTTCTCTCTGTTTCTCTCTTTCTCTCTCTCTCTTTCTCTTTGTCTCTCTCTCTATCTCTCGCTCTTTCTCTATCTCTTTCTCACTGTCTGTCTCTCTCTTTCACTCATTCCTTCTTTTCCTGAGCAAGTAGGCAGGGTAGGCTAGTGGTTAGAGAGTTGGACTCGTAACCGTTAAAGATTGCAAGTTCAAATCCCCGAGCTGACAAGGTACAAATCTGTCGTTCTCCTCCTGAACAAGGCAGTTAACCCACTGTTCCTAGGCTGTCATTGTAAATAAGAATTTGTTCTTCACTGACTTGCCTAGTTAAATAAAGGTAAAAAAATAAATATGTTTTATTTATCCAGCCTCACTCTTCCCGTCATTAAATCAATAATTTTTTCCGGTTCTCTCTGTTACTGGTGGTAGCAGTACTGGTGGAAGTAGTAGCAGTACTGGTAGTATTAGCAGTACTGGTGGTGGTAGTAGCAGTACTGGTGGTAGTAGCAGCACTGGTGGTAGTAGCAGTACTGGTGGTAGAAGCAGTACTGGTGGTGGTAGTAGCAGTACTGGTGGTGGTAGCAGTACTGGTGGTGGTAGCAGTACTGGTGGTAGTAGCAGTACTGGTGGTAGTAGCAGTACTGGTGGTGGTAGCAGTACTGGTGGTGGTAGCAGTACTGGTGGTGGTAGCAGTACTGGTGGTAGTAGTAGTACTGGTGGTGGTAGCAGTACTGGTGGTAGTAGTAGTACTGGTGGTAGAAGCAGTACTGGTGGTAGTAGCAGTACTGGTGGTAGTAGCAGTACTGGTGGTAGTAGCAGTACTGGTGGTGGTAGCAGTACTGGTGGTAGAAGCTGTACTGGTGGTAGAAGCAGTACTGGTGGTGGTAGTAGCAGTACTGGTGGTAGTAGCAGTACTGGTGGTGGTAGTAGCAGTACTGGTGGTAGTAGCAGTACTGGTGGTGGTAGCAGTACTGGTGGTGGTAGCAGTACTGGTGGTAGTAGCAGTACTGGTGGTAGTAGCAGTACTGGTGGTAGTAGCAGTACTGGTGGTGGTAGCAGTACTGGTGGTGGTAGCAGTACTGGTGGTGGTAGTAGTACTGGTGGTGGTAGCAGTACTGGTGGTAGTAGTAGTACTGGTGGTAGTAGCAGTACTGGTGGTAGTAGTAGTACTGGTGGTAGTAGCAGTACTGGTGGTAGTAGTAGTACTGGTGGTAGTAGCAGTACTGGTGGTGGTAGCAGTACTGGTGGTAGTAGAAGCAGTACTGGTAGTAGTAGCAGAACTGGTGGTGGTAGTAGCAGTACTGGTGGTAGTAGTAGCAGTACTGGTGGTGGTAGTAGTAGTACTGGTGGTAGTAGTAGCAGTACTGGTGGTGGTAGTAGCAGTACTGGTGGTGGTAGTCGCAGTACTGGTGGTGGTAGCAGTACTGGTGGTAGTAGTAGCAGTACTGGTGGTAGTAGCAGTACTGGTGGTGGTAGCAGTACTGGTGGTAGTAGCAGTACTGGTGGTGGTAGTAGCAGTACTGGTGGTGGTAGCAGTACTGGTGGTAGTAGCAGTACTGGTGGTAGTAGCAGTACTGGTGGTGGTAGTAGCAGTACTGGTGGTGGTAGTAGCAGTACTGGTGGTAGTAGCAGCACTGGTGGTAGTAGCATTACTGGTGGTAGTAGTAGTACTGGTGGTAGTAGCAGTACTGGTGGTAGTAGTAGTACTGGTGGTAGTAGCAGTACTGGTGGTGGTAGCAGTACTGGTGGTGGTAGCAGTACTGGTGGTAGTAGCAGTACTGGTGGTAGTAGCAGTACTGGTGGTAGTAGCAGTACTGGTGGTAGTAGCAGTACTGGTGGTGGTAGTAGCAGTACTGGTGGTGGTAGTAGCAGTACTGGTGGTAGTAGCAGTACTGGTGGTTGTAGCAGTACTGGTGGTAGAAGCAGTACTGGTGGTGGTAGTAGCAGTACTGGTGGTAGTAGCAGTACTGGTGGTGGTAGCAGTACTGGTGGTAGTAGCAGTACTGATGGTGGTAGCAGTACTGGTGGTGGTAGCAGTACTGGTGGTAGTAGCAGTACTGGTGGTAGTAGCAGTACTGGTGGTGGTAGCAGTACTGGTGGTGGTAGCAGTACTGGTGTTGGTAGCAGTACTGGTGGTAGTAGTAGTACTGGTGGTGGTAGAAGTACTGGTGGTAGTAGTAGTACTGGTGGTAGTAGCAGTACTGGTGGTAGTACTAGTACTGGTGGTAGTAGCAGTACTGGTGGTGGTAGCAGTACTGGTGATGGTAGCAGTACTGGTGGTGGTAGCAGTACTGGTGGTAGTAGTAGTACTGGTGGTAGTATCAGTACTGGTGGTAGTAGTAGTACTGGTGGTAGTAGCAGTACTGGTGGTGGTAGCAGTACTGGTGGTGGTAGCAGTACTGGTGGTAGTAGTAGTACTGGTAGTAGTAGCAGAACTGGTGGTAGTAGCAATACTGGTGGTAGTAGCAGTACTGTTGGTAGTAGCAGTACTGGTAGTGGTAGCAGTACTGGTGGTGGTAGCAGTACTGGTGGTAGTACTAGCAGTACTGGTGGTGGTAGTAGTACTGGTGGTAGTAGTAGTACTGGTGGTAGTAGTAGCAGTACTGGTGGTAGCAGCAGTACTGGTGGTAGCAGCAGTACTGGTGGTAGTAGCAGTACTGGTGGTGGTAGCAGCACTGGTGGTAGTAGTAGCAGTACTGGTGGTGGTAGTAGCAGTACTGGTGGTGGTAGTAGCAGTACTGGTGGTAGTAGTACTGGTGGTAGTAGTAGCAGTACTGGTGGTAGTAGCAGTACTGGTGGTAGTAGCAGTACTGGTGGTAGTAGCAGTACTGGTGGTGGTAGTAGCAGTACTGGTGGTGGTAGTAGCAGTACTAGTGGTAGTAGCAGTACTGGTGGTAGTACCAGTACTGGTGGTGGTAGCAGTACTGGTGGTAGTAGCAGTACTGGTGGTAGTAGCAGTACTGGTGGTAGTAGCAGTACTGGTGGTGGTAGTAGCAGTACTGGTGGTGGTAGTAGCAGTACTGGTGGTGGTAGTAGCAGTACTGGTGGTAGTAGCAGCACTGGTGGTAGTAGCAGTACTGGTGGTAGTAGCAGTACTGGTGGTGGTAGCAGTACTGGTGGTGGTAGCAGTACTGGTGGTGGTAGCAGTACTGGTGGTAGAAGCAGTACTGGTGGTAGTAGTAGTATTGGTGGTGGTAGCAGTACTGGTGGTAATAGTAGTACTGGTGGTAGTAGCAGTACTGGTGGTGGTAGCAGTACTGGTGGTAGTAGTAGTACTGGTGGTAGTAGCAGTACTGGTGGTGGTAGCAGTACTGGTGGTGGTAGCAGTACTGGTGGTAGTAGCAGTACTGGTGGTAGTAGTAGTACTGGTGGTAGTAGCAGTACTGGTGGTGGTAGCAGTACTGGTGGTAGAAGCAGTACTGGTGGTAGTAGCAGTACTGGTGGTAGTAGCAGTACTGGTGGTAGTAGCAGTACTGGTGGTGGTAGTAGCAGTACTGGTGGTAGTAGCAGTACTGGTGGTGGTAGCAGTACTGGTGGTAGAAGCTGTACTGGTGGTAGAAGCAGTACTGGTGGTGGTAGTAGCAGTACTGGTGGTAGTAGCAGTACTGGTGGTGGTAGCAGTACTGGTGGTAGTAGCAGTACTGGTGGTGGTAGCAGTACTGGTGGTGGTAGCAGTACTGGTGGTAGTAGCAGTACTGGTGGTAGTAGCAGTACTGGTGGTAGTAGCAGTACTGGTGGTGGTAGCAGTACTGGTGGTGGTAGCAGTACTGGTGGTGGTAGTAGTACTGGTGGTGGTAGCAGTACTGGTGGTGGTAGTAGTACTGGTGGTGGTAGCAGTACTGGTGGTAGTAGTAGTAATGGTGGTAGTAGCAGTACTGGTGGTAGTAGCAGTACTGGTGGTAGTAGCAGTACTGGTGGTGGTAGCAGTACTGGTGGTGGTAGCAGTACTGGTGGTGGTAGCAGTACTGGTGGTAGTAGTAGTACTGGTGGTAGTAGCAGTACTGGTGGTAGTAGCAGTACTGGTGGTGGTAGTAGCAGTACTGGTGGTGGTAGTAGCAGTACTGGTGGTGGTAGTAGCAGTACTGGTGGTGGTAGTAGCAGTACTGGTGGTAGTAGCAGCACTGGTGGTAGTAGCAGTACTGGTGGTAGTAGCAGTACTGGAGGTGGTAGCAGTACTGGTGGTGGTAGCAGTACTGGTGGTGGTAGCAGTACTGGTGGTAGTAGCAGTACTGGTGGTAGTAGTAGTACTGGTGGTGGTAGCAGTACTGGTGGTAATAGTAGTACTGGTGGTAGTAGCAGTACTGGTGGTAGTAGCAGTACTGGTGGTAGTAGTAGTACTGGTGGTAGTAGCAGTACTGGTGGTGGTAGCAGTACTGGTGGTGGTAGCAGTACTGGTGGTGGTAGCAGTACTGTGGTAGTAGCAGTACTGGTGGTAGTAGCAGTACTGGTGGTAGTAGTAGTACTGGTGGTAGTAGCAGTACTGGTGGTGGTAGCAGTACTGGTGGTAGAAGCAGTACTGGTGGTAGTAGCAGTACTGGTGGTAGTAGCAGTACTGGTGGTAGTAGCAGTACTGGTGGTGGTAGTAGCAGTACTGGTGGTAGTAGCAGTACTGGTGGTGGTAGCAGTACTGGTGGTAGTAGCAGTACTGGTGGTGGTAGCAGTACTGGTGGTGGAAGCAGTACTGGTGGTAGTAGCAGTACTGGTGGTAGTAGCAGTACTGGTGGTAGGAGCAGTACTGGTGGTGGTAGCAATACTGGTGGTGGTAGCAGTACTGGTGGTGGTAGCAGTACTGGTGGTGGTAGTAGTACTGGTGGTGGTAGCAGTACTGGTGGTGGTAGCAGTACTGGTGGTAGTAGCAGTACTGGTGGTAGTAGTAGTACTGGTGGTGGTAGCAGTACTGGTGGTAATAGTAGTACTGGTGGTAGTAGCAGTACTGGTGGTAGTAGCAGTACTGGTGGTAGTAGTAGTACTGGTGGTAGTAGCAGTACTGGTGGTGGTAGCAGTACTAGTGGTGGTAGCAGTACTGGTGGTGGTAGCAGTACTGGTGGTAGTAGCAGTACTGGTGGTAGTAGCAGTACTGGTGGTAGTAGTAGTACTGGTGGTAGTAGCAGTACTGGTGGTGGTAGCAGTACTGGTGGTAGAAGCAGTACTGGTGGTAGTAGCAGTACTGGTGGTAGTAGCAGTACTGGTGGTAGTAGCAGTACTGGTGGTGGTAGTAGCAGTACTGGTGGTAGTAGCAGTACTGGTGGTGGTAGCAGTACTGGTGGTAGAAGCTGTACTGGTGGTAGAAGCAGTACTGGTGGTGGTAGTAGCAGTACTGGTGGTAGTAGCAGTACTGGTGGTGGTAGCAGTACTGGTGGTAGTAGCAGTACTGGTGGTGGTAGCAGTACTGGTGGTGGAAGCAGTACTGGTGGTAGTAGCAGTACTGGTGGTAGTAGCAGTACTGGTGGTAGGAGCAGTACTGGTGGTGGTAGCAGTACTGGTGGTGGTAGCAGTACTGGTGGTGGTAGTAGTACTGGTGGTGGTAGTAGTACTGGTGGTGGTAGCAGTACTGGTGGTAGTAGTAGTACTGGTGGTAGTAGCAGTACTGGTGGTAGTAGTAGTACTGGTGGTAGTAGCAGTACTGGTGGTGGTAGCTGTACTGGTGGTAGTAGTAGTACTGGTGGTAGTAGCAGTACTGGTGGTAGTAGCAGTACTGGTGGTAGTAGTAGTACTGGTGGTGGTAGCAGTACTGGTGGTGGTAGCAGTACTGGTGGTAGTAGTAGCAGTACTGGTGGTAGTAGTAGCAGTACTGGTGGTGGTAGTAGCAGTACTGGTGGTAGTAGTAGCAGTACTGGTGGTGGTAGTAGTAGTACTGGTGGTAGTAGTAGCAGTACTGGTGGTGGTAGTAGCAGTACTGGTGGTGGTAGTAGCAGTACTGGTGGTAGTAGCAGTACTGGTGGTGGTAGCAGTACTGGTGGTAGTAGTAGCAGTACTGGTGGTGGTAGCAGTACTGGTGGTGGTAGCAGTACTGGTGGTAGTAGCAGTACTGGTGGTGGTTTAGCAGTACTGGTGTGGTAGCAGTACTGGTGGTAGTAGCAGTACTGGTGGTAGTAGCAGTACTGGTGGTGGTAGTAGCAGTACTGGTGGTGGTAGTAGCAGTACTGGTGGTGGTAGTAGCAGTACTGGTGGTAGTAGCAGCACTGGTGGTAGTAGCAGTACTGGTGGTAGTAGTAGTACTGGTGGTAGTAGCAGTACTGGTGGTAGTAGTAGTACTGGTGGTGGTAGCAGTACTGGTGGTGGTAGCAGTACTGGTGGTGGTAGCAGTACTGGTGGTGGTAGCAGTACTGGTGGTAGTAGCAGTACTGGTGGTAGTAGCAGTACTGGTGGTAGTAGCAGTACTGGTGGTGGTAGCAGTACTGGTGGTGGTAGCAGTACTGGTGGTAGTAGTAGTACTGGTGGTGGTAGCAGTACTGGTGGTAGTAGTAGTACTGGTGGTAGTAGCAGTACTGGTGGTAGTAGTAGTACTGGTGGTAGTAGCAGTACTGGTGGTGGTAGCAGTACTGGTGGTAGTAGTAGTACTGGTGGTAGTAGCAGTACTGGTGGTAGTAGTAGTACTGGTGGTAGTAGCAGTACTGGTGGTGGTAGCAGTACTGGTGGTGGTAGTAGCAGTACTGGTGGTAGTAGCAGTACTGGTGGTGGTAGCAGTACTGGTGGTAGTAGCAGTACTGGTGGTGGTAGCAGTACTGGTGGTGGTAGCAGTACTGGTGGTAGTAGCAGTACTGGTGGTAGTAGCAGTACTGGTGGTGGTAGCAGTACTGGTGGTGGTAGCAGTACTGGTGGTGGTAGCAGTACTGGTGGTGGTAGCAGTACTGGTGGTAGTAGCAGTACTGGTGGTAGTAGCAGTACTGGTGGTAGTAGCAGTACTGGTGGTAGTAGCAGTACTGGTGGTGGTAGTAGCAGTACTGGTGGTGGTAGTAGCAGTACTGGTGGTGGTAGCAGTACTGGTGGTAGAAGCAGTACTGGTGGTGGTAGTAGCAGTACTGGTGGTGGTAGCAGTACTGGTGGTAGTAGCAGTACTGGTGGTGGTAGCAGTACTGGTGGTGGTAGCAGTACTGGTGGTAGTAGCAGTACTGGTGGTGGTAGTAGCAGTACTGGTGGTGGTAGCAGTACTGGTGGTAGAAGCAGTACTGGTGGTGGTAGTAGCAGTACTGGTGGTGGTAGCAGTACTGGTGGTAGTAGCAGTACTGGTGGTGGTAGCAGTACTGGTGGTAGTAGCAGTACTGGTGGTGGTAGCAGTACTGGTGGTAGTAGCAGTACTGGTGGTAGTAGTAGTACTGGTGGTGGTAGCAGTACTGGTGGTAGTAGTAGTACTGGTGGTAGTAGCAGTACTGGTGGTAGTAGTAGTACTGGTGGTAGTAGCAGTACTGGTGGTGGTAGCAGTACTGGTGGTGGTAGCAGTACTGGTGGTAGTAGCAGTACTGGTGGTAGTAGCAGTACTGGTGGTAGGAGCAGTACTGGTGGTAGTAGTAGTACTGGTGGTGGTAGCAGTACTGGTGGTGGTAGCAGTACTGGTGGTGGTAGCAGTACTGGTGGTAGTAGCAGTACTGGTGGTAGTAGCAGTACTGGTGGTGGTAGCAGTACTGGTGGTAGTAGTAGTACTGGTGGTGGTAGCAGTACTGGTGGTAGTAGTAGTACTGGTGGTAGTAGCAGTACTGGTGGTAGTAGTAGTACTGGTGGTAGTAGCAGTACTGGTGGTGGAAGCAGTACTGGTGGTAGTAGTAGTACTGGTGGTAGTAGCAGTACTGGTGGTAGTAGTAGTACTGGTGGTAGTAGCAGTACTGGTGGTGGTAGCAGTACTGGTGGTGGTAGTAGCAGTACTGGTGGTAGTAGCAGTACTGGTGGTGGTAGCAGTACTGGTGGTAGTAGCAGTACTGGTGGTGGTAGCAGTACTGGTGGTGGTAGCAGTACTGGTGGTAGTAGCAGTACTGGTGGTAGTAGCAGTACTGGTGGTGGTAGCAGTACTGGTGGTGGTAGCAGTACTGGTGGTAGTAGCAGTACTGGTGGTAGTAGCAGTACTGGTGGTAGTAGCAGTACTGGTGGTGGTAGTAGCAGTACTGGTGGTGGTAGTAGCAGTACTGGTGGTGGTAGCAGTACTGGTGGTAGAAGCAGTACTGGTGGTGGTAGTAGCAGTACTGGTGGTGGTAGCAGTACTGGTGGTAGTAGCAGTACTGGTGGTGGTAGCAGTACTGGTGGTGGTAGCAGTACTGGTGGTAGTAGCAGTACTGGTGGTGGTAGTAGCAGTACTGGTGGTGGTAGCAGTACTGGTGGTAGAAGCAGTACTGGTGGTGGTAGTAGCAGTACTGGTGGTGGTAGCAGTACTGGTGGTAGTAGCAGTACTGGTGGTGGTAGCAGTACTGGTGGTGGTAGCAGTACTGGTGGTGGTAGCAGTACTGGTGGTAGTAGCAGTACTGGTGGTAGTAGTAGTACTGGTGGTGGTAGCAGTACTGGTGGTAGTAGTAGTACTGGTGGTAGTAGCAGTACTGGTGGTAGTAGTAGTACTGGTGGTAGTAGCAGTACTGGTGGTGGTAGCAGCACTGGTGGTGGTAGCAGTACTGGTGGTAGTAGTAGTACTGGTGGTAGTAGCAGTACTGGTGGTAGGAGCAGTACTGGTGGTAGTAGTAGTACTGGTGGTAGTAGCAGTACTGGTGGTGGTAGCAGTACTGGTGGTAGTAGCAGTACTGGTGGTAGTAGCAGTACTGGTGGTAGTAGCAGTACTGGTGGTGGTAGTAGCAGTACTGGTGGTGGTGGTAGCAGTACTGGTGGTAGAAGCAGTACTGGTGGTGGTAGTAGCAGTACTGGTGGTGGTAGTAGCAGTACTGGTGGTAGTAGCAGTACTGGTGGTGGTAGCAGTACTGGTGGTAGTAGCAGTACTGGTGGTGGTAGCAGTACTGGTGGTGGTAGCAGTACTGGTGGTAGTAGTAGTAATGGTGGTGGTAGCAGTACTGGTGGTAGTTGTAGTACTGGTGGTAGTAGCAGTACTGGTGGTAGTAGTAGTACTGGTGGTAGTAGCAGTACTGGTGGTGGTAGCAGTACTGGTGGTGGTAGCAGTACTGGTGGTGGTAGCAGTACTGGTGGTAGTAGCAGTACTGGTGGTAGTAGTAGTACTGGTGGTAGTAGCAGTACTGGTGGTGGTAGCAGTACTGGTGGTGGTAGCAGTACTGGTGGTAGTAGTAGCAGTACTGGTAGTAGTAGCAGTACTGGTGGTGGTAGTAGCAGTACTGGTGGTAGTAGTAGCAGTACTGGTGGTGGTAGTAGTAGTACTGGTGGTAGTAGTAGCAGTACTGGTGGTGGTAGTAGCAGTACTGGTGGTGGTAGTAGCAGTACTGGTGGTAGTAGCAGTAATGGTGGTGGTAGCAGTACTGGTGGTAGTAGTAGCAGTACTGGTGGTAGTAGCAGTACTGGTGGTAGTAGCAGTACTGGTGGTGGTAGCAGTACTGGTGGTGGTAGTAGCAGTACTGGCTGTGGTAGTAGCAGTACTGGTGGTAGTAGCAGTACTGGTGGTAGTAGCAGTACTGGTGGTAGTAGCAGTACTGGTGGTAGTAGTAGTACTGGTGGTAGTAGCAGTACTGGTGGTGGTAGCAGTACTGGTGGTGGTAGCAGTACTGGTGGTGGTAGCAGTACTGGTGGTAGTAGTAGTACTGGTGGTATTAGCAGTACTGGTGGTAGTAGCAGTACTGGTGGTGGTAGTAGCAGTACTGGTGGTAGTAGCAGTACTGGTGGTGGTAGCAGTACTGGTGGTAGTAGCAGTACTGGTGGTAGTAGCAGTACTGGTGGTGGTAGCAGTACTGGTGGTAGTAGCAGTACTGGTGGGTGTAGTAGCAGTACTGGTGGTAGTAGCAGTACTGGTGGTAGTACCAGTACTGGTGGTGGTAGCAGTACTGGTGGTGGTAGCAGTACTGGTGGTAGTAGCAGTACTGGTGGTGGTAGTAGCAGTACTGGTGGTGGTAGTAGCAGTACTGGTGGTGGTAGTAGAAGTACTGGTGGTAGTAGCAGCACTGGTGGTAGTAGCAGTGCTGGTGGTAGTAGTAGTACTGGTGGTAGTAGCAGTACTGGTGGTAGTAGTAGTACTGGTGGTAGTAGCAGTACTGGTGGTGGTAGCAGTACTGGTGGTGGTAGCAGTACTGGTGGTGGTAGCAGTACTGGTGGTAGTAGCAGTACTGGTGGTAGTAGCAGTACTGGTGGTAGTAGCAGTACTGGTGGTAGTAGCAGTACTGGTGATGGTAGCAGTACTGGTGGTAGAAGCAGTACTGGTGGTAGAAGCAGTACTGGTGGTAGTAGCAGTACTGGTGGTAGTAGCAGTACTGGTGGTAGTAGCAGTACTGGTGGTGGTAGTAGCAGTACTGGTGGTGGTAGCAGTACTGGTGGTAGAAGCAGTACTGGTGGTGGTAGCAGTACTGGTGGTGGTAGCAGTACTGGTGGTAGTAGTAGTACTGGTGGTGGTAGCAGTACTGGTGGTAGTAGCAGTACTGGTGGTGGTAGCAGTACTGGTGGTAGTAGCAGTACTGGTGGTAGTAGTAGTACTGGTGGTGGTAGCAGTACTGGTGGTGGTAGTAGTACTGGTGGTGGTAGCAGTACTGGTGGTAGTAGTAGTACTGGTGGTAGTAGCAGTACTGGTGGTGGTAGCAGTACTGGTGGTGGTAGCAGTACTGGTGGTAGTAGCAGTACTGGTGGTGGTAGCAGTACTGGTGGTAGGAGCAGTACTGGTGGTAGTAGCAGTACTGGTGGTAGTAGCAGTACTGGTGGTAGTAGCAGTACTGGTGGTAGTAGCAGTACTGGTGGTAGTAGCAGTGGTGGTACTAGCAGTACGGGTGGTGGTAGTAGCAGTACTGGTGGTGGTAGCAGTACTGGTGGTAGAAGCAGTACTGGTGGTGGTAGTAGCAGTACTGGTGGTGGTAGCAGTACTGGTGGTAGGTAGCAGTACTGGTGGTGGTAGCAGTACTGGTGGTGGTAGCAGTACTGGTGGTAGTAGCAGTACTGGTGGTATAAGCAGTACTGGTGGTGGTAGTAGCAGTACTGGTGGTGGTAGTAGCAGTACTGGTGGTAGTAGCAGTACTGGTGGTGGTAGCAGTACTGGTGGTAGTAGCAGTACTGGTGGTGGTAGCAGTACTGGTGGTGGTAGCAGTACTGGTGGTAGTAGTAGTACTGGTGGTGGTAGCAGTACTGGTGGTAGTAGTAGTACTGGTGGTAGTAGCAGTACTGGTGGTAGTAGTAGTACTGGTGGTAGTAGCAGTACTGGTGGTGGTAGCAGTACTGGTGGTGGTAGCAGTACTGGTGGTGGTAGCAGTACTGGTGGTAGTAGTAGTACTGGTGGTAGTAGCAGTACTGGTGGTAGTAGTAGTACTGGTGGTAGTAGCAGTACTTGTGGTGGTAGCAGTACTGGTGGTGGTAGCAGTACTGGTGGTAGTAGTAGCAGTACTGGTAGTAGTAGCAGTACTGGTGGTGGTAGTAGCAGTACTGGTGGTAGTAGTAGCAGTACTGGTGGTGGTAGTAGTAGTACTGGTGGTAGTAGTAGCAGTACTGGTGGTGGTAGTAGCAGTACTGGTGGTGGTAGTAGCAGTACTGGTGGTAGTAGCAGTAATGGTGGTGGTAGCAGTACTGGTGGTAGTAGTAGCAGTACTGGTGGTAGTAGCAGTACTGGTGGTGGTAGCAGTACTGGTGGTGGTAGCAGTACTGGTGGTAGTAGCAGTACTGGTGGTGGTAGTAGCAGTACTGGTGGTGGTAGTAGCAGTACTGGTGGTGGTAGCAGTACTGGTGGTGGTAGTAGCAGTACTGGTGGTGGTAGCAGTACTGGTGGTAGTAGCAGTACTGGTGGTGGTAGCAGTACTGGTGGTGGTAGCAGTACTGGTGGTGGTAGCAGTACTGGTGGTAGTAGCAGTACTGGTGGTAGTAGTAGTACTGGTGGTGGTAGCAGTACTGGTGGTAGTAGTAGTACTGGTGGTAGTAGCAGTACTGGTGGTAGTAGTAGTACTGGTGGTAGTAGCAGTACTGGTGGTGGTAGCAGCACTGGTGGTGGTAGCAGTACTGGTGGTAGTAGTAGTACTGGTGGTAGTAGCAGTACTGGTGGTAGGAGCAGTACTGGTGGTAGTAGTAGTACTGGTGGTAGTAGCAGTACTGGTGGTGGTAGCAGTACTGGTGGTAGTAGCAGTACTGGTGGTAGTAGCAGTACTGGTGGTAGTAGCAGTACTGGTGGTAGTAGCAGTACTGGTGGTAGTAGCATTACTGGTGGTGGTAGTAGCAGTACTGTTGGTGGTGGTAGCAGTACTGGTGGTAGAAGCAGTACTGGTGGTGGTAGTAGCAGTACTGGTGGTGGTAGTAGCAGTACTGGTGGTAGTAGCAGTACTGGTGGTGGTAGCAGTACTGGTGGTAGTAGCAGTACTGGTGGTGGTAGCAGTACTGGTGGTGGTAGCAGTACTGGTGGTAGTAGTAGTAATGGTGGTGGTAGCAGTACTGGTGGTAGTTGTAGTACTGGTGGTAGTAGCAGTACTGGTGGTAGTAGTAGTACTGGTGGTAGTAGCAGTACTGGTGGTGGTAGCAGTACTGGTGGTGGTAGCAGTACTGGTGGTGGTAGCAGTACTGGTGGTAGTAGTAGTACTGGTGGTAGTAGCAGTACTGGTGGTAGTAGTAGTACTGGTGGTAGTAGCAGTACTGGTGGTGGTAGCAGTACTGGTGGTGGTAGCAGTACTGGTGGTAGTAGTAGCAGTACTGGTAGTAGTAGCAGTACTGGTGGTGGTAGTAGCAGTACTGGTGGTAGTAGTAGCAGTACTGGTGGTGGTAGTAGTAGTACTGGTGGTAGTAGTAGCAGTACTGGTGGTGGTAGTAGCAGTACTGGTGGTGGTAGTAGCAGTACTGGTGGTAGTAGCAGTAATGGTGGTGGTAGCAGTACTGGTGGTAGTAGTAGCAGTACTGGTGGTAGTAGCAGTACTGGTGGTAGTAGCAGTACTGGTGGTGGTAGCAGTACTGGTGGTGGTAGTAGCAGTACTGGCTGTGTTAGTAGCAGTACTGGTGGTAGTAGCAGTACTGGTGGTAGTAGCAGTACTGGTGGTAGTAGCAGTACTGGTGGTAGTAGTAGTACTGGTGGTAGTAGCAGTACTGGTGGTGGTAGCAGTACTGGTGGTGGTAGCAGTACTGGTGGTGGTAGCAGTACTGGTGGTAGTAGTAGTACTGGTGGTATTAGCAGTACTGGTGGTAGTAGCAGTACTGGTGGTGGTAGTAGCAGTACTGGTGGTAGTAGCAGTACTGGTGGTGGTAGCAGTACTGGTGGTAGTAGCAGTACTGGTGGTAGTAGTAGCAGTACTGGTGGTGGTAGTAGTAGTACTGGTGGTAGTAGTAGCAGTACTGGTGGTGGTAGTAGCAGTACTGGTGGTGGTAGTAGCAGTACTGGTGGTAGTAGCAGTAATGGTGGTGGTAGCAGTACTGGTGGTAGTAGTAGCAGTACTGGTGGTAGTAGCAGTACTGGTGGTAGTAGCAGTACTGGTGGTGGTAGCAGTACTGGTGGTGGTAGTAGCAGTACTGGCTGTGTTAGTAGCAGTACTGGTGGTAGTAGCAGTACTGGTGGTAGTAGCAGTACTGGTGGTAGTAGCAGTACTGGTGGTAGTAGTAGTACTGGTGGTAGTAGCAGTACTGGTGGTGGTAGCAGTACTGGTGGTGGTAGCAGTACTGGTGGTGGTAGCAGTACTGGTGGTAGTAGTAGTACTGGTGGTATTAGCAGTACTGGTGGTAGTAGCAGTACTGGTGGTGGTAGTAGCAGTACTGGTGGTAGTAGCAGTACTGGTGGTGGTAGCAGTACTGGTGGTAGTAGCAGTACTGGTGGTAGTAGCAGTACTGGTGGTGGTAGCAGTACTGGTGGTAGTAGCAGTACTGGTGGTAGTAGCAGTACTGGTGGTGGTAGCAGTACTGGTGGTAGTAGCAGTACTGGTGGGTGTAGTAGCAGTACTGGTGGTAGTAGCAGTACTGGTGGTAGTACCAGTACTGGTGGTGGTAGCAGTACTGGTGGTGGTAGCAGTACTGGTGGTAGTAGCAGTACTGGTGGTGGTAGTAGCAGTACTGGTGGTGGTAGTAGCAGTACTGGTGGTGGTAGTAGCAGTACTGGTGGTAGTAGCAGCACTGGTGGTAGTAGCAGTGCTGGTGGTAGTAGTAGTACTGGTGGTAGTAGCAGTACTGGTGGTAGTAGTAGTACTGGTGGTAGTAGCAGTACTGGTGGTGGTAGCAGTACTGGTGGTGGTAGCAGTACTGGTGGTAGTAGCAGTACTGGTGGTAGTAGCAGTACTGGTGGTAGTAGCAGTACTGGTGGTAGTAGTAGTACTGGTGGTAGTAGCAGTACTGGTGGTGGTAGCAGTACTGGTGGTAGAAGCAGTACTGGTGGTAGTAGCAGTACTGGTGGTAGTAGCAGTACTGGTGATAGTAGCAGTACTGGTGGTAGTAGCAGTACTGGTGGTGGTAGTAGCAGTACTGGTGGTGGTAGCAGTACTGGTGGTAGAAGCAGTACTGGTGGTGGTAGTAGCAGTACTGGTGGTGGTAGCAGTACTGGTGGTAGTAGCAGTACTGGTGGTGGTAGCAGTACTGGTGGTGGTAGCAGTACTGGTGGTGGTAGCAGTACTGGTGGTAGTAGCAGTACTGGTGGTAGTAGTAGTACTGGTGGTGGTAGCAGTACTGGTGGTGGTAGTAGT
The DNA here is from genome assembly GCF_965601325.2 of Salmo salar. NCBI lineage: Eukaryota > Metazoa > Chordata > Actinopteri > Salmoniformes > Salmonidae > Salmo > Salmo salar. The sequence goes on from NC_138297.1 coordinate 5,652,993, forward strand.
ACTGGTGGTAGTAGCAGTACTGGTGGTAGTAGTAGTACTGGTGGTAGTAGCAGTAATGGTGGTGGTAGCAGTACTGGTGGTGGTAGCAGTACTGGTGGTAGTAGTAGTACTGGTTGTAGTAGCAGTACTGGTGGTAGGAGCAGTACTGGTGGTAGTAGTAGTACTGGTGGTAGTAGCAGTACTGGTGGTGGTAGCAGTACTGGTGGTAGTAGCAGTACTGGTGGTAGTAGCAGTACTGGTGGTAGTAGCAGTACTGGTGGTAGTAGCATTACTGGTGGTGGTAGTAGCAGTACTGGTGGTGGTGGTAGCAGTACTGGTGGTATAAGCAGTACTGGTGGTGGTAGTAGCAGTACTGGTGGTGGTAGTAGCAGTACTGGTGGTAGTAGCAGTACTGGTGGTGGTAGCAGTACTGGTGGTAGTAGCAGTACTGGTGGTGGTAGCAGTACTGGTGGTGGTAGCAGTACTGGTGGTAGTAGTAGTACTGGTGGTGGTAGCAGTACTGGTGGTAGTAGTAGTACTGGTGGTAGTAGCAGTACTGGTGGTAGTAGTAGTACTGGTGGTAGTAGCAGTACTGGTGGTGGTAGCAGTACTGGTGGTGGTAGCAGTACTGGTGGTGGTAGCAGTACTGGTGGTAGTAGTAGTACTGGTGGTAGTAGCAGTACTGGTGGTAGTAGTAGTACTGGTGGTAGTAGCAGTACTGGTGGTGGTAGCAGTACTGGTGGTGGTAGCAGTACTGGTGGTAGTAGTAGCAGTACTGGTAGTAGTAGCAGTACTGGTGGTGGTAGTAGCAGTACTGGTGGTAGTAGTAGCAGTACTGGTGGTGGTAGTAGCAGTACTGGTGGTAGTAGTAGCAGTACTGGTGGTAGTAGCAGTACTGGTGGTAGTAGCAGTACTGGTGGTAGTAGCAGTACTGGTGGTGGTAGCAGTACTGGTGGTGGTAGTAGCAGTACTGGCTGTGGTAGTAGCAGTACTGGTGGTAGTAGCAGTACTGGTGGTAGTAGCAGTACTGGTGGTAGTAGTAGTACTGGTGGTAGTAGCAGTACTGGTGGTGGTAGCAGTACTGGTGGTGGTAGCAGTACTGGTGGTAGTAGTAGTACTGGTGGTAGTAGCAGTACTGGTGGTAGTAGTAGTACTGGTGGTAGTAGCAGTACTGGTGGTGGTAGCAGTACTGGTGGTGGTAGCAGTACTGGTGGTAGTAGTAGCAGTACTGGTAGTAGTAGCAGTACTGGTGGTGGTAGTAGCAGTACTGGTGGTAGTAGTAGCAGTACTGGTGGTGGTAGTAGCAGTACTGGTGGTAGTAGTAGCAGTACTGGTGGTAGTAGCAGTACTGGTGGTAGTAGCAGTACTGGTGGTAGTAGCAGTACTGGTGGTGGTAGCAGTACTGGTGGTGGTAGTAGCAGTACTGGCTGTGGTAGTAGCAGTACTGGTGGTAGTAGCAGTACTGGTGGTAGTAGCAGTACTGGTGGTAGTAGTAGTACTGGTGGTAGTAGCAGTACTGGTGGTGGTAGCAGTACTGGTGGTGGTAGCAGTACTGGTGGTGGTAGCAGTACTGGTGGTAGTAGTAGTACTGGTGGTATTAGCAGTACTGGTGGTAGTAGCAGTACTGGTGGTAGTAGCAGTACTGGTGGTAGTAGTAGTACTGGTGGTAGTAGCAGTACTGGTGGTGGTAGCAGTACTGGTGGTAGAAGCAGTACTGGTGGTAGTAGCAGTACTGGTGGTAGTAGCAGTACTGGTGGTGGTAGTAGCAGTACTGGTGGTGGTAGTAGCAGTACTGGTGGTAGTAGCAGTGCTGGTGGTGGTAGCAGTATTGGTGGTAGAAGCAGTACTGGTGGTGGTAGTAGCAGTACTGGTGGTAGTAGCAGTACTGGTGGTGGTAGCAGTACTGGTGGTGGTAGCAGTACTGGTGGTGGTAGCAGTACTGGTGGTAGTAGTAGTACTGGTGGTAGTAGCAGTACTGGTGGTAGTAGCAGTACTGGTGGTAGTACCAGTACTGGTGGTGGTAGCAGTACTGGTGGTAGTAGTAGTACTGGTGGTGGTAGCAGTACTGGTGGTAGTAGTAGTACTGGTGGTAGTAGCAGTACTGGTGGTAGTAGTAGTACTGGTGGTGGTAGCAGAACTGGTGGTGGTTAGCAGCACTGGTGGTGGTAGCAGTACTGGTGGTGGTAGCAGTACTGGTGGTAGTAGTAGTACTGGTGGTGGTAGCAGTACTGGTGGTAGTAGTAGTACTGGTGGTAGTAGCAGTACTGGTGGTAGTAGCAGTACTGGTGGTAGTAGCAGTACTGGTGGTGGTAGCAGTACTGGTGGTGGTAGTAGCAGTACTGGCTGTGGTAGGTGCAGTACTGGTGGTAGTAGCATTACTGGTGGTAGTAGCAGTACTGGTGGTAGTAGTAGTACTGGTGGTAGTAGCAGTACTGGTGGTGGTAGCAGTACTGGTGGTGGTAGCAGTACTGGTGGTGGTAGTAGCAGTACTGGTGGTGGTAGTAGCAGTACTGGTGGTAGTAGCAGTGCTGGTGGTGGTAGCAGTATTGGTGGTAGAAGCAGTACTGGTGGTGGTAGTAGCAGTACTGGTGGTAGTAGCAGTACTGGTGGTGGTAGCAGTACTGGTGGTGGTAGCAGTACTGGTGGTGGTAGCAGTACTGGTGGTGGTAGCAGTACTGGTGGTAGTAGTAGTACTGGTGGTAGTAGCAGTACTGGTGGTAGTAGCAGTACTGGTGGTAGTAGCAGTACTGGTGGTGGTAGCAGTACTGGTGGTGGTAGCAGTACTGGTGGTAGTAGTAGTACTGGTGGTGGTAGCAGTACTGGTGGTAGTAGTAGTACTGGTGGTAGGAGCAGTACTGGTGGTAGTAGTAGTACTGGTGGTGGTAGCAGAACTGGTGGTGGTTAGCAGCACTGGTGGTGGTAGCAGTACTGGTGGTGGTAGCAGAACTGGTGGTAGTAGTAGTACTGGTGGTAGTAGCAGTACTGGTGGTAGTAGCAGTACTGGTGGTAGTAGTAGTACTGGTGGTAGTAGCAGTACTGGTGGTGGTAGCAGTACTGGTGGTGGTAGCAGTACAGGTGGTAGTAGTAGCAGTACTGGTAGTAGTAGCAGTACTGGTGGTGGTAGTAGCAGTACTGGTGGTAGTAGTAGCAGTACTGGTGGTGGTAGTAGCAGTACTGGTGATAGTAGTAGCAGTACTGGTGGTGGTAGTAGCAGTACTGGTGGTGGTAGTAGCAGTACTGGTGGTAGTAGCAGTACTGGTGGTAGTAGTAGCAGTACTGGTGGTAGTAGTAGCAGTACTGGTGGTAGTAGCAGTACTGGTGGTAGTAGCAGTACTGGTGGTAGTAGCAGTACTGGTGGTGGTAGCAGTACTGGTGGTAGTAGCAGTACTGGTGGTGGTAGTAGAAGTACTAGTGGTAGTAGCAGTACTGGTGGTAGTACCAGTACTGGTGGTGGTAGCAGTACTGGTGGCAGTAGCAGTACTGGTGGTAGTAGCAGTACTGGTGGTGGTAGTAGCAGTACTGGTGGTGGTAGTAGCAGTACTGGTGGTAGTAGCAGCACTGGTGGTAGTAGCAGTACTGGTGGTGGTAGCAGTACTGGCAGTGGTAGCAGTACTGGTGGTGGTAGCAGTACTGGTGGTGGTAGCAGTACTGGTGGTGGTAGCAGTACTGGTGGTGGTAGCAGTACTGGTGGTAGTAGTAGTACTGGTGGTAGTAGCAGTACTGGTGGTAGTAGTAGTACTGGTGGTAGTAGCAGTACTGGTGGTGGTAGCAGTACTGGTGGTGGTAGCAGTACTGGTGGTAGTAGTAGCAGTACTGGTAGTAGTAGCAGTACTGGTGGTGGTAGTAGCAGTACTGGTGGTAGTAGTAGCAGTACTGGTGGTGGTAGTAGCAGTACTGGTGGTAGTAGTAGCAGTACTGGTGGTAGTAGCAGTACTGGTGGTAGTAGCAGTACTGGTGGTAGTAGCAGTACTGGTGGTGGTAGCAGTACTGGTGGTGGTAGTAGCAGTACTGGCTGTGGTAGTAGCAGTACTGGTGGTAGTAGCAGTACTGGTGGTAGTAGCAGTACTGGTGGTAGTAGCAGTACTGGTGGTAGTAGCATTACTGGTGGTGGTAGTAGCAGTACTGGTGGTGGTGGTAGCAGTACTGGTGGTATAAGCAGTACTGGTGGTGGTAGTAGCAGTACTGGTGGTGGTAGTAGCAGTACTGGTGGTAGTAGCAGTACTGGTGGTGGTAGCAGTACTGGTGGTAGTAGCAGTACTGGTGGTGGTAGCAGTACTGGTGGTGGTAGCAGTACTGGTGGTAGTAGTAGTACTGGTGGTGGTAGCAGTACTGGTGGTAGTAGTAGTACTGGTGGTAGTAGCAGTACTGGTGGTAGTAGTAGTACTGGTGGTAGTAGCAGTACTGGTGGTGGTAGCAGTACTGGTGGTGGTAGCAGTACTGGTGGTGGTAGCAGTACTGGTGGTAGTAGTAGTACTGGTGGTAGTAGCAGTACTGGTGGTAGTAGTAGTACTGGTGGTAGTAGCAGTACTGGTGGTGGTAGCAGTACTGGTGGTGGTAGCAGTACTGGTGGTAGTAGTAGCAGTACTGGTAGTAGTAGCAGTACTGGTGGTGGTAGTAGCAGTACTGGTGGTAGTAGTAGCAGTACTGGTGGTGGTAGTAGCAGTACTGGTGGTAGTAGTAGCAGTACTGGTGGTAGTAGCAGTACTGGTGGTAGTAGCAGTACTGGTGGTAGTAGCAGTACTGGTGGTGGTAGCAGTACTGGTGGTGGTAGTAGCAGTACTGGCTGTGGTAGTAGCAGTACTGGTGGTAGTAGCAGTACTGGTGGTAGTAGCAGTACTGGTGGTAGTAGTAGTACTGGTGGTAGTAGCAGTACTGGTGGTGGTAGCAGTACTGGTGGTGGTAGCAGTACTGGTGGTAGTAGTAGTACTGGTGGTAGTAGCAGTACTGGTGGTAGTAGTAGTACTGGTGGTAGTAGCAGTACTGGTGGTGGTAGCAGTACTGGTGGTGGTAGCAGTACTGGTGGTAGTAGTAGCAGTACTGGTAGTAGTAGCAGTACTGGTGGTGGTAGTAGCAGTACTGGTGGTAGTAGTAGCAGTACTGGTGGTGGTAGTAGCAGTACTGGTGGTAGTAGTAGCAGTACTGGTGGTAGTAGCAGTACTGGTGGTAGTAGCAGTACTGGTGGTAGTAGCAGTACTGGTGGTGGTAGCAGTACTGGTGGTGGTAGTAGCAGTACTGGCTGTGGTAGTAGCAGTACTGGTGGTAGTAGCAGTACTGGTGGTAGTAGCAGTACTGGTGGTAGTAGTAGTACTGGTGGTAGTAGCAGTACTGGTGGTGGTAGCAGTACTGGTGGTGGTAGCAGTACTGGTGGTGGTAGCAGTACTGGTGGTAGTAGTAGTACTGGTGGTATTAGCAGTACTGGTGGTAGTAGCAGTACTGGTGGTAGTAGCAGTACTGGTGGTAGTAGTAGTACTGGTGGTAGTAGCAGTACTGGTGGTGGTAGCAGTACTGGTGGTAGAAGCAGTACTGGTGGTAGTAGCAGTACTGGTGGTAGTAGCAGTACTGGTGGTGGTAGTAGCAGTACTGGTGGTGGTAGTAGCAGTACTGGTGGTAGTAGCAGTGCTGGTGGTGGTAGCAGTATTGGTGGTAGAAGCAGTACTGGTGGTGGTAGTAGCAGTACTGGTGGTAGTAGCAGTACTGGTGGTGGTAGCAGTACTGGTGGTGGTAGCAGTACTGGTGGTGGTAGCAGTACGGTGGGTGGTACGGGGTAGTGCAGTACTGGTGGTAGTAGCAGTACTGGTGGTAGTAGCAGTACTGGTGGTAGTACCAGTACTGGTGGTGGTAGCAGTACTGGTGGTAGTAGTAGTACTGGTGGTGGTAGCAGTACTGGTGGTAGTAGTAGTACTGGTGGTAGTAGCAGTACTGGTGGTAGTAGTAGTACTGGTGGTGGTAGCAGAACTGGTGGTGGTTAGCAGCACTGGTGGTGGTAGCAGTACTGGTGGTGGTAGCAGTACTGGTGGTAGTAGTAGTACTGGTGGTGGTAGCAGTACTGGTGGTAGTAGTAGTACTGGTGGTAGTAGCAGTACTGGTGGTAGTAGCAGTACTGGTGGTAGTAGCAGTACTGGTGGTGGTAGCAGTACTGGTGGTGGTAGTAGCAGTACTGGCTGTGGTAGGTGCAGTACTGGTGGTAGTAGCATTACTGGTGGTAGTAGCAGTACTGGTGGTAGTAGTAGTACTGGTGGTAGTAGCAGTACTGGTGGTGGTAGCAGTACTGGTGGTGGTAGCAGTACTGGTGGTGGTAGTAGCAGTACTGGTGGTGGTAGTAGCAGTACTGGTGGTAGTAGCAGTGCTGGTGGTGGTAGCAGTATTGGTGGTAGAAGCAGTACTGGTGGTGGTAGTAGCAGTACTGGTGGTAGTAGCAGTACTGGTGGTGGTAGCAGTACTGGTGGTGGTAGCAGTACTGGTGGTGGTAGCAGTACTGGTGGTGGTAGCAGTACTGGTGGTAGTAGTAGTACTGGTGGTAGTAGCAGTACTGGTGGTAGTAGCAGTACTGGTGGTAGTAGCAGTACTGGTGGTGGTAGCAGTACTGGTGGTGGTAGCAGTACTGGTGGTAGTAGTAGTACTGGTGGTGGTAGCAGTACTGGTGGTAGTAGTAGTACTGGTGGTAGGAGCAGTACTGGTGGTAGTAGTAGTACTGGTGGTGGTAGCAGAACTGGTGGTGGTTAGCAGCACTGGTGGTGGTAGCAGTACTGGTGGTGGTAGCAGTACTGGTGGTAGTAGTAGTACTGGTGGTAGTAGCAGTACTGGTGGTAGTAGCAGTACTGGTGGTAGTAGTAGTACTGGTGGTAGTAGCAGTACTGGTGGTGGTAGCAGTACTGGTGGTGGTAGCAGTACAGGTGGTAGTAGTAGCAGTACTGGTAGTAGTAGCAGTACTGGTGGTGGTAGTAGCAGTACTGGTGGTAGTAGTAGCAGTACTGGTGGTGGTAGTAGCAGTACTGGTGATAGTAGTAGCAGTACTGGTGGTGGTAGTAGCAGTACTGGTGGTGGTAGTAGCAGTACTGGTGGTAGTAGCAGTACTGGTGGTAGTAGTAGCAGTACTGGTGGTAGTAGTAGCAGTACTGGTGGTAGTAGCAGTACTGGTGGTAGTAGCAGTACTGGTGGTAGTAGCAGTACTGGTGGTGGTAGCAGTACTGGTGGTAGTAGCAGTACTGGTGGTGGTAGTAGAAGTACTAGTGGTAGTAGCAGTACTGGTGGTAGTACCAGTACTGGTGGTGGTAGCAGTACTGGTGGCAGTAGCAGTACTGGTGGTAGTAGCAGTACTGGTGGTGGTAGTAGCAGTACTGGTGGTGGTAGTAGCAGTACTGGTGGTAGTAGCAGCACTGGTGGTAGTAGCAGTACTGGTGGTGGTAGCAGTACTGGCAGTGGTAGCAGTACTGGTGGTGGTAGCAGTACTGGTGGTGGTAGCAGTACTGGTGGTGGTAGCAGTACTGGTGGTGGTAGCAGTACTGGTGGTAGTAGTAGTACTGGTGGTAGTAGCAGTACTGGTGGTAGTAGTAGTACTGGTGGTAGTAGCAGTACTGGTGGTGGTAGCAGTACTGGTGGTGGTAGCAGTACTGGTGGTAGTAGTAGCAGTACTGGTAGTAGTAGCAGTACTGGTGGTGGTAGTAGCAGTACTGGTGGTAGTAGTAGCAGTACTGGTGGTGGTAGTAGCAGTACTGGTGGTAGTAGTAGCAGTACTGGTGGTAGTAGCAGTACTGGTGGTAGTAGCAGTACTGGTGGTAGTAGCAGTACTGGTGGTGGTAGCAGTACTGGTGGTGGTAGTAGCAGTACTGGCTGTGGTAGTAGCAGTACTGGTGGTAGTAGCAGTACTGGTGGTAGTAGCAGTACTGGTGGTAGTAGCAGTACTGGTGGTAGTAGCAGTACTGGTGGTGGTAGCAGTACTGGTGGTGGTAGCAGTACTGGTGGTAGTAGTAGTACTGGTGGTAGTAGCAGTACTGGTGGTAGTAGTAGTACTGGTGGTAGTAGCAGTACTGGTGGTGGTAGCAGTACTGGTGGTGGTAGCAGTACTGGTGGTAGTAGTAGCAGTACTGGTAGTAGTAGCAGTACTGGTGGTGGTAGTAGCAGTACTGGTGGTAGTAGTAGCAGTACTGGTGGTGGTAGTAGCAGTACTGGTGGTAGTAGTAGCAGTACTGGTGGTAGTAGCAGTACTGGTGGTAGTAGCAGTACTGGTGGTAGTAGCAGTACTGGTGGTGGTAGCAGTACTGGTGGTGGTAGTAGCAGTACTGGCTGTGGTAGTAGCAGTACTGGTGGTGGTAGCAGTACTGGTGGTAGTAGCAGTACTGGTGGTAGTAGCAGTACTGGTGGTAGTAGCAGTACTGGTGGTGGTAGCAGTACTGGTGGTGGTAGCAGTACTGGTGGTGGTAGCAGTACTGGTGGTAGTAGTAGTACTGGTGGTAGTAGCAGTACTGGTGGTAGTAGCAGTACTGGTGGTAGTAGCAGTACTGGTGGTAGTAGTAGTACTGGTGGTAGTAGCAGTACTGGTGGTGGTAGCAGTACTGGTGGTAGTAGCAGTACTGGTGGTAGTAGCAGTACTGGTGGTAGTAGCAGTACTGGTGGTGGTAGTAGCAGTACTGGTGGTGGTAGTAGCAGTACTGGTGGTAGTAGCAGTGCTGGTGGTGGTAGCAGTACTGGTGGTAGAAGCAGTACTGGTGGTGGTAGTAGCAGTACTGGTGGTAGTAGCAGTACTGGTGGTGGTAGCAGTACTGGTGGTGGTAGCAGTACTGGTGGTGGTAGCAGTACTGGTGGTAGTAGTAGTACTGGTGGTAGTAGCAGTACTGGTGGTAGTAGCAGTACTGGTGGTAGTAGCAGTACTGGTGGTGGTAGCAGTACTGGTGGTGGTAGCAGTACTGGTGGTAGTAGTAGTACTGGTGGTGGTAGCAGTACTGGTGGTAGTAGTAGTACTGGTGGTAGTAGCAGTACTGGTGGTAGTAGTAGTACTGGTGGTAGTAGCAGTACTGGTGGTGGTAGCAGCACTGGTGGTGGTAGCAGTACTGGTGGTAGTAGCAGTACTGGTGGTAGTAGTAGTACTGGTGGTGGTAGCAGTACTGGTGGTAGTAGTAGTACTGGTGGTAGTAGCAGTACTGGTGGTAGTAGCAGTACTGGTGGTAGTAGCAGTACTGGTGGTGGTAGCAGTACTGGTGGTAGTAGCAGTACTGGTGGTAGTAGTAGTACTGGTGGTAGTAGCAGTACTGGTGGTGGTAGCAGTACTGGTGGTGGTAGCAGTACTGGTGGTGGTAGTAGCAGTACTGGTGGTGGTAGTAGCAGTACTGGTGGTAGTAGCAGTGCTGGTGGTGGTAGCAGTATTGGTGGTAGAAGCAGTACTGGTGGTGGTAGTAGCAGTACTGGTGGTAGTAGCAGTACTGGGTGGTAGCAGTACTGGTGGTGGTAGCAGTACTGGTGGTGGTAGCAGTACTGGTGGTGGTAGCAGTACTGGTGGTAGTAGTAGTACTGGTGGTAGTAGCAGTACTGGTGGTAGTAGCAGTACTGGTGGTGGTAGCAGTACTGGTGGTGGTAGCAGTACTGGTGGTGGTAGCAGTACTGGTGGTAGTAGTAGTACTGGTGGTGGTAGCAGTACTGGTGGTAGTAGTAGTACTGGTGGTAGTAGCAGTACTGGTGGTAGTAGTAGTACTGGTGGTGGTAGCAGAACTGGTGGTGGTTAGCAGCACTGGTGGTGGTAGCAGTACTGGTGGTGGTAGCAGTACTGGTGGTAGTAGTAGTACTGGTGGTAGTAGCAGTACTGGTGGTAGTAGCAGTACTGGTGGTAGTAGTAGTACTGGTGGTAGTAGCAGTACTGGTGGTGGTAGCAATACTGGTGGTGGTAGCAGTACAGGTGGTAGTAGTAGCAGTACTGGTAGTAGTAGCAGTACTGGTGGTGGTAGTAGCAGTACTGGTGGTAGTAGTAGCAGTACTGGTGGTGGTAGTAGTAGTACTGGTGATAGTAGTAGCAGTACTGGTGGTGGTAGTAGCAGTACTGGTGGTGGTAGTAGCAGTACTGGTGGTAGTAGCAGTACTGGTGGTAGTAGTAGCAGTACTGGTGGTAGTAGTAGCAGTACTGGTGGTAGTAGCAGTACTGGTGGTAGTAGCAGTACTGGTGGTAGTAGCAGTACTGGTGGTGGTAGCAGTACTGGTGGTAGTAGCAGTACTGGTGGTGGTAGTAGCAGTACTAGTGGTAGTAGCAGTACTGGTGGTAGTACCAGTACTGGTGGTGGTAGCAGTACTGGTGGTAGTAGCAGTACTGGTGGTAGTAGCAGTACTGGTGGTGGTAGTAGCAGTACTGGTGGTGGTAGTAGCAGTACTGGTGGTAGTATCAGCACTGGTGGTAGTAGCAGTACTGGTGGTAGTAGCAGTACTGGCGGTGGTAGCAGTACTGGCGGTGGTAGCAGTACTGGTGGTGGTAGCAGTACTGGTGGTGGTAGCAGTACTGGTGGTAGTAGCAGTACTTGTGGTAGTAGCAGTACTGGTGGTGGTAGCAGTACTGGTGGTAGTAGTAGTACTGGTGGTAGTGGCAGTACTGGTGGTAGTAGTAGTACTGGTGGTAGTAGCAGTACTGGTGGTGGTAGCAGTACTGGTGGTGGTAGCAGTACTGGTGGTGGTAGCAGTACTGGTGGTGGTAGCAGTACTGGTGGTAGTAGTAGTACTGGTGGTAGTAGCAGTACTGGTGGTAGTAGTAGTACTGGTGGTAGTAGCAGTACTGGTGGTGGTAGCAGTACTGGTGGTAGAAGCAGTACTGGTGGTAGTAGCAGTACTGGTGGTAGTAGCAGTACTGGTGGTGGTAGCAGTACTGGTGGTAGTAGCAGTACTGGTGGTGGTTTCAGTACTGGTGGTAGTAGCAGTACTGGTGGTGGTAGCAGTACTGGTGGTGGTAGCAGTACTGGTGGTGGTAGCAGTACGGTAGGTGGTAGCCCCCTGGTTACCCCTGGTTACCGACAGTGTCAGCTGTGACCGTTTACATACAGTTACTGTGACTGTGATTAGCGTAACATAACGCTATGCATATGGCTAAGCACTGACTGGTGAGTCTAGCTTTTTACCAAAGCAATGAAATATCCTGTATCCTCACACACACACTCATTCTTACACGCAGCACAGTGAGATGTTCTCTTGGCCTTGTTTGATAGCTCCACAGTCCCCAGTAAATACGCTGGAAAATGTTTGTTTGATTGTTCCACAGTCCCCAGTAAATACGCTGGAAAATGTTTGTTTGATTGCAAATTTTGGCTATTTTGCTGTATGACGCAGACTTCACGACACTCATCTGAAGTCGTTGATGCCGGCACTACAATCCCGAACAGGTCTTCTCACAAAATCTACAAACTAATATGACCCCACCGTCTCACGAACAACCAGATGTCGGCTGTTTTGCTCTACGACCCCACAAGCTTCACGAGGGGCCATCTGAAGGTGACCTGCTACTGGGTATAAATAGAATACACCACAAACAAAGGGGTTAATTTTGGGTCTAAAGAATAATGAATTACAATTCCTGATCTTCCTTAAATCTCATAGATATAAATATAGATATAGATACAGATATAGATACAGACACTTCAGAACATATTTTTGGGAATTTGTTTGACTCTGTGTTTTTCCATTTTCCAGGCTAATTGCACTAAGGTTAAATGAAATGCTTAATCATATATATATATATGCTAGTTTAGTTTAGCAGAACCCCCCTCCCCCGAAGTGTTAGACTCAAGAGGTTAACTAAGGGAAGACAAAATGCTTCTGTACCATACTGTCAGAAGCCAATGATCAATATTCACCAATATTCACCTATAGTAACCAATAGTAACCAATAGTAACATTAACTAACCAATAGTAACCTGTAGTAACAAATAGTAACCTACAGTAACCTATAGTAACATATAGTAACCAATTGTAACCAATAGTAACATTAACTAACCAATAGTAACCTGTAGTAACAAATAGTAACCTACAGTAACCTATAGTAACATATAGTAACCAATAGTAACCTACAGTAACCTATAGTAACATATAGTAACATTAACTAACCAATAGTAACCTACAGTAACCTATAGTAACATATAGTAAGTAACCAATAGTAATATAGTTAAGCCAGCAGTATACCACCTTGCATACCACTGCTGGCTTGCTTCTGAAGCTAAGCAGGGTTGGTCCTGATGGGAGACCAGATGGTGTTGGAAGTGGTGTTGGAGGGCCAGTAGGAGGTGCTCTTTCCTCTGGTCTAAAATATGCCCCGGGGCAGTGAATGAGGACATTGTCCTGTGTAGGGTGCTGTCTTTCGGATGGGACGTGTCCTGACTCTCTGAGGTCATTAAGGATCCCATTGTACTTATTGTAAGAGTTGGACTGTTAACCCTGGTTTCCTGGTTAAATTCCCAATCTGTCCCTCATACCATCACAGTCACCTAATCATCCCCAGCTTCCAATTGGCTTGTTCTTCCCCTCTCCCATGTAACTATTCCCCAGGTTGTTGCTGAGAATGTGTTCTCAGTCAACTTACCTGGTAAAATAATGGATACAAAAAGTAACCTACTGAAACTAACTAATATTCACACATAGCAACATATAGTAACCAATTATTCTATCATTTCAAATAATAATTTCACCTACACTTCCATCAATGATATGGAACCAGGAGAGCAACACCCCAAATCAGACATTTAACCTTAGAAAGATGAAACCAACTGATATACTGCCTGTCCTCTCTATGAAGGGGTCAATATCAACTAAGGAGCAGGTCTAGATGGACTTGAACCCACATGTATAAAGTGATCTGCTGATGTTAGACTGTATCATCTAGCAGACCTATTCAATCTGTCTTTAACGACTGGTGAAATGCCTTCTGGGTGGAAATGTGTCCGAGTGACCCTTCATCATAAAGGTGGAAACTAGTTAGACCCAAATAACTACACACCTACAGTACCAGTCAACAGTTTGGACACACCTACTCATTCAAGGGTTTTTCTTTATTTTTTACTATTTTCTACATTGTACAATAATAGTGAAGACATCAAAACTATTAAATAACACATATGGAATCATGTAGTAACCAGAAAAGTGTAAAACAAATAAAAAATATATTTTATATTTGAGATTCTCCAAAGTAGCCACCCTTTGCCTTGATGATAGCTTTGTTCACTCTTGTCATTCTCTCACACAGCTTCATGAGGTAGTCACCTGGAGTTAATTTCAATTAACCTGTTAGGGCTAGGGGGCAGCATTGACACGGCTGGATAAAAAACATACCCGATTTAATCTGGTTACCACTCCTACTCAGTAACTAGAATATGCATATACTTATTACATATGGATAGAAAACACCCTAAATTTTCTAAAACTGTTTGAATGGTGTCTGTGAGTATAACAGAACTCAAATGGCAGGTCAAAACCTGAGAGATTCCTTTACAGGAAGTGGCCTGTCTGACCATTTCTGGAACTTCTTTGCCATCTCTATCATTTACTAAGGATCTCTGCTCTAACGTGACACTTCCCACGTCTTCCATAGGCTCTCATAGCCCGGGAAAAAAGAGAATGTCGTCATTCCAGCCCCAGGCTGAAACACATTATCGCCTTTCTCAAGTGGCCCATCAAGAGACACTAGCTTATGCGCGTGACCCCGACCGCCCCCGCCTTTGGGATTTTTTCCTCTGTTTGCCGAAAAGGAGATTCCCTGTCGGAATATTATCGCTTTTCTACGAGAAAAATGACGTAAAAATTGATTTTAAACAGCGGTTGACATGCTTCGACGTACGGCAATGGAATACTTTGAATTTTATTGTCAGGAATTGCGCCAAGCGCGCGACACTTCTTTACTATTTCGGATAGTGTCTGGAACGCACGAACAAAACGCCGCTATTCGGATATAACGATGGATTATTTTGGACCAAACCAACATTTGTTATTGAAGTAGACGTCCTGGGTGTGCATTCTGACGAAGACAACAAAAGGTAATGACATTTTTATAATAGTAAATATGATTATGGTGAGTGCTAAACTTGCCGGGTGTCTAAATAGCGAGCCCGTGATGCCTGGGCTATGTACTTAGAATATTGCAAAATGTGCTTTCACCAAAAAGCTATTTTAAAATCGGACATATCGAGTGCATAGAGGAGGTCTGTATCTATAATTCTTAAAATAATTGTTATGCTTTTTGTGAACGTTTATCGTGAGTAATTTAGTAAAATGTTAGCGAATTCCCCGTAAATTTGCGGGGGGTATGCTAGTTCTGAACGTCACATGCTAATGTAAAAAGCTGGTTTTTGATATAAATATGAACTTGATTGAACAAAACATGCATGTATTGTATAACATAATGTCCTAGGGTTGTCATCTGATGAAGATCATCAAAGGTGAGTGCTGCATTTAGCTGTCTTCTGGGTTTTGGGGACATTATATGCTGGCTTGAAAAATGGGTGTCTGATTATTTCTGGCTTGGTACTCTGCTGACATAATCTAATGTTTTGCTTTCGTTGTAAAGCCTTTTTGAAATCGGACAGTGTGGTTAGATTAACGAGAGTCTTATCTTTAAATGGCTGTAAAATAGTCATATGTTTGAGAAATTGAAGTAATAGGATTTTGAAGATTTTGAAAATCGCGCCACAGGCTGGCAGTGGCTGTTACGTAGGTGGGACGAATTCGTCCCGCCGGTCCCATAGAGGTTAACAGGTGTGCCTTCTTAAAAAGTTATTTTGTGGAATTTCTTTCCTTCTTAATGCGTTTGAGCCAATCAGTTGTGTTGTGACAAGGTAGGGGTGGGTATACAGAAGATAGCCCTATTTGGTAAAAGACCAAGTCCATATTATGGCAAGAACATTTCAAATCAGCTAAGAGAAACAACAGTTTCTACAAGTGCAGTCGCAAAAGCACTATGTTGAAACTGGCTCTAATGAGGCGCCACAGGAAAGGAAGACCCATAATTACCTCTGCTGCAGAGGATAAGTTCATTAGAGTTACCAGCAGCTCAGATTGCAGCCCAAATAGATGCTTCACACAGTTAAAGTAACAGACACATCTCAACATTAACTGTTCAGAGGAGACTGAGTGATTCAGACCTTCATGATCGAATTGCTGCAAAGAAACCACTACTAAAGGACACGAGCAATGGACACCGGTGGAAATCTGTCCTTTGGCTGATGACTCCTAATTTGAGATTTTTGTTTCTTTGTGAGACGCAGAGTAGGTGAACAGATGGTCTCTGCATGTGTTGTTCCCACCGTGAAGCATGGAGGAGGAGGTGTGATGATGTGGGGGTGCTTTGCTGGTGACACTGTCAGTGAGGCACACTTAACCAACATGGCTACCACAGCATTCTGCAGCGATATGGCATCCCATCTGGTTTGAGATTTGTTTAACACTTTTTTGTTACTATGTAATTCCATATGTGTTATTTCATAGTTTGTACAATAATAGTGAAGTCGTCAATGTAGAAAATAGTAAAAATGAAGAAAAATGCTTGAATGAGTAGGTGTGTCCAAACTGTTGACTGGTGTCAGAAATCTGTTCAATAGCAAAAATATTTGATAACTTTTATTAAGTAAAAAAAGACAAGAGGAAACTACTTTGAGAAATTCAACTCAATGATGTCACATTTTATATGGACATGGAGAAAGAGACAGAGAGAGAAAGAGACAGAGAGACAGAGAGACAGAGAGACAGACAGAAAATAGAGAAATAATAGAATGATTAACGATAGGTCTAATACACGGGTTACCAGTACACGGGGTACCAGTACCGAGTCCATGTGCATGGGTACGAGGTAGTTGAGGTAGATACAGTATGACCATACAGGTAGGGGTAAAGTGACTAAAACCGAAAACTATTATACTTGAAGGTAACAGCGCTCACTGTTGCCCCTAGTGACCGGTCATCTCAAAACATCCTCAGACATGGATGGATATCAAATACTGATTCGGATGGTGTGGAAGCCTACTTGGATGGTGTGGCACCCTACTTGGATGGTGTGGCAGCCTACTTGGATGGTGTGGCAGTCTAATTGATTACATTTAGATTTGTTTTCACTGGTCTACACATAATACCCTAAAATGTCAAAGTGGAATTATGTTTTTCAAATGTTTTACAAATGAATAAAAAATGAAAAGCTGAAATGTCTTGAGTCAATAAATATTCAACTCTTTTGTTATGACAAGCCTAAATAAGTTCAGGAGTAAATATTTACTAAACAGGTCACATTATAAGTTGCATAATAGTGTTTAACCTGGTTTTTGAATGACTACGTTATCTCTTTACACCACATATTCAATGATATGTAAGGTCCTTTGGTTGATCAGTGGATTTCAAACACAGATTTAACCACAAAGACCAGGGACTTTTTCCAATGCCTCGCAAAGGGCACCTATTGGTAGATGGGTAAAAATAAAAAGAGCAGACATTGAATATCCCTTTGAGCATGGTAAAGTTATTAATTACACTTTGGATGGTGTATCAATACACCCAGTCACTACAAAGATACAGGCGCCCATCCTAACTCAGTTGCTGTAGAGGAAAGAAACCTCTCATGGATTTCACCATGAGAGCAATGGTGACTTTGAAACAGTTACAGAGTTTAACCTGTTAGGGCTAGGGGGCAGTATTGACACGGCCGGATAAAAAACGTACCCGATTTAATCTGGTTACTACTCCTGCCCAGTAACTAGAATATGCATATAATTATTGGCTTTGGATAGAAAACACCCTAAAGTTTCTAAAACTGTTTGAATGGTGTCTGTGAGTATAACAGAACTCATATGGCAGGCAAAAACCTGAGAAGATTCCATACAGGAAGTGCCCTCTCTGACAAGTTCTTGTTCTTCTTGGCTCTGTTTATTGAAAACTGAGGATCTTTGCTGTAACGTGACACTTCCTACCGCTCCCATAGGCTCTCAGAACCCGGGAAAAAGCTGAATGATGTAATTCCAGCCTCTGGCTGAAAAACATTAGCGCGTTTGGATAGTGGCCGGTCAGAGTACTATGAGACTCAGGCTCGTGCACGAGGGGATCCCATGCTTTTATTTTCTCTCTCTTTGAACGTAAACACGCTTTCCCGGTCGGAATATTATTGCTTTTTTACGCCATTTTTCTCGTAGAAAAGCGATAATATTCCGACAGGGAATCTCCTTTTCGGCAAACAGAGGAAAAAATCACAAAGGCGGGGGCGGTCGGGTCACGCGCATAAGCCCAGAGTCCCTTGATCGGCCACTTGAGAAAGGCGATAATGTGTTTCAGCCTGGGGCTGGAATGACGACATTCTGTTTTTTCCCGGGCTCTGAGCGCCTATGGACGACGTGGGAAGTGTCACGTTAGAGCAGAGATCCTTAGTAAAAGATAGAGATGGAAAAGAAGTTCAAGAAATGGTCAGACAGGCCACTTCCTGTAAAGGAATCTCTCAGGTTTTGACCTGCCATTTGAGTTCTGTTATACTCACAGACACCATTCAAACAGTTTTAGAAACTTTAGGGTGTTTTCTATCCATATGTAATAAGTATATGCATATTCTAGTTACTGGGTAGGAGTGGTAACCAGATTAAATCGGGTATGTTTTTTATCCAGCCGTGTCAATACTGCCCCCTAGCCCTAACAGGTTTTAAGGAGATGTTTATCTATAATTCTTTGAATAACAGTTTATTATTTTATCAACGTTTGTGATGACTATTTCTATAAATTGATATGCTCATTCACCGGAAGTTTTTGAAGGAAAAACATTTCTGAACATTACGGGCCAATGTAAAATGGGGTTTTTGGATATAAATATGAACTTTATCGAGCAAAACATACATGTATTGTGTAACATGAAGTCCTATGAGTGCCATCTGATTAAGATCGTCAAAGGTTAGTGCTTAATTGTAGCTGTATTTCTGGTTTTTGTGACGCCTCTTCTTGCTAGGAAAATGGCTGTGTGGTTTTTCTTGTCAAGGTGATGTCCTAACATAATCTAATGTTTTGCTTTCGCCGTAAAGCTTTTTTGAAATCGTACAATGTGGTTGGATTAACGAGAGTCTTATCTATAAAATGGTGTATAACACTTGTATGTGTGAGAAATTTGAATCATGAGATTTTGGTGGTTTTGAATTTGCCGCCATGCTATTTCACTGGCTGTTGAATAGTGTGTCCCGCAGGTGGGACGGACACATCCCACATACCCAAAAGAGGTTAACAAAAAGACACGTACCACCCCCCCCTGATCTTTCTGTCCTGCGTAGTAAAACAAGCAAGATGTATATAGATGTATATTTTTTCAGGTCCTTCTTCAGCCACGATTCCGAGATGCTACAGTTCTTCAGGTCCCGTTGATAGGATAGTCTCGAACGGAACTCATCCAGTTTGTTCTCCAGTGATTGTGCATTCGCCATTAGAATGACGTAGTTTCGGCGGATAACACATTTTACGCCGCCTTTTCCTTTTTTAGAATCTCAGGGATTAGGAGCTGGTGAGAAGTATGTCCTGTGCCTCCGACTCGTTGAAGTAGATATTTCCATCCGAATCGAGGTTAGTGATCCCTGTTCTGATGTACAGAAGCTCTTTTCGGTCATAGGATATAATGGCAGAAGTTTATGTTAAAAAAAATTGCAGAACTGGTTGGGAGCCCGTAAACAGCAGCTATTCAGCACCGCTCTTTCAGCCTAGAGAGAGAGAGAGAGAGAGAGAGAGAGAGAGAGAGCGACACACACACACACAGAGAGAGAGAGAGACACACACACACACACGGGGGGGACACACACACACACACACGCACGAGAGAGAGAGACACACACACACACACACACACACACACAGAGAGAGAGAGAGAGAGAGACACACACACACACAGAGAGAGAGAGAGAGAGACACACACACACACACAGAGAGAGAGAGAGAGGAGAGAGCGACACACACACAGAGAGAGAGAGAGAGAGAGAGAAAGAGACACACACACACAGAGAGAGAGAGACACACACACACACAGAGAGAGAGAGAGAGAGAGACACACACACACAGTGAGAGAGAGAGAGAGAGACACACACACACACACACAGAGAGACATTTAGACTCAACCAAATTATGAGAAAGCAAAAATATAACTATACTGAACAGAAATATAAACACAAGATGTAAAGTGTTGGTTTCACGAGCTGAAATAAAATATCCCAGAAATGTTCCATACGCACAAAAAAAAGTGTGTTTCTCTGAAATTGTGTGTCCAAATTTGTTTATATTCCTGTTAGTGAGCATTTCTCCTTTGCCAAGATAATCCACCCACCTGACAGGTGTGGCATATCAAGATGCTGATTAAACAGCATGATCATTACACAGGTGCATCTTGTGCTGGAGACAATAAAAGGCCACTCTAAAATGTGCAGTTTTGTCACACAACACAATGTCACAGATGTCTCTAAGAGAGCGCACAATTGGCATGCTGACTGCAGGAATGTCCAACAGAACTGTTGCCAGAGAATTTAACGTTAATTTCTCTGCCATATGGCGCCTCCAACGTCGTTTTAGGGAATTTGGCAGTACGTCCAATCGTTCTCACAACGGCAGACCACATTTAGACACGCCAGCCACATCCATCTTCTTTACCTGCGGGATGGGTCTGAGGACAGGACAGGGGGGTGGGGTGGGGGGGTGTTCTGAAGAGTATTTATGTCTGTAATAAAGCCCTTTTCTGGGGAAAAACTCATTCTGATTGGCTGCGCCTGGTTCCCCAGTGGGTGGGCCTATACCCTCCTGGCCCATCCATGGCTGCACCCCTGCCCAGTCATGTGAAATCCATAGACTAGGACCTAATTTATTTATTTCGATTGACTGATTTCCTGATATGAACTGTAACTCAGTAAAATCGTTGAAATGGTTGCATGTTGCATTTATATTTTTGTTCAGTATATTTGACACACTGGAAAGAACCAAAAAACAGAGGAAATTGGAATGCTATCTGGCCCTAAACAGAGAGAACACAGTGGCAGAATACCTGACCACTGTTACTGACCGTAAATTAAGAAAATACTTGACTATGTGCAGACTCAGTGAGCATAACCTTGCTATTGAGAAAGTCCATCGTAAGCAGACCTGGCTCTCAAGAGAAGACAGGCTATGTGCACACTGCCTACAAAATTAGGTGGAAACTGAGCTGTACTTCCTAACCTCCTGCCAAATGTATGACCATATTAGAGACACATATTTCCCTCAGATTACACAGACCCACAAAGAATTTTAAAACGAACACATTTTAACATTTTAAAACAAACAAATCCAGTTTTGATTAACTCCCATATCTACTGGGTGGAATACCACAGTGTGCCGTCACAGCAGCAAGATTTGTGACCTGTTTCCACAAGAAAAGGTCAACCAGTGAAGAACAAACACCATTGTAAATACAACCCATATTTATGTTGATTTATTTTCCCTTTTGTACTTTAACCATTTGTACATCATTACAACACTGTATATAGACATTATATTACATTTTATATATCTATGTTTTTAAAATAAAAAATGGAATGTAGTGTTTGCTAATGTTTCCCTTGATTATTTCTCTTTTGTTTATTGTCTATTCCATTTGCTTTGGCAATTTCAACATATGTTTCCCATGTGAATAAAGCCCTTTGTATTGAATTGAGAGAGCAAGAGAGAAATGTAATTTAATTGAGAGAGAGAGAGACAGAGAGCATGTTTTGAATTAGTAGGAAGCGAGAGATTAAAATGAGAGAGCACCAAAGATGGGAGTTCTATGGTAGTTTTGACCCTTGACCTTTGGTTTATGTTTCATCTTCTTTCTGTTTGTTTTGCCTGTTTGTTTTAGCAAGCTGTTGGGTGTGTCTCTCGACAATAAACTGAGACATTCAAGGTTAGATTGAGATCGGCCCTGGCATCAGTCACAATCTCATCTCTCAGTTTATCCCGGCAGCGCGGGCGCGGCTATCGCCAAGACGGTGCATTCTTCTGTCGGCAGGTGATAACAAGTCTCACACACGTACAATGGAGACTCTAAACACCTGGAAACAATGGATGACGGATCAACAACATTGTAGTTACTCCACAATACTAACCTAATTGAAATAGTGAAAAGAAGGAAGCCTGTACGGAATGCAAATATTCCAAAACATACATCCTGTTTGCAGTGACGATTTTAGCATGTAAATCTCCCCAAAATGTGTGCAGATGCATGCCAGCAAAGCCACAACATAACACTAAACAATACATTAATTGCACTATAACAGTGACAAACGGTGAAAATTATGTCATGGCTTTAAAAGCTTCTGATAGGCTAATTGATGTCATTTGAGTCAATTGGAGGTGTACCTGTGGATGAATATCAAGGCCTACCTTCAAACTCAGTGTCTCTTTGATTGACATCATTGGGAAAATCTAAAGAAATCAGCCAAGACCTCAGAATAAAAATTGTAGACCTCCACAAGTCTGGTTCATCCTTGGGAGCAATTTCCAAATGCCTGAAGGTACCATGTTCATCTGTACAAACAATAGTACGCAAGAATAAACACCATGGGACCACGCAGCCATCATACCGCTCAGGAAGGAGACGCTTTCTGTCTCCTATAGAGGAATGTACTTCGGTGCGAAAAGTGCAAATCAATCCCAGAACAACAGCAAAGGACCTTGTGAAGATGAAACAGGTACAAAAGTATCTATATCCACAGTAAAACGAGTCCTATATCGACATAACCTGAAAGGCCGCTCAACAAGGAAGAGTCCACTGACCCAAAACTGCCATAAAAAAAGCCAGACTACAGTTTGCAACTGCACATGGGGACAAAGATCGAACTTTTTGAAGAAATATCCTCTTGTCTGATGAAACAAAAATAGAACTGTTTGGCAATAATGACCTTCGTTATGTTTGGAGGAAAAAGGGGGAGGCTTGCAAGCATTCCCGACCGTAAAGCAAGGCGGTGGCAGCATTATGCTGTGGGGGTGCTTTGCTGCAGGAGGGACTGGTGCACTTCACAAAATAGATGGCATCATAAGGCAGGAAAATAATGAGGATATATTGAAGCAACATCTCAAGACACCAGTCAGGAAGTTAAAGCTTGGTAACAAATGAGTCTTCCAAATGGACAATGACCCCAAGCATACTTCCAAAGTTGTGGCAAAATGGCTTAAGGACAACAAAGTCAAGGTATTGGAGTGGCCATCACAAAGCCCTGACCTCAATCCTATAGAAAATTTGTGGGCAGAACTGAAAAAGCATGTGCGAGCAAGGAGGCCTACAAACCTGTCTCAGTTACACCAGCTCTGTCAGGAGGAATGGGCCACAATTCACCCAACTTATTGTGGGAAGCTTGTGGAAGGCTACCCGAAACGTTTGACCCAAGTTAAACAATTTAAAGGCAATGCTACCAAATACTAATTGAGTGTATGTAAACTTATGACCCACTGGGAAGGTGATGAAATAAATGAAAGCTGAAATAAATCATTTTATCTACTATTATTCTGACATTCCACATTCTTAAAATAAAATGGTGATCCTAACTGACCTAAAACAGGGATTTTTTACTAGGATTAAATGTGAGGAATTGTGTGCAAAGCTGTCAGCAAGGCAATGGATGGCTACTTTGAAGAATCTCATATATAAATATATATTTAGATTTGTTTAAAACAAATTGATGTTTAAATATTTTTTAGTTACTACATTATTTTACATGTGTTTTTTCATAGTTTTGATGTCTTCACTCTTAATTCTACATTGTAGAAAATAGTAAAAATAAAGAAAAACCCTGCAATGAGAAGGTGTGTCCAAACTTTTGACTGGTAATGTATATAAGTATAATTTGTTTAGCTAAACAGGTGGGGCCCTTCCCCATCAACAGGCGGGGCCCTTCCCCATCAACAGGTGGGGCCCTTCCTCATAAGCAGGTGGGGCCCTTCCCCATAAACAGGTGGGGCTCTTCCCCATCAACAGGTGGGGCCCTTCCCCATCAACAGGTGGGGCCCTTCCCCATCAACAGGTGGGGCTCTTCCCCATCAACAGGTGGGGCTCTTCCCCATAAACAGGTGGGGCCCTTCCCCATCAACAGGTGGGGCCCTTCCCCATCAACAGGTGGGGCCCTTCCCCATCAACAGGTGGGGCCCTTCCCCATCAACAGGTGGGGCTCTTCCCCATAAACAGGTGGGGCTCATCCCCATAAACAGGTGGGGCTCTTCCCCATCAACAGGTGGGGCCCTTCCCCATCAACAGGTGGGGCTCTTCCCCATCAACAGGTGGGGCCCTTCCTCATAAGCAGGTGGGGCCCTTCCCCATAAGCAGGTGGGGCCCTTCCCCATAAACAGGTGGGGCTCTTCCCCATCAACAGGTGGGGCCCTTCCCCATCAACAGGTGGGGCCCTTCCCCATAAGCAGGTGGGGCCCTTCCCCATAAACAGGTGGGGCTCTTCACCATAAACAGGTGGGGCCCTTCCCCATCAACAGGTGGGGCCCTTCCCCATCAACAGGTGGGGCTCTTCCCCATCAACAGGTGGGGCTCTTCCCCATAAACAGGTGGGGCCCTTCCCCATCAACAGGTGGGGCCCTTCCCCATCAACAGGTGGGGCCCTTCCCCATCAACAGGTGGGGCCCTTCCCCATCAACAGGTGGGGCTCTTCCCCATAAACAGGTGGGGCTCATCCCCATAAACAGGTGGGGCTCTTCCCCATCAACAGGTGGGGCTCTTCCCCATCAACAGGTGGGGCTCTTCCTCATCAACAGGTGGGGCTCTTCCCCATCTTCCCTGAATGGCGTGTCACCACTGCCTGTTTGCAATTAATGTAACACTGTAAAAAATGTGGCAGTGCAATTCCAAATCCAATAGTTTCGCCTGCCAAATAAGTTCTGTTATACTCACAGACATAATTTCTAACCGTTTTAGAAACTTTAGAGTGTTTTCTATCCAAATCTACCAATTATATGCATAGCCTAGCTTCTGGGCCTGAGTAGCAGGCAGTTTACTTTGGGCACGTTTTTCATTCGGACGTCAAAATACTGCCCCCTACCCTAGCCTAAAGAAGTTAAGGACTGGGGAGTTTTTCAGGATAACAAATAAACCTAATGGAGCTAAGCAGGAAACCAGGAAACCCTGCTTCAGTCTGCTTTCCACCAAACACTGGGTGATGAATTCACTTTTCAGCAGGACAATAACCTAAAACACGAGGCCAAAACTACACTGAAGTTGTCTGGAAAATGGTTGTTTTGCAATGATAAATAACCAATTTGACAGAGCTTGAAGAATTTTTAAAAGAATAATGGGCAAATACTTAGAAAGACTCACAGCCAAAGGAGATTCCAACATGTATTGACTCAGAAGTGTGAATACTTATGTAAATTAGATATTTATGCATTTCATTTTCAATAATTTAGCAAAAATTTGGTTTTGTGTATAGATGGGCAATTTTTTTTTTTTAATTCAGGCTTTAACACAAAGTTTGGAACAAGTCAAGAGGTATGAATACATTTTGTTCCGAACTATTTGCATGTACAGGTACACACAATGTAATCTCGGTTAATCCAGAAGTAAAATCTCACGTCATTTGGTCAATTTTTAACTTCTGGTTCTATACATGTTAGAAATTGAGAGTTCCGGCAAAAACTTCTCCACACCCACCAAAGGAACCTCTCAGCCAAAGCCCCCTTCCCATCTGTGAGGACACACCCACCAAGCAAATCTAATCAAATCGAGTTGAAGCAGTTTAAGCACCGCCTTCGTCCAATCCAGATATGTCCAAATAACCAAATAGCCGAAAACTCAAAAACCGGAAACAAATTTTACATGTTATCTCATCCCCAGCTATAGATACAATCAGTGGCCTTCTGGTAGAGGTGGTACAGATGTAAGATCTTAATTTGATCACTCTTTTGTTGCTGAGAATTGTCCTGCAAATCAGGAAATGCAAACGTGTAGTGTATTTGAGTTTTAAAAAGGCTTCTAAAGTTAGTATTTTCCACTTTGAAATGTCAAACTTGATTTGCCCTAACGAATAATGTATCATCCCCTACAAAAATGTGCATTCTTTGGAATCTACATAATAATTCACATTTCCTGCTGTGGCAGGAATATTTTCTTACTGTAGCAAATGAAGATCCTACATCTGTACCACCTCTACCAGATGGCCACTGATTGTATCTATAGCTGGGGATGAATGTACACCCATCTCTGCCAAGGCTTTGGTTGTCTTGTTTTAATGAACAACACTTGTTTGGACTGGAAGTTTAGATGTTTTGTTCCTTCCTGTTTGGTGAGAGGCGTCGTGACCCAAAGGGTGGGGTCACAAGAGCAAGTCATCAAAGAAACCTCTTGTTGTCTGAGTGAAATGGGTAAGAGTTGCAAAAGTTCCTTCCAAGGATAGGATTGATTGTAGGTAGGAAAGATTAGATAGATAGGTAAGATTAGATAGATAGGTAAGATTAGATAGGTAGGAAAGATTAGATAGATAGGTAAGATTAGATAGATAGGTAAGATTAGATAGATAGATAGACAGACAGACAGACAGACAGACAGACAGACAGACAGACAGACAGACAGACAGACAGACAGACAGACAGACAGACAGACAGACAGACAGACAGACAGACAGACAGACAGACAGACAGACGATAGATAGGACTTTTTTTTGTCTTTCTTTACTGAAACATTCTCATTTCATTTAAAACTCACCCCCCCCCCCCACTTAAAAATAAAAAAACAAAATATATCCTGTACTGCGTACATGTACCATACTCACCTTTCCATCTACCACATGATACAAACCGACATCACAATACCCACTCCTACAACCGTATATCCAAAACATCTTCCCCAGCTATACAGACAGCCCCCCAACACACCATATCTCCTGAAACATCTCCACGCTTTTTATCATTGTATAGAAGTCAAACTCAACCCTAAGGCGCGCAGAGACCATCCCATTAAACACTAGTAAAGGGTCTGTTATCCCCTCCACCTTTGACCCTGTTCCTCCTTGTTGGCGAAATAGCTAACTTTGCGTGAGCAAACAGAAAATTCAAAACACAACACATTTGGCCTTCTCCTTACTCGAATACCTGTATCCCATTATAAACATCCCAACAGTAAAAACCACCCCCAACCTCTCACACAGACATTCCAACAGAGACATTAATGGCATTAACCTGGTGCACACAGAAAACACATGAATCACAGTTTCTTTCATTACACAGAAAGGATACCCCTGCCTGATTCCCGGTTCAACCCGTGCCAACCAGCTGTTAGTGGCCAGGGCTCCATGTAGAACCCTCCACTGGAGGTCCCCTGACTTCTTTGGTACTGGGGGTTTGTAAAGCCCCCTCCATCTAAAACCCACAATACTCTCTGCCCCACATACCCCCTGCCACTGATGTGTCCTCACTCCTGTTAGGCTCCTAATGTTCCTAACCTTAACGCAGAGGTTGTAGAGGGCTTTACCTCCCGACCCTTCAAACTCTCCCAGGCTCGGAGTGTTAAAACCTGTTGCGGAACCCCTCGCCAACAGCCAGTGAAATAGCAGGGTGCCAAATTCAAAACAACAAAAATCTCATAATTCAAATTTCTCAAACATACAAGTATTATACACCATTTTAACCTGTTAGGGCTAGGGGGCAGTATTTACACGGCCGGATAAAAAACGTACCCGATTTAATCTGGTTATTACTACTGCCCAGAAACTAGAATATGCATATAATTATTGGCTTTGGCTAGAAAACACCCTAAAGTTTCTAAAACTGTTTGAATGGTGTCTGTGAGTATAACAGAACTCATATGGCAGGCAAAAACCTGAGAAGATTCTGTACAGGAAGTGCCCTCTCTGACCATTCCTTGAGCTTCTTGACTCTTTTTATTGAAAACTTAGGATCTTTGCTGTAACGTGACACTTCCTACGGCTCCCATAGGCTCTCAGAACCCGGGAAAAAGCTGAATGATGTCGAGGCAGCCACTGGCTGAAAAACATTAGCGCGTTTGGATAGTGGTCGGTCAGAGTACTATGAGACTGAGGCGCGTGCACGAGGCGACCCCATGTTTTTATTTTCTCTCTCTTTGTACTAAAACACAGATTCCCAGTCGGAATATTATCGCTTTTTTACGAGAAAAATGGCATAAAAATTGATTTTAAACAGCGGTTGACATGCTTCGAAGTACGGTAATGGAATATTTAGACATTTTTTGTTATGAAACGTGTCGTGCGCGTCACCCTTCTTTACACTTCGGATAGTGTCTTGAACGCACGAACAAAACAGAGGATATTTGAACATAACTATGGATTATTTTGAACCAAACCAACATTTGTTATTGAAGTAGAAGTCCTGGGAGTGCATTCTGACGAAGAACAGCAAAGGTAATAACATTTTTCTTATAGTAAATCTGACTTTGGTGAGGGCTAAACTTGGTGGGTGTCTAAATAGCTAGCCCTGTGATGCCGGGCTATCTACTTAGAATATTGCAAAATGTGCTTTCACCGAAAAGCTATTTTAAAATCGGACATAGCGAGTGCATAGAGGAGTTCTGTATCTATAATTCTTAAAATAATTGTGATGTTTTTTGTGAACATTTATCGTGAGTAATTTAGTAAATTCACCGGAAGTTTGCGGGGGGTATGCTAGTTCTGAACGTCACATGCTAATGTAAAAAGCTGGTTTTTGATATAAATATGAACTTGATTGAACAAAACATGCATGTATTGTATAACATAATGTCCTAGGTGTGTCATCTGATGAAGATCATCAAAGTTTAGTGCTGCATTTAGCTGTGGTTTGGGTTTATGTGACATTATATGGTAGCTTGAAAAATGGGTGTCTGATTATTTCTGTCTGGGTACTCTGCTGACATAATCTAATGTTTTGTTTTCGTTGTAAAGCCTTTTTGAAATCGGACAGTGTGGTTAGATTAACCTGTTATGGCTAGGGGGCAGTATTTTCACGGCTGGATAAAAAACGTACCCGATTTAATCTGGTTACTACTCCTGCCCAGTAACTAGACTATGCATATAATTATTGGCTTTGGATAGAAAACACTCTAAAATTTCTAAAACTGTTTGAATGGTGTCTGTGAGTATAACAGAACTCATATGGCAGGCAAAAACCTGAGAAGATTTCATGCAGGAAGTGGCCTGTCTGACAAGGTGTCGTTCTTCTTGTCTCTGTTTATTGAAGAGTGAGGATCTTAGCTGTCCTGTGACACTTCCTATGGCTGCCATAGGTTCTCAGAAGGCGGCAAAATGCTGAATCGTGGCTTTGCAGGCTCTGGCTGAAACAAAGTAGCGCGTTTGGGTAGTGGCTGGTTACAGTACTGTGAGACTCAGGCTCGTGCCCGCGTCGACCGAAAGCTATATTTTCTTTCCTCTGTTTAGCTAAATGGACATTCCCGGTCTGAATATTATCGCTTTTTTTACGAGAAAAATGGCATAAAAATGGATTTTAAATAGCGGTTGACATGCTTCGAAGTACGGTAATGGAATATTTAGAGTTTTTTTGTCACGAATTGCGCCATGCGCACGACCCTTCTTTACCATTCGGATAGTGTCTGGGACGCACGAACAAAACGCCGCTATTCGGATATAACGATGGATTATTTTGGACCAAACCATTATATGCTAGCTTGAAAAATGGGTGTCTGATTATTTCTGGCTTGGTACTCTGCTGACATAATCTAATGTTTTGCTTTCGCTGTAAAGCCTTTTTGAAATCGAACAGTGTGGTTAGATAAAGGAGAGTCTTGTCTTTAAAATGCTGTGAAATTGTCATATGTTTGAAAAATTGAAGTTTTTGTATTTTTGAGGAATTTGTAATTCGCGCCACGCCTATCATTGGATATTGGAGCAGGTGTTCCGCTAGCGGAATGTCTAGATGTAAGAGGTTAACGAGAATCTTGTCTTTAAAATGGTGTAAAATAGTCATATGTTTGAGAAATTGAAGTAATAGCATTTCTAAGGTATTTGAATAACGCGCCACAGGATTCCACTGGCTGTTGCGTAGGTCCGACCCTAGAGAGGTTAAAGATAAACTTCTCGTTAATCCAACCACAGTATCCGATTTCAAAAAGGCTTTACGGCGAAAGCATAACATTAGATTATGTTAGGACAGCGCCTAGACAAGAGAAACCACACAGCCATTTTCCAAGCAAGGAGAGGCGTCACAAAAACCAGAAATACAGCTAAAATGAATCACTAACCTTTGACGATCTTCTTCAGATGACACTCCCAGTACTCAATGTTACACAATACATTTATGTTTTGTTCGATAAAGTTCATATTTATATCCAAAAACCCCATTTCACATTGGCGCATAATGTTCAGAAATATTTTGCCTCCAAAACCTCCAGTGAATGAGCACATCAATTTACAGAAATACACATCATAAACTTTGATTAAAGATATGAGTGTTTTACATAGGATTAAAGATAAACTTACTCCTTTTTTTTTATTTATTTTATTATTTTTTTATTTATTTTTTTATTTTCAAATATTTTTTATTGAACACATACACAAGAATGGTGTATAGGTATAAAAGACAAGTTTACAGTTCTTATCTAAACATAAGAGAACAGACATTGACCAAAAGACCCAGAGTTCTGGGTACAAAACAAATATTACAAAACAAGACATACAAAACAAGGACAGGTAGAAAAAATAAAAAAATTTAAAAAAAGAGTCGATGTAGCCCCCCCACTTAACCCCCCCTTATTCCACCCTATTCCCTTCCCAACTGCTCGGGTGGCGGGGCCAGCACACGCTGCCCAAAGGTAGATTACCGTATGACAATTAAGAGTGCGTTAAGTGCAAATTCACAGCGCCGCCTGGTCCAAGTAAGAGAGGAAAGGCTGCCAGATTTGATCAAATGTTGATAATGTATTGTTCAAAATATATCTAATTCTTTCTAAGTGTACAGTGTTTGCCAATTCGCTGAGCCATAATTTGGTAGAGGGCGCTTCCCTCTTTTTCCAAAACAACAAGTTAAATTTTTTTGCCGAAATGAGACTGTAAGAGATGAGTTGTTTTTGGGAGTTGGTTAATCCGTTTAGGGAATCGGACACTCCCAGGATTATCAGAAGCGGGTCTGGGTCTATTGAAGTCTCCAGAACTTCAGAGAGAGACCCCAAAAATTCCACACCAATACCCATA
This sequence comes from Salmo salar, assembly GCF_965601325.2. NCBI lineage: Eukaryota > Metazoa > Chordata > Actinopteri > Salmoniformes > Salmonidae > Salmo > Salmo salar. Next base: position 5,683,076 of record NC_138297.1, read on the forward strand.
CAAGTTAGAGCATAGGGCAAAGCAGTGGAGTAGTGTACCCTGCTCAGCCTGACATTTCTCACACATAGGGGATGTACCAGGAAATATCCTATGCAGTTTGGTTTTGGAATAGTGTAATCTGTGTAATACCTTGAATTGTATGAGACGATGTCTGGAGTTAATGGAGCAAGTGTGGATATACACCAAGCTATCTTCCCAGTCTGCCACCGAAATGTCAGTCCCTAGTTCTTCCTCCCATTTTGCCTTAATGGCATCAGTAGAGGGTGCGCTAACAGATTGAAAAGCATCATATATATGAGATATCAGTTTGTCTGAGGTGGGGCATATTTTTATGCATCCGTCAAACGTGGAAGGTTTAGCATTCCCAAATGTTGGGAGGTATTTTCTAACATAGTCTCTAATCTGTAGGTATCTGAAAAAGTTACTTCTGGGAAGATTATAAGTTTCCCTCAGCGATTCAAAGGAAGCAAAGGTTCCCCCTATATATAAATCCCCTATGGTACTTATCCCCAACTCTCCCCACCGCTCAAAGGTGTTATCAAGGTTAGAGGGGGCAAAGGAGGGATTCCTGGCAACAGGAAGCATGAACGATATTGGTCTAAGATCAAAGTGGACTTTAATTTGCTTCCAGATTCGGACTGTGCTATGTATAATAGGATTGTTACGGTAAAGTGACATCTCCAGATTGACAGGTGACAAAATCACAGCACCAATAGAGAAGGGGTGGCACTCCTCTCGCTCCATACTAAGCCAGCTGGATGGCGGGAGTGCGTCATCCAGCAGAAACGTAACAGCGCGGAGGTTGGCGGCCCAGTAGTAAAATATAAAGTTTGGGAGAGACAATCCTCCTTCCATCTTGGATTTACAGAGGTGTTTTTTTACCTATCCTGTGTGTTTTATAATCCCAGATGAAAGGATTGATAATAGAGTCCAGTTGTTTATGAAAGGATTTAGGTATGAATATTGGGATGTTCTGGTATAGGTAGAGCAGTTGTGGGAGGAAGACCATAGGCAACAGCGCACAACCCTGCCTTGTCCCTCTGTGAAGGTTAAATCGGGGCGACAATGATTGGTTAGTGAGTATTCTCGCACAGGGGTTCCTATATAAAAGCTGGATCCACTTTATGAACCCATCTCCAATATACATTTCTGTAGGACCTTGAATAGATAGGGCCACTCAACTTGGTCAAAGGCCTTTTCAGCTTCAAGAGATATAACGGCTAGGTCCACGTTAGGTAACCTCTGAGAATACATAATGTTGAATAGGCGCCTGAGATTGAAGAATGAGTTTCTGTTAGGGATAAAGCCGGTCTGGTCTGAATGGACCAATTTGCCAATTAAAGTGCTCAGCCTGTTAGCCAAAGTTTTTGCTAAAATCTTTTGGTCTGTATTAAGGAGGGATATTGGTCTGTATGACCCTACCTCTTCCGGATCCTTACCCTTCTTATGTATAACTGTAATAAACGCCTCATCCAAAGTGGATGGGAGCACTCCATCCTCGTTGGCCTGAACCAACATTTTGTGTAGGTAGGGAGAGAGCATGTTGCTGAATGTTTTGTAGAATTCACTCGGGTATCCATCTGGGCCCGGGGTCTTGCCACTCTTTAGAGATTTTATTGTTTCTGTAATTTCTTTAAGAGATATTTCCTTATTCAGGAAGTTAGAGTCTTCCTGGTTCAGGGCAGGAAGATTACAGTTCTCCAAAAAGTTTTGCATAATTAAGGGGTTAGGATCCGCTTTAGATGTATATAAAGTCTCATAAAACTGACGGAATCTGTCATTTATGTCTTTGGGGGAAGAGAGTAATTCCCCAGATGCAGATTTAACTTTGTGAATCATACGGTCACTCACATTCTTACGAAGTTGTCTGGCGAGTAGTTTGTGTGGTTTGTCACCAAACTCAAAATATTTTTGCTTGGCATAGAGAAAAGATTTAGCAATTTTAGCAGAGAGGATCTGATTGTATTTAAATTTTAAAGACATCATTTTTTTATGTTTCTCCCTAGATGGGTGTCTAGCATTCTCCCTATCCAGTAAGTGAATTTGTCCCTCCAGTTCTACCAATTCTCTTCTGTTTTGCCTACTCCTGGCAGTCTGAAAGGAGATGATACAGCCTCTCAAATAAGCCTTCAGTGTTTCCCACAATAATGCTGGGGAAGTCTCTGTGTTGTCGTTGGTATCAAAGAAAAATGTAATTTGATCTTTAAGATGTTCACAGAATGTTGGTTCTGTGAGGAGCTGAGGATTCAACCTCCAGACCCTCTCGTTTGGTACGATGTCACCCAATCTCAGGGAGAAGGTGAGTGGACTGTGGTCAGAGATTATAATATCATGATACCTCACATTACAGGTACAGGGGAGTAGTTTAGCATCAACCAAAAAGTAGTCAATTCGAGTATAAACATTGTGAACATGAGAGTAAAAGGAGTATTCCCTACCCGTAGGGTTAGAGATCCTCCATATATCAAATAAGTTCGCATTTTTTATGTAGGTATTCAAGAATTCGCTTGAATAGGAGGTAGGGGTTCGCCGGGTAGAGGATCGATCCAAATATTGGTCTAGTACACAGTTAAGGTCCCCTCCAATGACCAGGTTAGTATGGGAGATATCTGGAATCAGGGCAAGGACTCTTTTGAAAAAAGAGGGGTTATCAATGTTTGGCCCAGAGATATTAAGTAGAGTTACAGAAGTAGAGTGGATCTCTCCTATTACGATCACATAATGACCCTCTTTGTCCACAATAGTGGTTTTATGTTGAAAGGGAATTCCTTTCCGTACCAGAATCGCTGTGCCTCTCGTTTTGGCAGAGAAGTAAGAGTGATACACTTGCCCCACCCACTTACATTTAAGTCTGTTATGAGAATTGTTTTTCAGATGGGTTTCTTGCAAAAATATAATATCAGACGAGAGTGCTTTCAAGTGGGCTAGGACCTTGCCTCTCTTAATTGGTTCATTTAAACCCTTGACATTCCAGGAAGTGAATGTAAGCCCCGCCCTCCTCTCACTTGTAGTTCCTATGGTGGCCTGCATAGCATGTAAGTTACTAAAAAGGTAAGAAAGTGCACCAAACTATCACGATCAGCATATGTAGCACCTACACCCGAGCAGTATCCAACCCACCCCTCCCCCCCTGCAAGCACCTTTACTCTCCACCCTATTCCCCTACTTACCCCAACATTTACCCCTCCCATCAACCCACATTTAACAGGCATACACAAAAAGAAGAGAAAAAAACATGAAAATAAAAATAATAAACACATTGTCTGGCCGATGCCAAAAAAGCACGGCGCGACCTCGAACAAGAGGTCAAACAAAAATAAAATCCCAACTGTACGTTCACCTCTCATTATCCTAGAACTTCTACTAACATCTGAACTGGGGAGGCTCCCGCCCTCTCATTATCCTAGAACTTCTACTAACATATGAACTGAGGAGGCTCCCGCCCTCTCATTATCCTAGAACTTCTACTAACATCTGAACTGAGGAGGCTCCCGCCCTCTCATTATCCTAGAACTTCTACTAACATCTGAACTGAGGAGGCTCCCGCCCTCTCATTATCCTAGAACTTCTACTAACATCTGAACTGAGGAGGCTCCCGCCCTCTCATTATCCTAGAACTTCTACTAACATCTGAACTGAGGAGGCTCCCGCCCTCTCATTATCCTAGAACTTCCCGCTGGGAGGCCCCGCCCCTCAACCGACTCACTCACGAACTGAGGAGGCTCCCGCCCTCTCATTATCCTAGAACTTCTACTAACATATGAACTGAGGAGGCTCCCGCCCTCTCATTATCCTAGAACTTCTACTAACATATGAACTGAGGAGGCTCCCGCCCTCTCATTATCCTAGAACTTCTACTAACATATGAACTGAGGAGGCTCCCGCCCTCTCATTATCCTAGAACTTCTACTAACATATGAACTGAGGAGGCTCCCGCCCTCTCATTATCCTAGAACTTCTACTAATATATGAACTGAGGAGGCTCCCGCCCTCTCATTATCCTAGAACTTCTACTAACATATGAACTGAGGAGGCTCCCGCGATTAAAGTGTTCAATTAGCATCTATTAAACCTAAACAGAATAAGTTGCAACTTAAACATATTGTGCACTTAAGCTTCATCTTGGGTCAATCCCTGAGATAAGCAAGATATAGCATCACAAGATTACATTGCTAAGCAATGCCGGTCTAAACATAAACCATCCGCAACCGACATAGACAGCAGTACAATTACATATTGTGGGTTAGGAGATGGGAACAAGGATTTCGATAAATTGAACGTACCCCCCAATCAAAAAAAATAAAAAATGTATAATAATAAAAAATACATTTTTTTTCCCCCTTCTAAAAAAAACAATAGTGATAGATATAGTGATAGATATATTTATATATATATATATATATATATATATATATATATATATATATATATATATAAATATATCTATCACTATTGTATATATATATATATACACACATACATATACATACACATACACATATATATACATATACATACATACATACATACATACATACATACATACATACATACATACATACATACATACATACATACATACATACATACATACATACATACATACATACATACATACATACATACACACACACATACATACATACCTATATACACACACACACATACATCCATCCATACACACTTGTACATATACATACATACATACATACACACATGTGCCCATATATACACACACACACACACGTGCATACCTACCTACACACACCCATGCGCAAGTATATACACGCATACCCACATACGTATACACGTGCATACATACACACACACATACACTTACGCACATACACCCAAAAATATATACTTATAGAAATAAATATTTAAAAAAAAATATATATACAGGTACACACACACACACACACACACACACACACACACACACACACACACACACACACACACACACACACACACACACATACACACATCTACATACACACCCCAGAATAGTAATCTACACTAATTTAAAATATACACATACCTAATACTAAAAAGCTAAGAGAAAATAACAATAAAGTACACATAGTAATTACATGTACGCACACCTACACAGACACAAGCCCCACGGAGGTCTGGTGGGAATCTAATCGTGAGAGCGGGCCAGGCTATGACAAAGGCAGAACAGCACAAAACATCAACTTGCTATCCAGGTGTCTGCGTCTGCCCCTTCCCAGCCATCACCCCCAGACCTCCGCAAGCAATAACTAACTGGTATGGTAATAGGAATAATGTAATAATTGAAAAATAAATAACGAAACAAAACAAAAATGGGGGAACATAAGTATATCCATCCGAAAGTGTCAATGATCAGACCTGGAAGGCCTCCCAAACAGGCACCACCACGAACCCAGTCGGAATTAAAGTGAAACTGACGTTAAATGAGAGCTCTAACCGCCCTCCATTGGTCAGCTCAGCGTGTTACATGTTCGGCAGGCCCTGTCGAGACCGTTTAGTACGGTTTCACCCGTTATGGTATAGTATGGGTTCGAGTCCATGAGCAGACCCTAACACACAATGACAAGGCACTCTAACCTGTACGGGGGATTGGCGTATATTCCCGGATAAACTTCTCCGCGTCCAAAATCGAGGAGAGCCAAATCTTCTCTCCGGAAGGCGGGGTAATTCTTAGTCTTGCAGGGAAGAGCAAGGCTGGGCGAAGATGGAGTTTGTAGAGTTTGGTCATGACATCTCTGTAGCCGGCGCGGTGCTTTGCCACATCGGGCGCATAATCCTTGTAGACACGGAAGGGGTGCCCTTTATGTAACAGGTTGCCCCTCATTCGAGCCTCGCGCAGGATAAGATCCTTGGTCTTGAAACTGTGACAGCAGATGATTACTTGGCGACGACGTTGGCCCGGTCGAGGGACTGGGACAAGGGCGCGATGTGCACGGTCCAGTTGGGGATCTGAAGCCAAAACATCCGATCCCATTGCATCCTTCAATAGCTTGGCGAAGAAGTCGGTGGGGCGAGAGCCAGCCTCTATCCCCTCTGCCAGCCCAACAACGCGAAGGTTGTGACGTCTGGATCGGCCCTCCAGGTCGACCACTTTCACAGAAAGCCTCTGCACACTATCCTGCAATGACGTGCATAGCTTCTCCAACTCGTCGATCCTACCAGCGTTGAATTCAGAGGCTTTCTCAAGGTCCACAATACTCTGGCCCTGCGAGGCGACCGTTCGAATGGTGCTCTCAATTTTAGTGTCCAGTTCAGCAATAGTAGCCTTAAGATCCTCAGCTATAGCAACACGTAGTTCTCCCAAAGCCCGGGTAAGTTCTGTAAGTGTCACGTTGTTACCTGTGCCTTCCGCCATGTCTGTCTCGTTGTTTGGCGGGGAGTAGGCCTCCGAAGTGGATTTATTGTCCTTTGGTCGCTTATTACTCGGCATTTTCACATAGAAAGTTACAATATTGTATTAGAAAGAAACGTTTGTTGTAAAAAGTGCTATAAAGTAGGTTAAGTTAGATTATTTCGCAAAAAAGTTGCAGGAGCCTCTCACACACAGCCGTTCACTCCAACATGCTAGCTCCGCCCCCTCCCTTTGCTTTAACCTGGAAAAAACTGCCCAGGTCCCTACGTAATTCAGCTAAATTAGCCTGGAGGTCTACATTGCCTTGCCCCACCAGATCTATCTCCATCTCACTAATACAACACTCTAGTTCCCGCAATACTCTCCTAGCCTCTGAGGATGAGAGAGCTGTGTACTGTTGACAGAAAAGCCGAATTTGGACTTTCCCCACATCCCACCATTGACTGAGAGACTCATACTCCTCTCTTCGCTGCCCCGACCTTTCCCAAAAGGTCTAGAAACCTGAGCAAAAAGTGGCATCTTGTAAGAGCTTTACATTGAACTTCCAATAAGATGCCT
>NC_138297.1:5695000-5710000 GCF_965601325.2 Salmo salar
ATGGAGAGATTGTGTGAGAGATGGAGAGATTGGGTGAGAGATGGAGAGATGGAGAGAGAGATGGAGAGATTGGGTGAGAGATGGAGAGATGGAGAGAGAGATGGAGAGATGGAGAGATTGGGTGAGAGATGGAGAGAGAGATGAGAAATGGAGAGAGAGATAGAGAGAGAGATGGAGAGATTGGGTGAGAGATGGAGAGATGGAGAGAGAGATGGAGAGAGATGGGGTGAGAGAGATGGAGAGATGGGGTGAGAGAGATGGAGAGAGAGATGAGAAATGGAGAGAGAGATAGAGAGAGAGATGGAAAGATTGGGTGAGAGATGGAGAGATGGAGAGAGAGATGGAGAGAGATGGAGAGAGAGATGGAGAGAGATGGGGTGAGAGAGAGAGGGGGGTTAGCTTGATGGTCTATCCATCCTTTTTCACTATGAGAGAAAGAGAAGACGTGTCTTTTGTTCTTTTTGAGGATTTTCTCTCTTTTGTTGTTACTCCAACATCTCATTTGGACAGTGCTGTATTTTCGGAAGTATATGTTAAAATATGAGGACTGCACGAATACAGTTTTATAGATGGAGTTTACAAGAAGTTGCTCAGGTTCAGTGAAATATGAAAACAAACTTAAATAACTTTAGCCTTATTAAACTACATTACTGTAGTTTTACTAGATTCACATCGAAATTATTGAAATATGTTGAAGTCTTTAGAAGAATTGTTGGGGTGAAAACATGCAAACAAAGTTTATTTAGAATTACAGTGAAGAAATGCTTTGTTCTGGTTAATGGGCTCCCCCCTCCCAATGGAACCCCTCCCACCCAATGGAATCCCCCCTCCCAATGGAACCCCTCCCACCCAATGGAACCCCCCCTCCCAATGGAACCCCTCCCCACCCAATGGAACCCCCCCTCCCAATGGAACCCCTCCCCACCCAATGGAACCCCCCCTCCCAATGGAACCCCTCCTCCCAATGGAACCCCTCCCCACCCAATGGAACCCCCCCTCCCAATGGAACCCCCCCTCCCAATGGAACCCCTCCCCCACCCAATGGAACCCCCCCTCCCAATGGAACCCCCCCTCCCAATGGAACCCCCCCTCCCAATGGAACCCCTCCTCCCAATGGAACCCCCCCTCCCAATGGAACCCCTCCTCCCAGTGGAACCCCCCCTCCCAATGGAACCCCTCCTCCCAATGGAACGCCCCCTCCCAATGGAACCCCTCCCCACCCAATGGAACCCCCCCTCCCAATGGAACCCCCCCTCCCAATGGAACCCCTCCTCCCAATGGAACCCCCCCTCCCAATGGAACCCCCCCTCCCAATGGAACCCCCCCTCCCAATGGAACGCCCCCTCCCAATGGAACCCCCCCTCCCAATGGAACCCCTCCTCCCAATGGAACCCCCCCTCCCAATGGAACCCCCCCTCCCAATGGAACCCCCCCCTCCCAATGGAACCCCTCCCCACCCAATGGAACCCCCCCTCCCAATGGAACCCCTCCCCACCCAATGGAACCCCTCCCATGTGTGTGTGTGTGTTCCCCAATAGCCTTCCCTCAACCCTCCAAGATCCGCCCCACAGTTCTCCAATAGCTGCTCCCTCAACCCTCCAAGATCCCCCCCACAGTTCCCCAATAGCTGTCCCTCAAGCCTCCAAGATCCCCCCACAGTTCCCCAATAGCTGCTCCCTCAACCCTCCAAGATCCCCCCCACAGTTCCCCAATAGCTGCTCCCTCAACCCTCCAAGATCCCCCCCACAGTTCCCCAATAGCTGCTCCCTCAACCCTCCAAGATCCCCCCACAGTTCTCCAATAGCTGCTCCCTCAACCCTCCAAGATCCCCCCCACAGTTCCCCAATAGCTGCTCCCTCAACCCTCCAAGATCCCCCCCACAGTTCCCCAATAGCTGTCCCTCAACCCTCCAAGATCCCCCCACAGTTCCCCAATAGCTGTCCCTCAACCCTCCAAGATCCCCCCACAGTTCCCCAATAGCTGCTCCCTCAACCCTCCAAGTTCCCCAATAGCTGCTCCCTCAACCCTCCAAGATCCCCCCACAGTTCCCCAATAGCTGTCCCTCAAGCCTCCAAGATCCCCCCACAGTTCCCCAATAGCTGCTCCCTCAACCCTCCAAGATCCCCCCCACAGTTCCCCAATAGCTGCTCCCTCAACCCTCCAAGATCCCCCCACAGTTCCCCAATAGCTGTCCCTCAAGCCTCCAAGATCCCCCCCACAGTTCCCCAATAGCTGCTCCCTCAACCCTCCAAGATCCCCCCACAGTCCCCCCCCCCCCCTCCCCGGGAATAAAAAATAAATAAAAATACAATTAATTCCATTCCCCCCCAAGAACCCCCCAATGCACCAACAACCAAGATAATGAACTAAAGAGACAAAAGGAAAAGACAGAAGAAAACAGCAATGCAAAGCCCCCCCCAAAAAAAAATTACAAAATTCAACAAATGACATCAAGGACAACTGAAATCATAACAGCAATGCCAACTGTATATCTTTGTGTGCATGTCTGGCACTATTACATGTATGTGTGTGTTCTTGTATGTGTTTATTTGAATGAGAGTGTGTGTGTATATGTATGTGTACAAACACCTGCACGGCATCATCCTCAGGCAAACCCAGCATTAGTTATAAAAACACTGCCACTTAGTGTCATTCAAATGTACTTTTATTTTGTTTTATTTTGACTTTTTTCCCCCCTTTATCTTTTGACCATCATTCTCTCTCTCACACAGCAGCTCCACTTCCACTTGTCTCCAATTCCACATGCCAACCCTCAGCTTCCCTCAGCCTATCCCATCTATCTCTGCTGGCCACCCACTTCGTGTTTCTATGCATCACATATCTTTCATCTACGCTGTGAAGTTTAACGTACAATTTCAATCTATCAAATCGAATAGAATCTACAGATTGCGTGTTGAAGATAAATACTTTTACTAAGAGTATTAGTATATTAGTAATTGACTGACCTGGTCTCTCCAGATCTCCTAACAGTACTATATCTAGGGTCAATTTTAGATCAATGTTATGCATTTTCAGCCATTCCTGAACCTGAAACGAGAAACAGGCTACCTGAGGGCAATACCAAAATAAATGGTCTATTGATTCTGTATCCTCACAACAAAATCCGCAGAGCTTCGATGATTTTATGCCCCAAATATTCATCATTTTTGTTGGTGGCAAGAATTCTATATAATCATTTTAGCTGAAAAGCACAAAGTCTTAAATCTGAGTTGTTTTATGTATCAACTCATACACCCTGTACCATGGAATCGGTACATCAAACATCTCTTCCCAACTGTTTTGCAATCTGTATGGCACAGTTGTCAACATCCTGGTCCTCAAATGAAACTGGTATACTTTCCTATTTATGCAATTTTTATTCCTCTGCCAGTTTTGATCCAACATTGGCTCTTGATAGACCAATCAAAGTCAACACTGGCTCTTGATAGACCAATCAAAGTCAACACTGGCTCTTGATAGACCAATCAAAGTCAACACTGGCTCTTGATAGACCAATCAAAGTCAACACTGGCTCTTGATAGACCAATGAAAGTCAACACTGGCTCTTGATAGACCAATCAAAGTCAACACTGGCTCTTGATAGACCAATCAAAGTCAACACTGGCACTTTAGAAGTGATGGCCACCTGTATAGCAGGCTACTAAATATATTCTTTCCCTTTTCCTCCTCATCCATCAATTCATTTCCTTTTCTCCGTTTAAAACCACATCCCTTGTTCCAGAGTTAAGTGGCGTCCATCATGTTATTATAATCTACTATGTTCCTGTGTGTGTGTGTGTGTGTGTGTGTGTGTGTGTGTGGTGTGTGTGTGTGTGTGTGTGTGTGTGTGTGTGTGTGTGTGTGTGTGTGTGTAGGTCAGGGGTCCAGGTTTCTCTCTACAGACTAAACTGGCCTCCAATCTTCCTATGTACGATCGTCGCAACTATCAAATTTGGTTTTCTGGAATTTTCTCCGGCGTCTTCTGAACCGTTTAACTTCATCATTCTACTGATGGTTAATGATCAGAGCACTCACATTAACTCTGAATGGTTAAGGTTAGGCATTATCTCTGAACGGTTAAGGTTAGGCATTAACTCTGAATGGTTAAGGTTAGGCATTAACTCTGAACGGTTAAGGTTAGGCATTAACTCTGAATGGTTAAGGTTAGGCATTAACTCTGAACGGTTAAGGTTAGGCATTAACTCTGAACGGTTAAGGTTAGGCATTAACTCTGAACGGTTAAGGTTAGGCATTAACTCTGAACGGTTAAGGTTAGGCATTAACTCTGAATGGTTAAGGTTAGGCATTATCTCTGAATGGTTAAGGTTAGGCATTAACTCTGAACGGTTAAGGTTAGGCATTAACTCTGAATGGTTAAGGTTAGGCATTAACTCTGAATGGTTAAGGTTAGGCATTATCTCTGAATGGTTAAGGTTAGGCATTAACTCTGAATGGTTAAGGTTAGGCATTATCTCTGAATGGTTAAGGTTAGGCATTAACTCTGAATGGTTAAGGTTAGGCATTAACTCTGAATGGTTAAGGTTAGGCATTAACTCTGAATGGTTAAGGTTAGGCATTAACTCTGAATGGTTAAGGTTAGGCATTAACTCTGAATGGTTAAGGTTAGGCATTATCTCTGAATGGTTAAGGTTAAGCATTATCTCTGAATGGTTAAGGTTAGGCATTAACTCTGAATGGTTAAGGTTAGGCATTAACTCTGAACGGTTAAGGTTAGGCATTAACTCTGAACGGTTAAGGTTAGGCATTAACTCTGAACGGTTAAGGTTAGGCATTAACTCTGAACGGTTAAGGTTAGGCATTAACTCTGAATGGTTAATTATAGATCCCTTCGCGCGCCAATCCCTTTAACGGGATTGATTTGACAACACCCAGTGAAATTGCAGCGCACCAAATTAAAAAACAGAAATACTCATAATAAGAATTCATAAAACAAACAAGTGTTATACATCTGTTTAAAGATTAACTTCTTGTTAATCCAGCCGCAGTGTCAGATTTCAAAAAAGCTTTAAGGCGAAAGAAAACCATGCGATTATCTGAGGACAGCGCCCAGCATACCAACACATGAAAATCAGATTTCAACCAGGCATGTGCTACAGAAAAGTCCGAAATAACGATATAATTCATGCCTTAGCTTTGAAGATCTTCTTCTGTTGGCACTCCAAAAATGTCCCATATAACATCAGAAATTGGTCCTTTTGTTCGATAAATTGTGTCTTTATATCAGTTACCTGTAAACTTTGTCCAAACATTTCAAACAACTTTCCTAATACAACTTTTGGTATTTTAAAACATAAATAATCGATAAAATTTAAGACGGAATATACTGTGTTCAATAGCGGATAAAATGAAAGTGAAGCGAGTTCCAGGTCGCGCGCACCAAACAAAAAAGTACACTTGGCTCTACACTCAGAAAAGAAAGGGCTACTTCTTAATTTCTCAAAGGAAAAACATCAACCAATTTCTAAAGACTGTTGACATCTAGTGGAAGCCATAGGAACTGCAAGCATATTTGTATTAAAAAGGGATTGCCATAGAAACCTAATGAAAACATATTGAGCTCAAACATTTTTTTTTCCTGGATGGATTGTGCTCGGGGTTTCACCTGCCAAGTCAGTTCTGTTATACTCACAGACATTATTCAAACAGTTTTAGAAACTTCAGAGTGTTTTCTATCCAAATCTACTAATGATATGCATATCCTAGCTTCTGGTCCTGAGTAGCAGGGAGTTTACTTTGGGCACGCTTTTCATCCGGACGTGAATATACTGCCCCCTAGTCAAAAGTGGTTTTAAGGTTAGTCATTAACTCTGAATGGTTCCATCTGTCCCTCTATCCCTCTATCCCTCTATCCCTCTATCCCTCTATCCCTCTATCCCTCTAACCCTCTATCCCTCTAACCCTCTATCCCTCTAACCCTCTAACCCTCTATCCCTCTATCCCTCTATCCCTCTATCCCTCTAACCCTCTATCCCTCTAACCCTCTATCCCTCTAACCCTCTATCCCTCTATCCCTCTAACCCTCTATCCCTCTAACCCTCTATCCCTCTATCCCTCTATCCCTCTAACCCTCTAACCCTCTATCGCTCTATCCCTCTATCCCTCTATCCCTCTAACCCTCTATCCCTCTATCCCTCTATCCCTCTATCCCTCTATCCCTCTAACCCTCTAACCCTCTATCGCTCTATCCCTCTATCCCTCTATCCCTCTAACCCTCTAACCCTCTAACCCTCTATCCCTCTAACCCTCTATCCCTCTATCCCTCTAACCCTCTATCCCTCTAACCCTCTATCCCTCTATCCCTCTAACCCTCTATCCCTCTATCCCTCTATCCCTCTATCCCTCTAACCCTCTATCCCTCTATCCCTCTAACCCTCTATCCCTCTAACCCTCTATCCCTCTAACCCTCTATCCCTCTATCCCTCTAACCCTCTATCCCTCTAACCCTCTATCCCTCTATCCCTCTATCCCTCTAACCCTCTAACCCTCTATCGCTCTATCCCTCTATCCCTCTATCCCTCTAACCCTCTATCCCTCTATCCCTCTATCCCTCTATCCCTCTATCCCTCTAACCCTCTAACCCTCTATCGCTCTATCCCTCTATCCCTCTATCCCTCTAACCCTCTATCCCTCTAACCCTCTATCCCTCTAACTCTCTAACCCTCTATCCCTCTAACCCTCTATCCCTCTAACTCTCTAACCCTCTATCCTTCCCTCCTACTTCATACCCTCAATCCCTCCCTCCTTCTATCCCTCTAACACTTCTTCCTCTATCCCTCCCTCCTTCTATCCCTCTATCCCTCTAACACTCTATCCCTCTATCCCTCCCTCCCTCTATCTATCCCTCTATCCTTCTATCCCTATATCCCTCCCTCCCTCCCTCTTACCCTCTATCCCTCCCTCCCTCCCTGTTACCCTCTATCCTTCCTTCCTTCCTTCCTTCCTTCCTTCCTTCCTTCCTTCCTTCCTTCCTTCCTTCCTTCCTTCCTTCCTTCCTTCCTTCCTTCCTTCCTTCCTTCCTTCCTTCCTTCCTTCTATCCCTCCCTCCCTCCCTCCCTCCCTCCCTCCCTCCCTCCCTCCCTCCCTCCCTCCCTCCCTCCCTCCCTCCCTCCCTCCCTCCCTCCCTCCCTCCCTCCCTCTTACCTTCTATCCTTCTATCCCTCTATCCCTCTTTCTCTCTCTCTCTGTCTCTCTCTCTCTGTCTCTCTCTCTCGCTCTCTCTCTCTCTCCCCCTCCCTCCTCTCTCTCTCTCCCTCCCTCCCTTCATCCATCCATCCCTCTCTCTCTCTCTCCCTCTATCCCTCCCTCCCTCTATCTATCCCTCTATCCCTCCCTCCCTCTATCTATCCCTCTATCCCTCTATCCCTACTTCCTTATATACCTCTATCCCTCTATCCCTCCCTCCCTCCCTCTATCCCTCTATCCCTCTATCCTTCTATCCCTCTATCCCTCCTTCCTTATATCCCTCTATCCCTCTATCCCTCTATCCCTCTATCCCTCCCTCCCTCCCTCCCTCCCTCCCTCCCCTCCCTCCCTCCCTCCCTCCCTCCCTCCCTCCCTCCCTCCCTCCCTCCCTCCCTCCCTCCCTCCCTCCCTCTATCCCTCTATCCCTCTTACCTTCTATCCCCTCTCTCTCTCTCTCTCTCTCTCTCTCTCTTCCTCTCTCTCTCTCTCTCTCCCCCTGTCTCTCCCCTCTCTCTCCCCCTCTCTCCCTCCCTTCATCCATCCCTCTCACTCTCTTTCTTCCTCTCTCCAGAACTATTCCAGTAATGTCTTAATGTGTCTCCTCCGTCTCCTCTCCACCCTTCCACCCTTGCGTCTTCTCTCCCCAGAATAGTATTAGGGTTGGCCTTGTCACTCACATCCAGGGGTGACGGCTAATTTTCACGGTGCGTGTTGTGTGTGTGTGTGAGACAAGGAAATAAGAGAGCCTTATCAGTTCCATTAGGAAAGGAAAGGAAGGTATATATCATCAGTGAAGTTTTACCGTAAAGCTTGGAGCAGAGAATCATGTTTAATTAGTTGTAATAGTTTTACCGTAAAGCTTGGAGCAGAGTGTCATGTAAAATTCCCGCAGACTGATCACACACACACACACACACACACACACACCACACACACACACACACACACACACACACACACACACACACACACACACACACACACACACACACACACACACACACACACACACGAAGCCATAACAGGCTAGCCTACTACATGTCCTGTTCCTCTGGCCAGGGAAAACAAATCAGTAAAGTTGTGTGTTTATAGCCCATTGGTTTGTGAGCAAGATGTGAATGTTATCAAATTTGGTTTATATTCAAACTTGGGCTGACTAGGCTACCTAGAATTCTTCAATCCCAAATTACTAACTGGAATGAATCAAACACAAATACACAATAGCTGATTTAGACTGTGAGTTAATTATTAATTAGTTAACAATTAACAATTGGTAATAGGGCAGGACTACATGATGCAATCCTTTAAAAAGCTTTAAAGAGCCCTGTGAGTTTTATTATCCAATCATGTTGCTTTCGCTGTTTCTGTCAGTGAGGTTCCTCAGAGGATGAACCCTCACTGAATCCTCTCAAGTGAATTTCATCAAAATTTAAATTGTAAAAAAAGTTATCCTTTTTAGTTAATTATACTAAATATATTCAAATGCAAACAAGTAATTTATTAAAACACATTGTTTTGCAGTGAAGGTTTATAGCATTCTGTATGGTAGCACCATGGCCGAACACGACTACAACAACATAATTCATTTTGCCGACGACACAACAATGGCCTGATTACCGAGAAGGTCAGAGACCTGTCCGTGTGTTGCCAGGACAACATCTCCCTCAACTTAATTAACTGGATCCTGGACTTCCTGACGGGCCGCCCCCAGGTGAGTGAGACAGCCTATAGGGAGGAGGTCAGAGACCTGGCCGGGTGGTGCCAGGATAATAACATCTCCCTCAACTTGATCAAGAGAAAGGAGATGATTGTGGACTACAGGAAAAGGAAGGCCGAGCATGCCCCCATTTTCATCGACGGGGCTGTAGTGGAGCAGGTTGAGTGCTTCAAGTTCCTTGGTGTCCACATCCCCAACAAACTAACATGGTCCAAACACACCAAGACAGTTGTGAAGAGGAAACGACAACGCCTTTTCCCCCTCAGGAGGCTAAAAAGATTTGGCACGGGTTCTCAGATCCTCAAAAGGTTCTACAGCTGCACCATCGAGAGCATCCTGACTGGTTGCATCACTGCCTGGTATGGCAACTGCTCGGCCTCCAACCACAAGGCACTACAGAAGGTAGTGCGAATGGCCCAGTACATCACTGGGGCCAAGCTTCCAGCCATCCAGGACCTCTATACCAGGCGGTGTCAGAGGAAGGCCCTAAAAATTGCCAAAAGACTCCAGCCACCGTAATCATAGACTGTTCTCTCTGCTACTGCACGGTAAGCGGTACCGGAGCACCAAGTCTATGTCCAAAAGGCTTCTTAACAGCTTCTACCCCCAAGCAATAAGACTCCTGAACAGCTAATCAAATGCCTACCCAGACTATTTGCATTGACCCTAAACACTGGAAGTCTTCCAAGTCAAGGTAAGCTTTTGGTTTTACTCATTTGTTGCCACCGGGGACTGCCGGTGTAACTGCTAAACTGTTTACTGACTGTACACTGTAACATTACTGAATGATTTGTAGCAGGTTTACTAACGTTTTCGTTCTATTAGCTAGGTTGACTATGATGTTAGCTAATATGGTGACAAGGTTGTAGGCTGTGTGTAGCGGTTATGATATAGTTTGGTTTGGGATGATTTTTTCGCCTGGTCACGTACAGCTGATGTGTTGTTCATTGAAGTCCACAAGTGAAGGGAAAAGGTGAGAGAAGGAGAGCACATAGATATGAAAAGGAATACAATGTTGCTACACAACATTTTATTAAACAGAAGCAAACGGAACGAAACTGTAATAAACATACCTGAATTTGTCCAAAAGAAACACTCGTTTGCAACTGTTGGACTAACGATTACACCCTAAATCACTTAGATGCACATTTTTCTCTTGACATGTGTTCACCAACGTTGTAAACTTTCATGTAGTAGCCTAAACCTATCGATGTTACAATGAACTGGGCAGAATTGAATTAGGAATGACAGTCATCCAATATGCTGTAATAGAAATAAGGCCATGCTCATGAAACAAACAAAAAAATGGTTCTCCCTCATCTTAAATGTCAACGTCTGCCACTGGTGTCTGTATATAGGAAACCCCACAATTGTTCTTAAAAAATATATTGAATAATAACAAATAAAAGGTTGCTGCAATTTGACAGGGTTTTCATCCTCCCTTACGCCAGGAGTTTTACAGGATTTTTTTTTTTATATATATAAAAATGTGACCTGATAGGAAAAACTCTGGTCCCATCATAGCCCATATTAAACCGTTTTTACAACAGAATAATCACATTATACCATATAAGGTCTGGAGTTTTACCTGTTTAGGTTACCAGATCAGGAAAAACTACAGCCCCAGAATATATTTTTTCACCACACAACTCTGGGACCTGTGGTGCCCCCTCTGGTGCCTCCACTGGTGCCTCCTCTGGTGCCCCCTCTGGTCTCTGGTGCCTCCTCTGGTGCCTCCTCTGGTGCCCCCTCTGGTGCCTCCTCTGGTGCCCCCTCTGGTGCCCCCCGGTGCCTCCTCTGGTGCCTCCTCTGGTGCCTCCTCTGGTGCCCCCTCTGGTGCCTCCTCTGGTGCCTCCTCTGGTGCCCCCTCTGGTGCCTCCTCTGGTGCCTCCTCTGGTGCCCCCTCTGGTGCCCCCTCTGGTGCCCCCTCTGGTGCCCCCCCGGTGCCTCCCCGGTGCCTCCCCGGTGCCCCCTCTGGTGCCCCCTCTGGTGCCTCCTCTGGTGCCTCCTCTGGTGCCCCCTCTGCTGCCTCCTCTGGTGCCTCCTCTGGTCATAATAAAGATTCTGTTTTCATCGGAGGTTCTCCTTTTTGTGCTCCATTAGTTAACAATGACCCAAACGGTATTGGCTGAGAGGAAGTTATAGATACACACTCAGTTGAAGTTGGCACACACAGAGTCTCACACGCAAACACACACAGTCTCACACGCACACACACACACACACACACACACACACACACACACACACACACACACCACACACACACACACACACACACACACACACACACACACACACACACACACACCACACACACACACACACACACACACACAACAAACAATGGATCATTTCTCACCAGTGAGACATTGAACAAACTTAATGAATGAAAGGGGAATGTAGAAAGGTCCAAAGATCTGTCCATTAGTCAAATAGACTATTACCCTGTCATGAATCTAACACAAACACACACACACACACACACACACACACACACACACACACACACACACACACACACACACACACACACACACACACACTAACACATGAAAACACACACACTTGTGCCTGAGCGGGAAGTGTTTCATTAAATCTTGTATTTTCAGGCAGCTGTACTTACAGTTTTTTAACATTTCACTTTGGCACTAATTTCAGAACCTTGTGGTCATTTTTCAAAACTCTAGACACAAAACTGAAAACTGGTCATCACTTGTAACACAGGCTGTCCAATGATCAAAACATCGCATTGTGGATTCATATCTTTAAAGAAACCTTGCACTTACAGAATCATTGGTTCAAATAACTCATTTATCATGAAATACCAAAGTAACATTCATTTGGATCACCCACACACAAGATACCGATAGTTTCACTGTGTCGTAGTTCGTACAGTCGTTAAATATTGTAGGACAAAATATGTGATGCATGTTTCATAATGGTACTACGCGTAAATACATCACTGTAAAATGACTAGTAGAGAGAATACTACAGACACAGTGGAATCATTGAACAAAATATGACATTTATTGATGAAATACAATAAAATCACAACATAGGTTTCTTTGAATCAAAGCAGAAATAATTAGCTGCAAACAAGAAAACTACTACAGTAAAACATCAACTGCAGTGTTCCTCACCTGGCTTACTGTAAAAAGCAAAACAAAGGATTGATTACTGTACTTCTGTATTCCCCTCAAACCTGTCTTGTGGATTTGGCCGCAGGTCCTCATCCACATCACAATGGATGTTTTCATCAGCCAAACGTCTTGGGAAGAATCTTCCGGCGAATCCAGGCCAGATACTGGTCTGCCGTGATGTCGTTGCATGCGTCATCCATGGCCTGGAGAAGGGTGGCTTGTTCGTGAGGGCGCCTACAATATACCTTCCACCTCCATGTGGAGAACAATTCCTCAATCGGGTTTTAGGAAAGGAGAGTATGGGGGTAAGTACAGGGTGGTAAATTGTGGTTGGGCCTGAAGCCATGCTTGCACCATTTGAACATGGTGGAACCTGACATTATCCCACACAATGACATAGGTCACACCATCAGCTCTACAGACCTGATTTAGCTCATCAAGGAAGGTTACATTCAAACAGCGAATCATGTGGCTGCCTGCAACTCAATATATAGAGTATGTAGAGTAGAGAGCTTTAGATGTTCTTCGACCAAACATTAGAACAGGCAAGATGAGTAATCTAAGTAACTTTAACCGTGATAGGATTGTTGATGCCACACATGCTGATTCCAGCACCTCAGAAACAGCTGCCTTCCTGGGATTTTTACACACTACAGTCTCTAGAGTTTACAGAGAACGGTGCGATAAACAAAACACATTCAGTGAGCGGCAGTTCTGTGGGCCAAAACACCTTGTTAATGAGAGAGGACAGAGGAGAATGTCCAGACTCATTCAAGCTGACAGAAAGGCCACAAATGCTCAAATAACAGCTGTTTAAAACAGTGGTGTACATAAGGGCATCTCTTAACGTACAACACCGTGAATAATCCAGGCTGTTGTGGAGGCAAAAGGGGGTCCTACCCAGTACTAGATGGGTGTACCTAATAAAGTGGCCAAGTGAGTGTACAATAACGTCAAATCTGAAAACATGGTCTGGAAAAGTGGTACATGGGACCATAGAAACAGTGTCTGATAAAGAATGATGATGAAATATTACATCCATAGATAATGTAGTCCAATTGGTTCATGGTCCACGATAACTGGTGTCAATGGATCTCGTTATCCTGAAACTTTCATGATCTAAACATGGAATATTGTTTGTCAGTTTCCATAAAACTATGCATTAAGAGTAATGCAACGTTTACTTATCATTTTGATCAGTTGTATCAATTGATAGTTAGATCATTGTAATGAAATGAATAGACGGTCATCTCAGATGTAATGTGTGTATTGCATTTTGTAATGGTAATACTTGGGTGTTAAGTTGTGATAATTTTGAACAGGTGAGTTTAGTTCAATGAACAAATGATCTTAGCTTTATGTGTATTGTATCCAAGCAATTGGGAAAAAGTGTTAAGAGTTTTGAAAAATGTGCATTTTGATCATTGGTTGTGAGTTTTGTGTCTAGAGTTTTGAAAAAATGACATCAAGGTTCCGAAATTAGTGCCGAAGTGATTGTAAAAAACTGTAATGTCAGAGAGAGAGAGAGAAAAAATAGAGAGAGAAAAAGAGAAATAGGGAGAAGTAGAGAGAAACAGAGAGCGATGGAGACAAAGAAAGATGTAGTAGCAGTAGTAGTAACAGTAGTAGTAATAATAGTAGTAAAAGTAGTAGTAGTAGTAGTAGTAGTAGTAGTAATAATTGTAGTTTTGGTAGTATTGGTAGTAGTAATAATTGTAGTTTTAGTAGTAGTAGTAGTAGCAGTACTAGCAGTGGTAATAATTGTAGTTGTAGTAGTAGTAGTAATAATTGTAGTAGTAGTAGTTTTAGTAGTAGTAATAGTAGTAATAATAGTAGTACTAATAGTAGTAGTACTAGTAGAACCAGCAGTCATAGTAGTAGTAGTAGTAGTAGCAGTCATAGTAGTAGTGGTAGTAGTAGTAATAATTGTAGTTTTAGTAGAAGTAGTAGTAGTTCTACAAGTGGTAAGTGTAGCAGTAGTAGAAGTAGTAGTAGTTGTCACTCTGTTCGAAGGAGCGGACCAAAATGCAGCGTGTTCGTAGTTCCACATATTTATTAAACGTGAAACTGAATGCCATACACATAAATACTTGAAACCACAAAAACAACAAACCTTGATGCAGAGAGGAAAACACACTACTCAAAAGATAATAACCCACAAACAACAATGAGAAAAACCCCTACTTAAATATGATCTCTAATCAGAGGCAATGAGGATCAGCTGTCTCAAATTAGAGATCAACCCCAAACAATCCCAACATAGAAATAGACAAACTAGAACTTAAACATAGAAATAGAAAACATAGAAAACATAGAACATCCCAAAACACCCCCTGTCATGCCCTGCCCTAATCTACTATAGAAAATGACATCTTGCTAGGGTCAGGACGTGACAGTAATACTAGAAATAATTGCAGTTGTAGTAGTAGTAGTCAAATTGTAGTTGTAGTAGTGGTAGTAGTAGTAATAATTGCAGTTGTAGTAGTAGTAATAATTGCAGTTGTAGTAGTAGTAGTAGTAGTAGTAAAATTGTAGTTGTAGCAGTGGTAGTAGTTGTAATAATTGCAGTTGTGGTAGTAGTAGCAGTAGTAATAATTGCAGTTGTAGTAGTAGCAGTAGTAATAATTGTAGTTGTAGTAGTAGAAGTAGTAGTAATGATAATTTTAGTAGTAGTAGTAGTTCTGCTAGTGGTAATTGAAGTTGTAGTAGAAGTAGTAGTAGTAGTAGTAGTAGTAGCAGTAGTAATAATTATAGTTGGAGTAGTAGTAGTAGTAATAATTGTAGTTGTAGTAGTAGTAGTTCTGCTAGTGGCAATTGTAGTTGTAGTAGACGTAGTAGTAGTAGTAGTAGTCGTAGTAGCAGTAGTAATAATTGTAGTTGGAGTAGTAGTAGTAGTAATAATTGTAGTTGTAGTAGTAGTAGTTCTGCTAGTGGCAA
>NC_138297.1:5712500-5730000 GCF_965601325.2 Salmo salar
AGAAGTAGTAGTAGTAGTAGTAATAATTGTAGTTGTAGTAGTAGTCATAGTAGTAGTAGTAGTAGTAGTCATAGTAGTAGTAATAATTGTAGTTGTAGTAGTAGTAGTAGTAGTAGTAGCGGTAGTAGTAGTAATAATTTAGTTGTTGTAGTCATAGTAGTAGTAATAGTTGTAGTAGCAATACATGTAGTAGCAGTAGAAGTAGTAGAAGTAGTAGAAGTAGTAGTAGTGGTAGTAGTAGTAGTAGTAATAATTGTAGTAGTAGTAGTTGTAGTTCTACTAGTGGTAATTGTAGTTGTAGTAGTAGTAACAATTGTAGTTGAAGAAGTAGTAGTAGTAGTAGTAGTAGTTGTTGTAATAGTAGTAATATTTGTAGTTGTAGTAGTAGTAGCAGTAGCAGAAGTAATAATTGTAGTTGTAGTAGTAGTAGTAGTAGTAGTAGCAGTAGTACTAATAATTGTAATTGTAGTAATATTATTATTAGTAGTAGTAGAAACAAATGTAGTAGTAGTAGTAGTAGTAGCAGAAGTAATACTTGTTGTTGTAGTAGTATTAGTAGTAGTATTAGTAGTACTAATTGTAGCTTTAGTAGTATTAGTAGTATTAATATTAGTAATAATTGTAGTTTTGGTAGTATTGGTAATAGTAATAATCATAGTTTTCGTACTGGTAGTAGTAGTATTAGTAGTAGTAGTAGCAGTGGTAATAATTGTAGTTGTAGTAGTAGTAGTAGTAGTAATTGTAGTTGTAGTAATAATTGTAGGTTTAGCAGCAGTAGTTTTAGTTGTACTACTAGTAGTAGTAGTAGTAGTACTAATTGTATTTTTAGTAGTAGTAGTAGTAATAATTGTAGTTTTAGTACAAGTAGAACAAGTAGTAGTAGTAGTCGTAGTAGAAATAATTGTGGCAGTAAAAGTACTAATAATTGTAGTAGTAGTAGTAGTAGTACTATTTGTAGTTTTAGTAGTAGCAGTAGTAGTAGTAGTAGTAGTAATAATTGTAATTGTAGTAGAAATAGTAGTAGTAGTAGTAATAATTGTAGTAGTAGTAGTAGTTCTACAAGTGGTAATAGTACTAGTAGTAGTAGTAGTAGTAGTAGAAGTAGTAGTTGTAGTAGTAATAATTGTAGTTGTTGTTGTAGTAGTAGTAGTAGTAGAAGTAATAATTGTAGTTGTAGTAGCAGTGGTAGGAGTAGTAGAAACAAATGTTGTTGAAGTAGTAGTAGTAGTAGTAGTAGTAATAATTGTAGTTTTGGTAGTATTGGTAGTAGTAACAATTGTAGTTGTAGTACTGGTAGTAGTAGTGTTAGTAGTAGTAGTAGCAGTGATAATAATTGTAGTTGTAGTAGTAGTAGTAGTAGTAGTAGTAGTAGTAATAATTGTAGTTGTAGTAGTAGTAATAATTGTAGGTTTAGCAGTAGTAGTAGTAGTAGTACTAATTGTAGTTTTAGTAGGAGTAGTAGTAGTAGTAGTAGTAATAATTGTAGTTTTAGTACAAGTAGAACAAGTAGTAGTGGTAGTAATAATTGTGGTAGTAAAAGTAGTAATAATTGTAGTAGTAGTAGTAGTAGTAGTAGTAATAATTGTAGTTGTAGTAGCAGTAGTAGGAGTAGTAGAAACAAATGTAGTTGAAGTAGTAGTAGTAGTAGTAGTGGAAGTAATAATTGAGTTGTAGTAGTCGAATTAGTAGTAATAGTAGTAGTAGTTGTAATAATTGTAGAAGTAGTAGTAGTAGTAGTAGTAATAATTGTAGTAGTGGTAGTAGTAGTAGTAATTCTACTTGTGGTAATTTTAGTAGTAGTAGTAGTAGTAGTAATAATAATTGTAGTAGTAGTAGTACTAGTAGTAGTAACAATTGTAGTTGTAGTAGTAGTAGTAGTAGTTGTAGTAGAAGTAGCAGTAGTTGTAGTAGTAGAGGAAGTATTAGTAGTACTAGTAGTGGTAGTAGTAATAGTAGTGGTGGTAGTAGTAGATGTACTAGGTGTAGTGGTAGTAGTAGAAGATGTAGTAGTGGTAGTAGTAGTAGTAGTAGTAGTATAAGAAGTAATAATTGCAGTTGTAGTGGTAGTAGTAGTAGTAGCAGTAGTAGTAATAATTGTAGTTGTAGTAGCGTTAGTAGCAGTAGTAGTAGTAGTAATAATTGTAGTTTTAGTAGAAGTAGTAGTAGTCGTAGTAGTGGTAATAACTGTAGTTTTAGTACTTGTAGTAGTAGTAGTATTAGTAGTAGTAGTAGTAATAATTGTAGTTTTAGTAGTAGTAGTAGTAATACTTGTAGTTGTAGTAGTAGTATTAGTAATTATTGCAGTGTTAGTAGTAGTAGTAGTAGTAATAGTTGTAGGTTTAGTAGTAGTAGTAGTAATAATTGTAGTTTTAGTAGTAGTAGTAGTAGTAGTGGTTGTAGTAGTAATAATTGTAGTTGTAGTAGTTGTATTAGTAGTAGTTGTAGTAGCGGTAGTAGTAGTAATAATTTATTTGTAGTAGTTGTAGTAGTAGTAATAATTGTAGTAGTAAAAGTAGTAATAATTGTAGTAGTAGTAGTAGTAATAATTGTAGTTTTAGTAGTAGCAGTAGTAGTAGTAGTAGTAATAATTGTAGTAGTAGTAGTAGTAGTAACAATTGTAGTTGTAGTAGTAGTAGTAGTAGTAATAATTGTAGTAGTAGAAGTAGTAGTAAATGTAGTTCTACAAGTGGTAATTTTAGTAGTAGTAGTAGTAGAAGTAGTAGTAGTAGTAGTAGTAGTAGTAGTAGTAGCAATAATTGTGGTAGTAGTAGTAGTAAAATTATAGTTGTAGTAGTAGTAGTTGTAATAATTGTAGTTGTAGTAGTAGCATTCGTAGTAGTAGAAGTAATAATTGTAGTAGTAGTAGGAGTAGTAGTAGTAGTAGTAGTAGTAATAATTGTAGTTGTGGGTGTAGCAGAGGTAGTTGTAGTTGTAGCAGTAGTAGCAGTAGTAGTAGTAGTAACAATTGTAGTTGTAGTAGTAGTAGTAGTAGTTGTAGTAGTAGTAGTAGTAGTAATTGTAGTAGTAGCAGTAGCGGTAGTAGTAGTAGTAGTAGTAGTAGTAGTAGTGGTGGTAATAATTGTAGTTTTGGTAATAGTAGTAGTAGTAGTAGTAGTATTAATTGTAGTAGTAGTAGTAGTAGTAATTGTAGTAGTAGCGGTAGCAGCAGTAGTTCTAGTATTAGTAGTAGTAGTAGTAGTAGTAATACTTGTAGTAGTAGTAGTAGTAGTAATAATTGTAGTAGTAGTTGTAGTAATAATTGTAGTTGTAGTAGTAGTAGTAGTAGTTATAATAGTAGCATGTTCATTTTCCATGTTTAGCCATTTATTGTCCTTATGATTTATAATTTTTTTGACAGTTACCATTCTATTGCTGTTTACGTTGCTTATCTTTTTTGTTATATCTCTCTGTCTTTCTCTCTCTCTCACCCCCTCTTTCCATACCTCTCTTCCTCTCCCTCTCTTCCTCTCTCTCTCTCACCCCCTCTCTCCATACCTCTCTTCCTCTGTCCCTCTCTTTCTCTCTCTCTCACCCCCTCTCTCCATACCTCTCTTCCTCTCCCTCTGTCCCTCTCTTTATCTCTCTGTCACCCTCTCTTTCCATACCTCTCTTCTTCTCCCTCTGTCCCTCTCTTTCTCTCTTTCTCACCCCCACTTTCCATACCTCTCTTCCTCTCCCTCTGTCCCTCTCTTTCTCTCTCTGTCACCCTCTCTTTCCATACCTCTCTTCCTCTCCCTCTGTCCCTCTCTTTCTCTCTTTCTCACCCCCACTTTCCATACCTCTCTTCCTCTCCCTCTGTCCCTCTCTTTCTTTCTCTCTCTCTCATCCCCTCTCTCCGTACCTCTCTTCCTCTCCCTCTGTCCCTCTCTTTCTCTCTCTGTTTTCCTGAAGTGTTCCTCCAGCCCTCGTAAAGTGGTAGGAAACTCTCTCACTTCAAACAGTAAATCAGATCATAAAGTCAGGGAAAGGGAAGAGAAGAGGGATGGGAAAAGGAGATTTTACATTTGTCAGCACAAACCACAGCAATGATATCGGGAGCTCTCAAGATCTTCCTGTGTGTGTGTGTGTGTGTGTGTGTGTGTGTGTGTGTGTGTGTGTGTGTGTGTGTGTGTGTGTGTGTGTGTGTGTGTGTGTGTGTGTGTGTGTGTGTCATGGAGATAACCTGCGGTTTGCTCGGGAACATTACCTTCCTTGCAGAACAGCCCAGAGGGGATATACTGTATGTAGCTAACTACTGACCCTGTTAACCCAGAGGGGATATGAAGCTAACTACTGACCCTGTTAACCCAGAGAGGATATGTAGCTTACTACTGACCCTTTTAACCCAGAGGGGATATGTAGCTAACTACTGACCCTGTTAACCCAGAGAGGATATACTGTATGTAGCTAACTACTGACCCTGTTAACCCAGAGAGGATATGTAGCTAACTACTGACCCTGTTAACCCAGAGGGGATATGAAGCTAACTACTGACCCTGTTAACCCAGAGGGGATATGTAGCTAACTACTGACCCTGTTAACCCAGAGAGGATATACTGTATGTAGCTAACTACTGACCCTGTTAACCCAGAGAGGATATGTAGCTAACTACTGACCCTGTTAACCCAGAGAGGATATACTGTATGTAGCTAACTACTGACCCTGTTAACCCAAAGAGGATATACTGTATGTAGCTAACTACTAACCCTGTTAACCCAAAGAGGATAGATGTTTTTATAACATTTTTGACATGCGTTTATCTGGATTTTTTTGTTGTTATTCTGTCTCTCACTGTTCAAATAAACCTACCATTAAAATTATAGACTGATCATTTCTTTGTCAGTGGGCAAACATACAAAATCAGCAGGGGATCAAATACTTTTTTCCCTCACTGTAGCAAGTATATTTCAAGGACAGCTTTTTTTCCATCTTCGTAACATTGCAAAAATCTGAAACTTTCTGTCCAAAAATGATGCAGAAAAATGTATCCATGAATTTGTCTCTTCTAGGTTGGACTACTGCAATGCTCTACTTTCCGGCTACCCGGATAAAGTACTAAATAAACTTCAGTTAGTGCTAAACACGGCTGCTAGAATCCTGACTAGAACCAATAAATGTGATCATATTACTACAGCGCTAGCCTCTCTACACTGGCTTCCTGTTAAGGCAAGGGCTGATTTCAAGGTTTTACTGCTAACCTACAAAGCATTACATGGGCTTGCTCCTACCCATCATTCCGATTTGGTCCTGCCGTACATACCTACACGTACGCTACGGTCACAAGACGCAGGCCTCCTTACTGTCCCTAGAATTTCTAAGCAAACAGCTGGAGGCAGGGCTTTCTCCTATAGAGCTCCATTTTTATGGAATGGTCTGCCTATCCATGTGAGAGACGCAGACTCGGTCTCAACCTTTAAGTCTTTATTGAAGACTTATCTCTTCAGTAGGTCCTATGATTGAGTGTAGTCTGGCCCAGGAGTGTGAAGGTGAACGGAAAGGCACTGGAGCAACGAACCGCCCTTGCTGTCTCTGCCTGGCCGGTCCCCCTCTCTCCACTGGGATTCTCTGTCTCTAACCCTATTACAGGGGCTGAGTCACTGGCTTACTGGTGCTCTTCCATGCCGTCCCTAGGAGGGGTGTGTCACTTGAGTGCGTTGAGTCACTGACATGATCTTCCTGTCCGGGCTGGCGCCCCCCCTCGGGTTCGTGCCGTGGGGGAGATCTTCGTGGGCTATACTCGGCCTTGTCTCAAGATGGTAGGTTGGTGGTTGAAGATATCCCACTAGTGGGGTGGGAGCTGTGCTTCTGCAAAGTGGGTGGGGTTATATCCTGCCTTTTTGGCCCTGTATGGGGGAATCGTCGGACGGGGCCACAGTGTCTCTTGACCCCTCCTGTCTCAGCCTCCAGTATTTATGCTGCAATAGTTTATGTGTCGGGGGGCTAGGGTCAGTCTGTTATATCTGGAGTATTTCTCCTGTCGCATCCGTGTCCTGTGTGAATTTAACTTCTCCCTATGCTCCCTATATTTCTCTCTCTCTCTTCTCTCAGTGGAACCTGAGCTCTAAGGACAATGCCTCAGGACTACCTGACATGATGACTCCTTGCTGTCCCCAGTCCACCTGGTTGTGCTGTTGCTCCAGTTTCAACTGTTCTGCCTGCGGCTATGGAACCCTGACCTGTTCACCGGACGTGCTACCTGTCCCAGACCTGCTGTTTTGGACTCTCTCCCTTCCGAACTTGCTGTCTCTAACTCTGAATGATCGGCTATGAAAAACCAATTGACATTTACTCCTGAGTTGCTGACCTGTGGTACCCTCTACAACCACTGTGATTATTATTGTCTGACCCTGCTGGTCATCTATGAACGTTTGAACATCTTGGCCATGTTCTGTTATAATCTCCACCCGGCACAGCCAGAAGAGGACTGGCCACCCCTCATAGCCTGGTTCCTCTCTAGGTTTCTTCCTAGGTTCCTGCCTTTTCTAGGGAGTTTTTCCTAGCCACCGTGCTTCTACACATGCATTGCTTGCTGTTTGGGGTTTTAGGCTGGGTTTCTGTACAGCACTTTGTGACATTAGCTAATATATGTATATATATAAATACATTTTTACTTTTACATTTTTTTTACTTCACCTTTATTTGACCAGGTAGGCCAGTTGAGAGGTAGGCCAGTTCTCATTTACAACATTTGACTGATTGATTTGATTGATTGACCGCTCAAGACCTCTGTACTTGTCATGTCCTGACCATAGTAAGTTGTTATTTTCTATGGTAGAGTAGGTCAGGGCGTGACAGGGGGTGTTTGTCTGTTTTTGTATTTCTATGTTTAGTTTCTAGTTTTGTATTTCTAGGTTGGTTTTGGTTTGGCATGACCTCCAATTAGAGGCAGCTGGTTGTCGTTGTCTCTAATTGGAGGTCATATTTAGTTGATGTTTGTCCCACTTGTGTTTTGTAGGTGATTATATTTTGTGAGTAGTGTTTGTTCCTCCTGCGTCACAGTTTGTTGTTTTGGCCTTAAGTTTATTTTGATATTGTATTAAGTTTCACGGTCTAATAAATATGTGGAACGAAACAGACGCTGCATTTTGGTCCGATCATTTAATAAACAGCCGTGACAGAATCACCCACCAACAAAGGACCAAGCAGCTTGGAATGGAGCAGCAGGACAAATGGACTTGGGAGGAGATATTAGACGGGAAAGGAACCTGGAGGCAGGCTGGGGAGTATCGCCGTCCAAAGGAGGAGATCGAGGCAGCAAGAGCAGAGTGGCGATACTATGAGGCGCTATATCCACCAAGAGGCAAGGACGAGAGGCAGCACCCAAAAACGTTTTTTTTTTTTTGGGGGGGGGGCACACGGGCAGATTGGCTAAGGCGGTTTTAAGACCTGAGCCAACTCCCCGTGCTTACCGTGGGGAGCGAGTGACCGAGCAAGCACCGTGTTATGCGGTGATGCGCACTGTGTCGCCAGTGCGCACTCACAGCCCGGTGCGCTCAGTGCAAGCTCCTCACCGTTACCGTGCTAGAGTTGGCCGTCAGTCAGGAAGAAGTGCACCGGCTCAGCGTATCTGGTCTCCAGTGCGTCTCTTCGGTTCAGGTTATCCTGTGCCTGCTCTACGCATGGTACCCCCCTTTCACCTGCACAGCCTAGTTTGTCCTGTGCCGGCGCTCCGCCCTTGCTTGGCTCAAATCACCATCCAGCCAGGACGGGGTGTGCCAGCTTTAAGCTACAGACCTCCGGTGCACCTCCGGAGCACAGTACGTCCTGTGCCTCCTCCACACCCTCACCCTGAGGTGCGTGTTACTAGTCTGGCGCCTCCTATGCCAGTCCCACGCATCAGGCCTCCAGCGACGCTCCTCAGCCCGGAGCCTCCAGCGACGCTCCTCAGCTCGGAGCCTCCAGCGACGCTCCCCAGTCCGGAGCCTCCAGCGACGGTCTGCAGCCCGGCGCCTCCAGCGACGCTCCTCAGTCCGGAGCCTTCAGCGGCGGTCTGCAGCTCGGAGCATTCAGCGGCGGTCTGCAGCCCAGATCTTCAGCGGCGGCCTTTAGCCCAGAGTCTTCAGCGGCGGTTGGCAGTCCGAAGCCTCCGGCGATGAACCATGGTCTGGTTCCTCCGGACATACAGAAGCGGGGGGATCAGCGGGCGGTGGGGGTACTAAGCCCAGAACCAGAGCCGCCGCCATAGACATTAGTCACCCACCCTACCCTCCCTTTGTGTTGTGTTTTTTTTTTGGGGGGGGGGGTTGTTTAGGGGGCTTTTGTTTTTGTTTTTGTAGGTTTTGTTATTTTCTATGGTAGAGTAGGTCAGGGCGTGACTGGGGGTGTTTGTCCGTTTTTGTATTTCTATGTTTAGTTTCTAGTTTTGTATTTCTAGGTTGGTTTTGGTTTGGCATGACCTCCAATTAGAGGCAGCTGGTTGTCGTTGTCTCTAATTGGAGGTCATATTTAGTTGATGTTTGTCCCACTTGTGTTTTGTGGGTGATTATATTTTGTGAGTAGTGTTTGTTCCTCCAGCGTCACGGTTTTTTGTCTTGGCCTTAAGTTTATTAAGTTTCACGGTCTAATAAATATGTGGAACGAAACTGACGCTGCATTTTGGTCCGATCATTTTAAACAGCCGTGACAGTACTGGCCATTCTCTTCTAATCACTACAGTTGTAATATTTGAGTTAATCTTTTTCTAAAATGCCATTGACTTAACAGAGTAGTCAGTCAGGAAGTGTGGTTGTCACAATGAAGACAGATCTGATATGGATATAGTTATGATTTAATAAATTCACATCCAGAAAAGTGAACCCCATAAAAATTTGAAATTTCAGAGTCATTTTCCACCGCTAAAGAAACTAAAGAGATGTGGTTATGCTTCTGGAAATCGTGTCTTTTGTTCTCCACAACAGAATGTCATTATCATGAAGTGACTTTTATCCCAACTGACTAAAAGTTCTTGGAACTTTTTTTTAATCCGAACAACAGATAAATCTTGATCTGAATCTGTCCCCTCTGTGACTTCACAGTGGCACAGCTATTTTAGTTTTAACGACGCTCGTTGTTTTTCCAATAAGGCTTGGATATACTTTAGAGAATGTTAAAATGAAATTTCAAATTGAATATAGTGGAATTATATAATAATCAGTTGGAGTTGATGGACATGGTTTTGTTTTTGGGGGATGGTTGATTTACTTCTTTCTTTCTCTCTCTCTCTCTGTTTTTCTCTCTCTCTCTCTCTCTCTCTGTCTCTCTCTGTTTTTGTCTCTCTCTCACTCTCTTTCTGTCTCTCTCTGTTTTTGTCTCTCTCTCACTCTCTTTCTGTCTCTCTCTGTTTTTGTCTCTCTCTCACTCTCTTTCTGTCTCTCTCTGTTTTTCTCTCTCTCTCTCTCTCTCTCTCTCTGTTTTTGTCTCTCTTTCTCTTTCTCTCTCTCTCTCTGTTTTTGTCTCTCTTTCTCTCTTTCTCTGTTTTCATCTCTCTTTCTCTCTCTCTCTGTTTTTGTCTCTCTCTCTCCCTTTCTCTCTCTCTCTGTTTTTGTCTCTCTTTCTCTTTCTCTCTCTCTCTCTGTTTTTGTCTCTCTTTCTCTCTTTCTCTGTTTTCATCTCTCTTTCTCTCTCTCTCTGTTTTTGTCTCTCTCTCTCCCTTTCTCTCTCTCTCTGTTTTTGTCTCTCTCTCTCTCTTTCTCTCTCTCTGTTTTTGTCTCTCTCTTTCTCTCTCTCTGTTTTTGTCTCTCTCTCTCTCTCTGTTTCTGTCTCTCTTTCTCTCTTTCTCTGTTTTTGTCTCTCTCTCTCCCTTTCTCTCGCTCTCTGTTTTTGTCTCTCTCTCTCTCTTTCTCTTTCTCTGTTTTTGTCTCTCTCTCTCTCTCTCTTACTTCCTTAACAATCAATCAATCAGTGCTCATTCTGAGGTTGATGGAGAAATCGACTCCTGATGGACACAGGCACGTACAGCGGGTTGGATGGAGTGCAGTGTATTGTTTCATCACAACAGATTGTTTTTGTTATTAGCTGTTTAGATTTAGGACCCAGTTGACCACATTATGAACAACAAGTATAGAGAGTATAGGGAAAACAAGATAGAAGCACTAGTTGTTTAAAATAGTTTTTAATATATCTAGCTTGATTGCAGTCATACTTGGGTCATGAATGTATGCCTTCATTGTTTAGTTGTTGGAAAGAGGGAAGAAATGGAGAAGGGGAAAGAAGAGAGGAGGAGAAAGGGGGGAGAGAGGGAGGAGAGAGGGGGGAGAGGGAGGAGAGAGGGGGTGAGAGGGAGGAGAGAGGGGGGAGAGGGGGAGAGAGAGGAGAGAGGGAGGAGAGAGGGAGGAGAGAGGGGGGAGAGAGGGAGGAGAGGAGAGGAGAGGTTGTAGCTGTGAGGAGAGGTACTGTACATTGGAGAACATGAGAGATGGAAATGAGAGGGAGAGAAGGAGAAGAGAGGGAGTGACGAAAGAGAGGAGAGAAGGGTGACTCTGTCCATCTCTTTGTGTTAGTAGCTGGCACATAAGGGAAGAAAAGAGAGGGATGAGGGAGGGAGAGGGAAGAGAGGAGAAGAGGAGAGAGGAGCATTTGTCTCTGTATTAGTTAGGGGAGGTGTTGTCTCTGTATTAGTTAGGGGAGGTGTTGTCTCTGTATTAGTTAGGGGAGGTGTTGTCTGTATTAGTTAGGGGAGGTGTTGTCTCTGTATTAGTTAGGGGAGGTCTCTGTATTAGTTAGAGGAGG
Source organism: Salmo salar (assembly GCF_965601325.2). Taxonomy (NCBI): domain Eukaryota; kingdom Metazoa; phylum Chordata; class Actinopteri; order Salmoniformes; family Salmonidae; genus Salmo; species Salmo salar. Next base: position 5,723,187 of record NC_138297.1, read on the forward strand.
TCTCTGTATTAGTTAGGGGAGGTCTCTGTATTAGTTAGGGGAGGTCTCTGTATTAGTTAGGGGAGGTCTCTGTATTAGTTAGGGGAGGTGTTGTCTCTGTATTAGTTAGGGGAGGTCTCTCTATTAGTTAGGGGAGGTCTCTGTATTAGTTAGGGGAGGTCTCTGTATTAGTTAGGGGAGGTGTTGTCTCTGTATTAGTTAGGGGAGGTCTCTGTATTAGTTAGGGGAGGTGTTGTCTCTGTATTAGTTAGAGGAGGTGTTGTCTCTGTATTAGTTAGGGGAGGTCTCTGTATTAGTTAAGGGAGGTCTCTGTATTAGTTAAGGGAGGTCTCTGTATTAGTTAGGGGAGGTCTCTGTATTAGTTAGGGGAGGTGTTGTCTCTGTATTAGTTAGGGGAGGTCTCTCTATTAGTTAGGGGAGGTCTCTGTATTAGTTAGGGGAGGTCTCTGTATTAGTTAGGGGAGGTGTTGTCTCTGTATTAGTTAGGGGAGGTCTCTGTATTAGTTAGGGGAGGTGTTGTCTCTGTATTAGTTAGAGGAGGTGTTGTCTCTGTATTAGTTAGGGGAGGTCTCTGTATTAGTTAAGGGAGGTCTCTGTATTAGTTAAGGGAGGTCTCTGTATTAGTTAGGGAGGTCTCTGTATTAGTTAGGGGAGGTGTTGTCTCTCTATTAGTTAGGGGAGGTCTCTGTATTAGTTAGGGGAGGTCTCTGTATTAGTTAGGGGAGGTCTCTGTATTAGTTAGGGGAGGTCTCTGTATTAGTTAGGGGAGGTGTTGTCTCTGTATTAGTTAGGGGAGGTGTTGTCTCTGTATTAGTTAGTGGAGGTGTCTGTATTAGTTAGGGGAGGTGTCTGTATTAGTTAGGGGAGGTGTTGTCTCTGTATTAGTTAGGGGAGGTCTCTGTATTAGTTAGGGGAGGTGTTGTCTCTGTATTAGTTAGGGGAGGTCTCTGTATTAGTTAGGGGAGGTGTTGTCTCTGTATTAGTTAGGGGAGGTCTCTGTATTAGTTAGGGGAGGTGTTGTCTCTGTATTAGTTAGAGGAGGTGTTGTCTCTGTATTAGTTAGGGGAGGTCTCTGTATTAGTTAAGGGAGGTCTCTGTATTAGTTAAGGGAGGTCTCTGTATTAGTTAGGGGAGGTCTCTGTATTAGTTAGGGGAGGTGTTGTCTCTGTATTAGTTAGGGGAGGTCTCTCTATTAGTTAGGGGAGGTCTCTGTATTAGTTAGGGGAGGTCTCTGTATTAGTTAGGGGAGGTGTTGTCTCTGTATTAGTTAGGGGAGGTCTCTGTATTAGTTAGGGGAGGTGTTGTCTCTGTATTAGTTAGAGGAGGTGTTGTCTCTGTATTAGTTAGGGGAGGTCTCTGTATTAGTTAAGGGAGGTCTCTGTATTAGTTAAGGGAGGTCTCTGTATTAGTTAGGGAGGTCTCTATATTAGTTAGGGTAGGTGTTGTCTCTCTATTAGTTAGGGGAGGTCTCTGTATTAGTTAGGGGAGGTCTCTGTATTAGTTAGGGGAGGTCTCTGTATTAGTTAGGGGAGGTCTCTGTATTAGTTAGGGGAGGTGTTGTCTCTGTATTAGTTAGGGGAGGTGTTGTCTCTGTATTAGTTAGTGGAGGTGTCTGTATTAGTTAGGGGAGGTGTCTGTATTAGTTAGGGGAGGTGTTGTCTCTGTATTAGTTAGGGGAGGTCTCTGTATTAGTTAGGGGAGGTGTTGTCTCTGTATTAGTTAGGGGAGGTCTCTGTATTAGTTAGGGGAGGTGTTGTCTCTGTATTAGTTAGGGGAGGTCTCTGTATTAGTTAGAGGAGGTATTGTCTCTGTATTAGTTAGGGAAGGTCTCTGTATTAGTTAGGGGAGGTCTCTGTATTAGTTAGGGGAGGTGTTGTCTCTGTATTAGTTAGGGGAGGTGTCTGTATTAGTTAGGGGAGGTCTCTGTATTAGTTAGGGGAGGTCTCTGTATTAGTTAGGGGAGGTGTCTGTATTAGTTAGGGGAGGTGTCTGTATTAGTTAGGGGAGGTGTTGTCTCTGTATTAGTTAGGGGAGGTCTCTGTATTAGTTAGGGGATGTGTTGTCTCTGTATTAGTTAGGGGAGGTGTTGTCTCTGTATTAGTTAGGGGAGGTGTCTGTATTAGTTAGGGGAGGTCTCTGTATTAGTTAGGGGAGGTGTTGTCTCTGTATTAGTTAGGGGAGGTCTCTGTATTAGTTAGGGGAGGTGTTGTCTCTGAATTAGTTAGGGGAGGTCTCTGTATTAGTTAGGTGTTGTCTCTGTATTAGTTAGGGGATGTCTCTGTATTAGTTAGGGGAGGTCTCTGTATTAGTTAGGGGAGGTCTCTGTATTAGTTAGGGGAGGTCTCTGTATTAGTTAGGGGAGGTCTCTGTATTAGTTAGGGGAGGTGTCTGTATTAGTTAGGGGAGGTGTTGTCTCTGTATTAGTTAGGGGAGGTCTCTGTATTAGTTAGGGGAGGTCTCTGTATTAGTTAGGGGAGGTCTCTGTATTAGTTAGGGGAGGTCTCTGTATTAGTTAGGGGAGGTGTCTGTATTAGTTAGGGGAGGTCTCTGTATTAGTTAGGGGAGGTCTCTGTATTAGTTAGGGGAGGTGTTGTCTCTGTATTAGTTAGGGGAGGTCTCTGTATTAGTTAGGGGAGGTCTCTGTATTAGTTAGGGGAGGTCTCTGTATTAGTTAGGGGAGGTGTTGTCTCTGTATTAGTTAGGGGAGGTCTCTCTATTAGTTAGGGGAGGTCTCTGTATTAGTTAGGGGAGGTCTCTGTATTAGTTAGGGGAGGTGTTGTCTCTGTATTAGTTAGGGGAGGTCTCTGTATTAGTTAGGGGAGGTGTTGTCTCTGTATTAGTTAGAGGAGGTGTTGTCTCTGTATTAGTTAGGGGAGGTCTCTGTATTAGTTAAGGGAGGTCTCTGTATTAGTTAAGGGAGGTCTCTGTATTAGTTAGGGAGGTCTCTGTATTAGTTAGGGGAGGTGTTGTCTCTCTATTAGTTAGGGGAGGTCTCTGTATTAGTTAGGGGAGGTCTCTGTATTAGTTAGGGGAGGTCTCTGTATTAGTTAGGGGAGGTCTCTGTATTAGTTAGGGGAGGTGTTGTCTCTGTATTAGTTAGGGGAGGTGTTGTCTCTGTATTAGTTAGTGGAGGTGTCTGTATTAGTTAGGGGAGGTGTCTGTATTAGTTAGGGGAGGTGTTGTCTCTGTATTAGTTAGGGGAGGTCTCTGTATTAGTTAGGGGAGGTGTTGTCTCTGTATTAGTTAGGGGAGGTCTCTGTATTAGTTAGGGGAGGTGTTGTCTCTGTATTAGTTAGGGGAGGTCTCTGTATTAGTTAGAGGAGGTATTGTCTCTGTATTAGTTAGGGAAGGTCTCTGTATTAGTTAGGGGAGGTCTCTGTATTAGTTAGGGGAGGTGTTGTCTCTGTATTAGTTAGGGGAGGTGTCTGTATTAGTTAGGGGAGGTCTCTGTATTAGTTAGGGGAGGTCTCTGTATTAGTTAGGGGAGGTGTCTGTATTAGTTAGGGGAGGTGTCTGTATTAGTTAGGGGAGGTGTTGTCTCTGTATTAGTTAGGGGAGGTCTCTGTATTAGTTAGGGGATGTGTTGTCTCTGTATTAGTTAGGGGAGGTGTTGTCTCTGTATTAGTTAGGGGAGGTGTCTGTATTAGTTAGGGGAGGTCTCTGTATTAGTTAGGGGAGGTGTTGTCTCTGTATTAGTTAGGGGAGGTCTCTGTATTAGTTAGGGGAGGTGTTGTCTCTGAATTAGTTAGGGGAGGTCTCTGTATTAGTTAGGTGTTGTCTCTGTATTAGTTAGGGGATGTCTCTGTATTAGTTAGGGGAGGTCTCTGTATTAGTTAGGGGAGGTCTCTGTATTAGTTAGGGGAGGTCTCTGTATTAGTTAGGGGAGGTCTCTGTATTAGTTAGGGGAGGTGTCTGTATTAGTTAGGGGAGGTGTTGTCTCTGTATTAGTTAGGGGAGGTCTCTGTATTAGTTAGGGGAGGTCTCTGTATTAGTTAGGGGAGGTCTCTGTATTAGTTAGGGGAGGTCTCTGTATTAGTTAGGGGAGGTGTTGTCTCTGTATTAGTTAGGGGAGGTGTTGTCTCTGTATTAGTTAGGGGAGGTGTTGTCTCTGTATTAGTTAGGGGAGGTGTTGTCTCTGTATTAGTTAGGGGAGGTGTTGTCTGTATTCATTAGTTAGGGGAGGTGTTGTCTCTGTATTAGTTAGGGGAGGTGTCTGTATTAGTTAGGGGAGGTCTCTGTATTAGTTAGGGGAGGTGTTGTCTCTGTATTAGTTAGGGGAGGTGTCTGTATTAGTTAGGGGAGGTGTTGTCTCTGTATTAGTTAGGGGAGGTCTCTGTATTAGTTAAGGGAGGTGTTGTCTCTGTATTAGTTAGGGGAGGTGTCTGTATTAGTTAGGGGAGGTCTCTGTATTAGTTAGGGGAGGTGTTGTCTCTGTATTAGTTAGGGGAGGTCTCTGTATTAGTTAGGGGATGTGTTGTCTCTGGATTAGTTAGGGGAGGTTTCTGTATTAGTTAGGGGAGGTATTGTCTCTGTATTAGTTAGGGGAGGTCTCTGTATTAGTTAGGGGAGGTCTCTGTATTAGTTAGGGGAGGTGTTGTCTCTGTATTAGTTAGGGGAGGTGTCTGTATTAGTTAGGGGAGGTGATGTCTCTGTATTAGTTAGGGGAGGTGTTGTCTCTGTATTAGTTAGGGGAGGTGTCTGTATTAGTTAGGGGAGGTCTCTGTATTAGTTAGGGGAGGTGTTGTCTCTGTATTAGTTAGGGGAGGTGTCTGTATTAGTTAGGGGAGGTGTTGTCTCTGTATTAGTTAGGGGAGGTCTCTGTATAAGTTAGGTGTTGTCTCTGTATTAGTTAGGGGAGGTCTCTGTATTAGTTAGGGGAGGTCTCTGTATTAGTTAGGGGAGGTGTCTGTATTAGTTAGGGGAGGTCTCTGTATTAGTTAGGGGAGGTGTTGTCTCTGTATTAGTTAGGGGAGGTCTCTGTATAAGTTAGGTGTTGTCTCTGTATTAGTTAGGGGAGGTCTCTGTATTAGTTAGGGGAGGTCTCTGTATTAGTTAGGGGAGGTCTCTGTATTAGTTAGGGGAGGTGTCTGTATTAGTTAGGGGAGGTGTTGTCTCTGTATTAGTTAGGGGAGGTCTTTGTATTAGTTAGGGGAGGTGTGGTCTCTGTATTAGTTAGGGGAGGTCTCTGTATTAGTTAGGGGAGGTCTCTATTAGTTAGGGGAGTTGTTGTCTCTGTATTAGTTAGGGGAGGTGTCTGTATTAGTTAGGGGAGGTTTTGTCTCTGTATTAGTTAGGGGAGGTGTTGTCTCTGTATTAGTTAGGGGAGGTGTTGTCTCTGTATTAGTTAGGGGAGGTGTTGTCTCTGTATTAGTTAGGGGAGGTGTCTGTATTAGTTAGGGGAGGTCTCTGTATTAGTTAGGGGAGGTGTTGTCTCTGTATTAGTTAGGGTGAGGTCTCTGTATTAGTTAGGGGAGGTGTTGTCTCTGTATTAGTTAGGGGAGGTCTCTGTATTAGTTAGGGGAGGTGTTGTCTCTGTATTAGTTAGGGGAGGTGTCTGTATTAGTTAGGGGAGGTCTCTGTATTAGTTAGGGGAGGTGTTGTCTCTGTATTAGTTAGGGGAGGTGTCTGTATTAGTTAGGGGAGGTGATGTCTCTGTATTAGTTAGGGGAGGTGTTGTCTCTGTATTAGTTAGGGGAGGTGTCTGTATTAGTTAGGGGAGGTCTCTGTATTAGTTAGGGGAGGTGTTGTCTCTGTATTAGTTAGGGGAGGTGTCTGTATTAGTTAGGGGAGGACTCTGTATTAGTTAGGGGAGGTGTTGTCTCTGTATTAGTTAGGGGAGGTCTCTGTATTAGTTAGGGGAGGTGTTGTCTCTGTATTAGTTAGGGGAGGTCTCTGTATAAGTTAGGTGTTGTCTCTGTATTAGTTAGGGGAGGTCTCTGTATTAGTTAGGGGAGGTCTCTGTATTAGTTAGGGGAGGTCTCTGTATTAGTTAGGGGAGGTCTCTGTATTAGTTAGGGGAGGTCTCTGTATTAGTTAGGGGAGGTGTCTGTATTAGTTAGGGGAGGTGTTGTCTCTGTATTAGTTAGGGGAGGTGTGGTCTTTGTATTAGTTAGGGGAGGTGTGGTCTCTGTATTAGTTAGGGGAGGTCTCTGTATTAGTTAGGGGAGGTCTCTGTATTAGTTAGGGGAGGTGTTGTCTCTGTATTAGTTAGGGGAGGTGTCTGTATTAGTTAGGGGAGGTTTTGTCTCTGTATTAGTTAGGGGAGGTGTTGTCTCTGTATTAGTTAGGGGAGGTGTTGTCTCTGTATTAGTTAGGGGAGGTGTTGTCTCTGTATTAGTTAGGGGAGGTGTCTGTATTAGTTAGGGGAGGTCTCTGTATTAGTTAGGGGAGGTGTTGTCTCTGTATTAGTTAGGGGAGGTCTCTGTATTAGTTAGGGGAGGTGTTGTCTCTGTATTAGTTAGGGGAGGTCTCTGTATTAGTTAGGGGAGGTCTCTGTATTAGTTAGGGGAGGTGTTGTCTCTGTATTAGTTAGGGGAGGTGTCTGTATTAGTTAGGGGAGGTCTCTGTATTAGTTAGGGGAGGTGTTGTCTCTGTATTAGTTAGGGGAGGTCTCTGTATTAGTTAGGGGAGGTGTTGTCTCTGTATTAGTTAGGGGAGGTCTCTGTATTAGTTAGGGGAGGTCTCTGTATTAGTTAGGGGAGGTGTTGTCTCTGTATTAGTTAGGGGAGGTGTTGTCTCTGTATTATTTAGGGGAGGTGTTGTCTCTGTATTAGTTAGGGAGGTGTCTGTATTAGTTAGGGGAGGTCTCTGTATT
>NC_138297.1:5735000-5767500 GCF_965601325.2 Salmo salar
TCTCTTCCTCTCTCTTCCTCTCTTACTCTCTCTGTCTCTCTCTCTCTCATATTCTATTCCTCTCTCTTCCTCTCTTCCTCTCTTCCTCTCTCTTCCTGTCTCTTCCTCTTGTGTTTTATCGTTGTTTCAGAAAGCTTCTATAATGACATAATGGTTGGCAACAGATGTGCTGATCTTAATTCCCTACAGTTAGTGGTGTGTGTTTTACAGTGTGTGTATGTGTTTGTGTGTGTACATACACACACACACCAGAGTTGGATGGGCCTTGGATATAATTTCTTCTCTGACCTGGGGGTTGTAGAGGGTTGGGGAGGTGGTTAAAGTAATTAATGTAATTGTCAAACCCAAATGAGAGGAAATTAGGGGAAAGTGGTCACACGGTCACACGGAGAGAGAAGCACCAGTAGACAAGGAGTTAGCCCCTCTGCTGTACCTACAAGGAGTTAGACCCTCTGCTGTAACTATGTGTAGTGTGTCTGTAGCCTGTGACGAAATGAATAGTTATTTCTATCACTGGACAGACAGACACAACTGTTGAACATGAGAACTAGCTACAGATGCTGTTGTGTCTTCAACTCCCCTCTCCTGTCCTCTCCTCTCCTATTCTGTCCTCTCCTCTCCTGTCCTCCTCTCTCCTGTCCTCTCCTCCCCTGTCCTCTCCTCTCCTGTCCTTCCCTGCCCTGCCCTCTCCTCTCCTGTCCTTCCCTGCCCTGCCCTCTCCTCTCCTGTCCTCTCCTCCACTGTCCTCTCCTGTCCTCTCCTCCCCTGTCCTCTCCTCTCCTGTCCTCTCCTCTCCTTCCCTGTCCTCTCCTCTCCTCTCCTGTCCTACCCTGCCCTGCCCTGCCCTCTCCTCTCCTGTCCTCTCCTCCCCTGTCCTCTCCTCTCCTGTCCTTCCCTGCCCTGCCCTCCCCTCTTCTGTCCTCTCCTCTCCTGTCCTCTCCTCTCCTGTCCTCTCCTGTACTTTCCTGTCCTCCCCTCTACTGTCCTCTCCTCTCCTGTCCTCTCCTGTACTTTCCTGTCCTCCCCTCTCCTGTCCTCTCCTATTCTGTCCTCTCCTGTCCTCTCCTCTCCTCTCCTCCCCTGTACTTTCCTGTACTCCCCTCTCCTGTCCCCTCCTGTCCTCTCCTCTCCTGTCCTCTCCTCTCCTGTCCTTCCCTGCCCTGCCCTCTCCTCCCCTGTCCTCTCCTCTCCTGTCCTTCCCTGCCCTCTCCTCCCCTGTCCTCTCCTCTCTTGTCCTTCCCTGCCCTCTCCTCCCCTGTCCTCTCCTTTACTTTCATGTCCTCTCCTATTCTGTCCTCTCCTCTCCTGTCCTGTCCTCTCCTCTCCTGTCCTGTCCTGTCCTGTCCTGTCCTGTCCTTCCCTGCCCTGCCCTCTCCTCTCCTCCCCTGTCCTCTCCTTGACATTCATGTCCTCTCCTATTCTGTCCTCTCCACTCCTGTCCTCTACTCTCATGCCCTATCTGTTAATCCTTTCTTCATCTCTCCTGTCCTCACCTCTATCAATCAATCTATCAAATCCAATGTATTCGTGAAGTCCTTTTTACATCAGCCGATGTCACAAAGTGCTGTACAGAAACCCAGCCTAAAACCCCAAACAGCAAGCAAATGCAGATGTAGAAGCACAGTGGCTAGGAAAAACTCCCTAGAAAGGCCAAAACCTAGGAAGAAACCTAGAGAGGAACCAGGCTATGAGGGGTGGCCAGTCCTCTTCTGGCTGTGCCGGGTGGAGATTATAACAGAACATGGCCAAGATGTTCAACTGTTCATAGATGACCAGCAGTCTGGTGAACAGGTCAAGGTTGCACTCCAGTGCCTTGCCGTTCACCTTCACACCCCTGGGCCAGAATACATTCAATAATTGGACCTACTGAAGAGATGAGTCTTCAATAAAGACTTAAAGGTTGAGACCGAATCTGCATCTCTCACATGGGTAGGCAGACCATTCCATAAAAATGGAGCTCAATAGGAGAAAGCCCTGCCTCCAGCTGTTTGCTTAGAAATTCTAGAGACAATAAGGAGACCTGCGTCTTGTGACCGTAGCGTACGTGTAGGTATGTACAGCAGGACCAAATCGGAGAGGTAGGTAGGAGCAAGCCGATGTCATGCTTTATTGGTTAACAGTCTCTAAACTTTTGTCTGGGGAAAAATATCTCCGTAACTGTTATAGGGGTCTAACGTCCTCCCTCGGCTAACCTTTGTGCACTCGAGGAGTTAACTGGCTTGTTGTCTTATTTTACTAAATCAGAAGATATTATCCTGGGTGACCTCAATTATGATTGGGAAATGCAGGCTTCAGGCAATCTAAAAAGACATGTGTAATGATCTTAACCTAACCCAGCTGGTGACTAATCCTTCATGGCCCAAATCCTAAAGATCATTCAAAGTCAACTCGGAATTGATCTTATTTTAACAAAAACACAAGAGAAATATTTTCTTTCACTGGTGTCTTCGCCCAAGACTTTAGGGACCATTTCCTAGTTGTTTGTGTTAGAGATGTGAGAATACAAAAATCTAAGCCTTGTGACATCACAAAGAGGACCTTTCACAACCACTTACCTTATATATATATATATATATATATATCTATATATATATATATATATATATATATATATATATTTGTGACCTTGATTGTATCTCTGCTATTCATCAACCTGATTTAACTTCTCTTTGCAGATGTCTTCAATACTATTGCAGATTATTATGCTCCTTTTGAAAAAACAGTAAGGGGTTAAAGGTAGATTGAATGCCTGGAACATTCCCGAATTATCAGAAGTGATTCATAATAGAGATGATGCCTGGCTCAAGGCCAGGAATACAGGCTTAGGCCTGGATTGGCAAGTTTTTAAATCAACTGAGGAATCACATGTAAGACAAATCATAAAGGCTAAATCTGGTATCTGCGTAACGGCTCTTTCAGATTGTAATGAGAACCTGGCTAAATTCTTGAAAATTGTCAAATCCCTGAACAAATTAATTCAGACACTAGCCTTATTACAGAGAAATAAAATGGCATTATTGTTGCATTTAATCACAATCTCTTTGAAAGAAAGAAATAACTTCTAAATCTATTCACAATTATATTAGTCTGGATGCTGATAGAGGAAACTCTCTGAACGATCAGAGAATTTATAGCCAAAGCTTTTCTTTTAGGCTATTGACAAAATAAAGAAGTCCTGGATGGTTGCTAGCAATAGACAACAAGGAATCCACAGGGGCCGACCAATTGGATCCCAGTCTGCTTAAGTGTGCCCCACCCATTACCACAATTTTTTTATTTAACATTTTTATCAGGAAATATTACAAAAGTATGGAAATCAGCTGTTTTGCCCGCCGCGCCATAAGGGGCGGGGACAATAGTGAGTTAATAATTATCGCCCCCATTTCAAGGCTTCCTCGTCCAGCTATGATTCTCGAATCCTTGGTAAATGTAAACCAATCAGGGTTTAAGCCTGGTCATCCAATCAGGGTTTAGGCCTAGTCATCCAATCAGGGTTTAGGCCTGGTCATCCAATCAGGGTTTAGGCCTGGTCATCCAATCAGGGTTTAGGCCTTGTCATCCAATCAGGGTTTAGGCCTGAACATCCAATCAGGGTTTAGTCCTGGTCATCCAATCAGGGTTTAGGCCTGAACATCCAATCAGGGTTTAGTCCTGGTCATCCAATCAGGGTTTAGGCCTGGTCATCCAATCAGGGTTTAGGCCTGGTCATCCAATCAGGGTGTAGTCCTGGGCATATTACAATAAACCACTTTAGTTGTTAATGATCTTCTCAATGCTTCAGACACTAAAATGAAATGTTCTGCTTTATTTGTGAATCTGTCAAAAGCTTTCTATTCTGTTGATCATGCTATTTTATTGAATAAGTTGTCCTCGGTCTGAGCTCTGACGCCTGTTCAAGGTTATCACGATTATCTTAGTGACAGAACTCAGGCCATCATGATTGATGAGCTTGTTTGAATTTTTTTGAAGGAAAAAAAGGTGTACCACAGGGGTTGACTTTGGGACCTGTTCTCTTCACTATTTATATCAACACCATTGGTCAATCCGTAAAAAAAATGGTCAACTTCATCTATATGCGGATGATACTATACTATTGCCCTGTCTGTTGATCTGCCTGTGTCAAAAATACAGTCAGATTTTATAGCTTAAAAACGTATTCTTAATATGTGCAAAATGAAGTACATGTTGTTTTCAAACTCTCGTAAGAACTTTCTGATGAACACGTTAACTCATTAGTTGGTTCTCCAATCAATCGTGTTCCCGCATATCAATACTTAGTCATTGGGATTGATATGGATTTGTCGTTTAAAAAAAAAAAACATGTAGATGAGCTGGTTAAGAAGCTAAGATTTTAAGCCGTCTTTTTTTCTACAGAAACAGTCGGTGTCGTTCTCTAAGCAGTAGGAAGCAGATGATTCAGTCAATCTTTTCATTTGTTCCTGGTTATGTTGATGTTGTTTATCAAAGTGCAGCTGCTACTACTCTTAAACCTTTGGACGCCATCTCCCATAGTGCCGTTCGTTTTGTTACAGGTGACAGTTTTGATACTCACCACTGTATCCTGTATCAAAAGGTTGGCTGGACTTCGTTAAAGACATGTAGATCTCTACATTACTCCCTTTCTGTTTACAAGGCCCTGCTCCATACACCTCTGTCTTATCTAACTTTGCTGTTGAAGTCTAGACACCTGATTTAAAATAAAGGATGTCAAAAAAAAAAATTAAGCTTTCAAGTTTGGTAACATTAATGTTTATTAAACGTCAAATTTCAAAATGTTTAAGCTTAAGTTTGGGCATTAACTCTGAATGGTTAAGGTTAGGCATTAACTCTGAATGGTTAAGGTTAGGGATTAACTCTGAATGGTTAAGGTTAGGCATGAACTCTGAATGGTTAAGGTTAGGCATGAACTCTGAATAGTTAAGGTTAGGCATTATCTCTGAATGGTTCCATCTGTCCCTCTAACCCTCTAACCCTCTAACCCTCTATCCCTCTATCCCTCTATCCCTCTATCCATCTATCCCTCTATCCCTCTAACCCTCTATCCATCTATCCCTCTATCCCTCTATCCCTCTATCCCTCTAACCCTCTAACCCTCTATCCCTCTATCCCTCTATCCCTCTATCCCTCTATCCCTCTATCCCTCTCACCCTCTATTCCTCTCACCCTCTATCCATCTATTCCTCTATCCCTCTATCCCTCTATCCCTCTAACACTCTATCCCTCTATCCCTCTATCCCTCTATCCCTCTATTCCTCTCACCCTCTATTCCTCTCACCCTCTATCCCTCTCACCCTCTATCCATCTATTCCTCTATCCCTCTATCCCTCTAACCCTCTAACCCTCTATCGCTCTATCCCTCTATCCCTCTAACCCTCTATCCCTCTATCCCTCTAACCCTCTAACCCTCTATCCCTCTATCCCTCTAACCCTCTCATCCCTCTATCCCTCTCATCCCTCTATCCCTCTATCCCTCTAACCCTCTATCCCTCTATCCCTCTAACCCTCTAACCCTCTATCGCTCTATCCCTCTATCCCTCTAACCCTCTATCCCTCTATCCCTCCCTTAAATAAGAATAACTATTGCCCCTAGTGGCTGGTTTTCATGTTATCTCCAGACGTCCTCAGACATGGAGGGACGTTGAATGCCGACTTGTATCACGGGTGACCAGGCTGGTATTTACTGGCGGTATGGACGCTGTTTCAACCTATCCGTCTGATGCCGAGCTTGCAACTCAGCTATCCTCACCTTATTAAGACAATAGTTATCCTGTATGTTACAGTGACTGCAATGAGAAGGCATCATGTTACTGAGGTCCTGCAGATTCATGTCCAGATAAAGTGTCTGGGGTGAAAAAGGTGAATCAAAAAAAGTTGTCTGAGGACAAAACTAAGACCTTGGTAAACTTGTTCAATACAGAGTTTCATGAAACAGTTGTTAAAAGGGAAGACATTTGGCAGGTGGCCAGGTAGCAACAAACAGCACAGTAGCGCAGAGATAACGCAGAAGTAACATTCTGTGATTCCAGTTGATGGTGTGTCCTGCCTCCCTCTCCGTCCTCCCTCCTCCTGTCCTGCCCCTCCTCTCCTCTCCTCTCCTCGTCCTGTCCTCCTCCTCCTCCTCCTCATGTCCTGTCCTGTCCTGTCCTGTCCTGCTCCTCCCCTCCGTCATCCTCCTGTCCTGTCCTGTCCTGCCCCCCTCCTCCCCGTCCGTCCTGTCCTGTCCTCTCCTCCCCTCTCCTGTCCTGTCCTCCCCTCTCCTGTCCTGTCCTGTCCTGTCGTCCCCTGTCCTGTCTTGTCCTGTCCTCCCCCTCCTGTCTTGTCCTGTCCTCCCCTCTCCTGTCCTGTCCTCCCCTCTCCTGTCCTGTCCTCCCCTCTCCTGTCCTGTCCTCTTCACTCCTGTCCTTTCACTGAAAAGTGTAACAAGTTAATGTACCAGAGTGGTGTGTTTGGCAGGTTGTGTGTTCAAGTGTGTGTGTGTGTGTGTGTGTGTGTGTGTGTGTGTGTGTGTGTGTGTGTGTGTGTGTGTGTGTGTGTGTGTGTGTGTGTGTGTGTGTGTGTGTGTGTTTTCACGGTTGTCTGCCCTCCTTGCGACCCATTACACTGGCCCTGTTTTGCTCCAGAGTTGGGTCGCCAACTGGCTCAGGGATGCATGGCAAGCCACACACACACATGCAGTTTCACACACACTCTGTGCCCCCCCCCCACACACACACACACACACACACACACACACACACACACACACACACACACACACACACACACACACACACACACACCACACACACACACACACACACACACTCTGTGCCCCCCCCCCCCCCCCCCCCACACACACACACACACACACACACACACACACACACACACACACACACACACACACACTCACACACATACACACATCACACACACACACACACACAGATCACCAGTCGTGAATGGACCAGGATATGAGTCCTCACTAGGATGGACCAGGGTATGAGTCCTCACTAGGATGGACCAGGATATGAGTCCTCACTAGGATGGACCAGGGTATGAGTCCTCACTAGGATGGACCAGGGTATGAGTCCTCACTAGGATGGACCAGGGTATGAGTCCTCACTAGGATGGACCAGGGTATGAGTCCTCACTAGGATGGACCAGGGTATGAGTCCTCACTAGGATGGACCAAGGTATGAGTCCTCACTAGGATGGACCAGGGTATGAGTCCTCACTAGGATGGACCAGGGTATGAATCCTCAATAGGATGGACCAGGGTATGAGTCCTCACTAGGATGGACCAGGGTATGAGTCCTCACTAGGATGGACCAGGGTATGAGTCCTCACTAGGATGGACCAGGATATGAGTCCTCACTAGGATGGACCAGGATATGAGTCCTCACTAGGATGGACCAGGGTATGAGTCCTCACTAGGATGGACCAGGGTATGAGTCCTCACTAGGATGGACCAGGGTATGAGTCCTCACTAGGATGGACCAGGGTATGAGTCCTCACTAGGATGGACCAGGGTATGAGTCCTCACTAGGATGGACCAGGCTATGAGTCCTCACTAGGATGGACCAGGGTATGAGTCCTCACTAGGATGGACCAGGGTATGAGCCCTCACTAGGATGGACCAGGGTATGAGTCCTCACTAGGATGGACCAGGGTATGAGTCCTCACTAGGATGGACCAGGCTATGAGTCCTCACTAGGATGGACCAGGGTATGAGTCCTCACTAGGATGGACCAGGATATGAGTCCTCACTAGGATGGACCAGGATATGAGTCCTCACTAGGATGGACCAGGATATGAGTCCTCGGTCTGATTAATTTCATGTCTCCCTCTCGTTAGCGCCAGAGTCCCTCCCTCTTTCTACAGAATGTCACAGTCCCTAGGGGCTCTATGGACTCTAGGGGCTCTATGGACTCTAGGGGTTCTATGGACTCTAGGGGCTAAGTGTACTCTAGGGGCTCTATGGACTCTAGGGGCTCTATGGACTCTAGGGGCTCTATGGACCCTAGGGGCTCTATGGACCCTAGGGGCTCTATGGACTCTAGGGGCTCTATGGACTCTAGGGGCTCTATGGACTCTAGGGGCTCTATGGACTCTAGGGGCTCTATGGACTCTAGGGGCTCTATGGACTCTAGGGGCTCTATGGACTCTAGGGGCTCTATGGACTCTAGGGGCTCTATGGACTCTAGGGGCTTTATGGACTCTAGCGGCTCTATGGACTCTAGGGGCTCTATGGACTCTAGGGGCTCTATGGACTCTAGGGGCTTTATGGACTCTAGGGGCTCTATGGACTCTAGGGGCTCTATGGACTCTAGGGGCTCTATGGACTCTAGGGGCTCTATGGACTCTAGGGGCTCTATGGCTCTAGGGGCTTTATGGACTCTAGGGGCTCTATGGACTCTAGGGGCTCTATGGACTCTAGGGGCTCTATATGGACTCTAGGGGCTCTATGGACTCTAGGGGCTCTATGATCTAGGGGCTCTATGGACTCTAGGGGCTCTATGGACTCTAGGGGCTCTATGGACTCTAGGGGCTTTATGGACTCTAGCGGCTCTATGATCTAGGGGCTTTATGGACTCTAGGGGCTTTATGGACTCTAGGGGCTTTATGGACTCTAGGGGCTCTATGGACTCTAGGGGCTTTATGGACTCTAGGGGCTTTATGGACTCTAGGGGCTTTATGGACTCTAGGGACTCCATGGAATAGGAGGAGGAGAGGAGGAGGAGGAAGAATAGGAGGAAGATGAGGAGGAGGAGGAGGAGGAGGAAGAATAGGAGGAGGAGAGGAGGAGGAGGAAGAAGAGGAGGAAGATGAGGAGGAAGAGGAGGCTGAGGGGGAGGAAGGATGAAAAGATCTAGATAGACTGACAGTCTGAGGGAGAGGGATGGAAGAGAGAGAAGGAGAAAGACAGAAAAAAATAAAGAATGAGAGTCGAAATCCTGGCATAGAATAATGAGTGAAAGCTTTTTGATCCGCTGTCATCACCTTTGAGTAGTCTGGGATCTAAATACACACATAGACACACATACACACACACACACACACACACACACACACACACACACACACACACACACACACACACACACACACACACACACACACACACACACACAGAGATGGCTCTGGAAAACTGCTTAGTCGGCCTGGCAAAATAGCAGCATGTAACTCAAAACAAAGGAGGAGAGAGAGAGAGAGAGAGACAGAGAGAGAGAGAGAGAGAGACAGAGAGAGAGAGAGACAGAGAGAGAGAGACAGAGAGAGAGAGAGACAGAGAGAGAGAGAGAGACAGAGAGAGACAGAGAGAGAGACAGAGACAGAGAGAGACAGAGAGAGACAGAGAGAGAGAGAAAGGAAATAACGGCAGTGTCATGGTATTGTGCTTTAAAGACAGAAAGAATCTCGGTTTCGGGAATCGAACCCAAACCCTCCTGGTTTTGACCACTAGTTGGCTGTCTAATGTGAGATCCTTGACCACAGCGTTGTGTGTCTGTGTGTGTTCGTAAAGACCATAACCACAATCAAAGGACCCCCAAATATGCTCTTTGAGAGCACTTGGCTAACGGATCTGTATGCATGTGTCGCCTTTTTCAATCTATGTTTTGTAAATGCCTCTGCGTGAGAGTGAGAGATTTGCAAAACAGATTGGAGAACCTTTCGCCCCCCTTCCTCCACCCCATCTTTTTGGATCGACGTGTCCCTGGAAACTGTGGAAGAAGATATTATTTCTAAGAATAGTATTTCATTGGCCATTTATGTGAGAAACCACAAGAGCTTGAAACCCAATTCAATTCCCATCATTGTCATACCTTGGATTTGCAACAAGCTGCTCTCACAGCCTTCACTGTAAAATTACACGTTTCTCAAAATGACACCTCTCAAAAGGTGATCCGAACGTTAAATATCAACGTGTTATTGACAGACTGGGTTGACTCCGCCTTCTCGCTATCATTCTGTCACATTTGGAAGGTTAAAATTCTTCAAGATCGGGTCAATTTTTCCTCAATTTCCGTCTAACTGACGTGCCTAAAGTAAACTGCCTGCTACTCAGGCCCAGAAGCTAGGATATGCATGTAATTGGTACCATTGGATAGAAAACACTCTGAAGTTTGTAGAAAAGTTAAAAATAATGTAGGAGAATATAACACAACAGATATGGTAAAAGAGAGATAATCCAAAGACAAACCAACAGGAATATTTTGTTCTTGAGAGCCCATCCCATAGCAGAACGCCTTAAAGTTTAAGGTTTGGGATTTTGGGTTAAAACATAAACTTAAGGGAATTATTCTGAAAGGTTAAGGGAAGGGTTAACAACAAAAACATAACTGTCCACCACTGGGATTGAACCCACATCCTTCTGATCCAGTGTCCTGGGATTATGTTCATAAACCACCCCAATCCCACAATGCCCTAGCTGAACCCTACTTGATGCTAATACTGTTGCCCTTAGTGACCGGCTTTGAAAGCATTTCCTGACGTCTTCAGGACATTCAACGTCTGATCTGCCTGAACCCGCAACCTTAGAGGCACTCCAATCTCAAAACTACACATGGGAGGTAGAAACAGCAATCATTTGTCGTAAGTTTGTAACCGGGGGTGGGTAACTGCACGTAAAACATGGAACACACACACACACACTCACACACACACACACACACACACACACACACAACTTGCAGTAGACTTCCTGGAATTGGCCACATACAGAGATAGAACACACATTCAAATACTGTCATGCTGACTACTCTCTAACCTGCCAGGACCCTGTGCTAGTAGTCACCATTCTAGCCTCCTGGCACACACACACACACACACACACACACACACACACACACACACACACACACACACACATTTGCTGTATTTATTCAAAACTCTAATCAAACACGTGTTTGTAATTCCTGTTATCCTTGGATGAAGTTACTGAATCGTTTTCGCTTACCCATCACACAATCCCCCCCCCCCCACACACACACACACACACACACACACACACACACACACACACACACACACACACACACACACTTATGTAACCTTTCTGGCGTAGTACGATGATATGGGTAACAGCAACAGTAACTCTATCTGTAACTCTAGACAAACTGAATCTGAACGCTTGTGTCTGAGTTTTACTCTTCATAATTCCACTTTAAGGCCCGATGGCAAAATACAAAAATATTCTCTCTCCGCACATGGAAACAGTAGGGAATACCTCAACTGTTTGCTACTTGTTCCAAATGCTCAAGAATGAATTGTCTCTCTTGAGGTTAACAGCATTCTGCACCTCAGACTAGAGGACAATACTGACAGATTGACGGAAGAGACGAGCTTTGCTAAGTGCTAAGAGCTCTGCGTGATACACGCTCCAAATATTCAGCAACAACAATTGTCTCTTTCTGAGGTTTAAAAAGGGTCTTTTGAATGCATACTTAAACAATATTAATTTGACATGCTGTATCACCCACTAACCATCATGTTACAGTGGATGGATGGTAAAGCATTGTCGCTTTAAAGTAACAGATGGAAAAGCATTGTCGCTTTAAAGTAACGGCCATTTCTTCTGAAAGGACACCAGCCCTGGTGACCACATCAACCTAGTTTGACCACATATGAAGGAACCCCCCCCCGCTTTACTTCATAGCTACAGTGTTTTCCCATTCATCTTAATGTCTTCATGTTTTTTAATATATATTTACAGAAACAAAGCCGCGTGGTAATTGGTTAATTGTTGTCGTGTCTACATGTCTTACAGGAAGAGAGTAGGGGTTTGTGGGAAGTGGAGTCTTTAATAGGGCTAGTGTTCCCGGATAGGGTCAACGTTAAACCCACCCACAGATACACACAACTTGAACCTGACCCCCAGATACACACAACCTACCGCCAGGGCAACCTGACCCCAGAATACAGAGAGGCCAGAACATACAACCTATCGCAAGGGCAACCTTGAGTTGCTAATCTAACCATAGAAATGGTCAATAATCTGTAACAAAATGGTTAACCCTTACCAGATAGTCACTATTACATTTTACATTCTGGTTTATACCGTGGCAGCGGTATAAACACACACACACACACACACACACAGCAGTGAGTCTTCAGACTGCGTTCTTGTGGTGAGACAATGAAAGACTGCTGGGTCCATAATTCCCAACTCTACTCTCTGATTAGCCATGTAATATATTCTTTACACACACACACACACACACACACACACACACACACACACACACACACACACACACACACACACACACACACACACACACACACACACACACACACACACACACACACACACACACACACACATACACACTATATCTCTCTCTCTTGGTAGTTGCCAGTTCTCCCACAGAGAGAAATACTTTTTTTGTCTATTTTTTGTTTCTTTTTCACACAAAAAAAATGTCCTACACGTCTTTCCCAAACGTATTCTCTCTCGCCATCTCTCCATTTCAGTCTAATCTGTGGCTTATTTGTGCCGAGGGAATTCAGCCCTTTGCCGTGGTGTGTGCTTGCCTTGAAATTAGATTACGCTGTCCAAAACCCACAGGAGTCATTTTATTTTCATCCATTCCGATGTCTCTTCTGTTCTTCTGTTCCTGTTGGTTTGGTTTTTAGTCCCCACTGCTGAGTACGTACAACACACACACAGAGAGATGGAGAAAAACTGTTGGGTAGAGAGAGAGAGAGAGAGAGAGAGAGAGAGAGAGAGAAAAGAGAGGATGGATGGGGGGAGAGAGGAGATAGAGGGATGGGGGAGAGAGGAGATAGAGGGATGGGGGAGAGAGGAGATAGAGGGATGGGGGAGAGAGGAGATAGAGAGGAGATAGAGGGATGGGGAGAGAGGAGATAGAGGGATGGGGAGAGAGGAGATAGAGGGATGGGGGAGAGAGGAGATAGAGGGATGGGGAGAGTATGAGAGTGAGAGGTGAAATATATCATGTGTCAACAGTAGTTCAGCGGTGCACCACAGAGAATGGAACCGTGTGTGTGTGTGTGTGTGTGCGTGCCTGTGTGTGTGTGTGTGTGTGTGTGTGTGTGTGTGTGTGTGTGTGTGTGTGTGTGTGTGTGTGTGTGTGTGTGTGTGTGTGTGTGTGTGTGTGTGTGTGTGTGTGTGTGTACTATGTTCGTTGACTGTTATGAAGGTGTGTCTGAATTGATGACCTGGTTGTGGTGACAGTGTGGATATTTTACAGTTCTGTTGACGACAGGAATATACTCCCCCCCCCCCCCCCCCCCCCACACACACACACACCACACACACACACACACACACACACACACACACACACACACACACCACACACCACACACACACACACACACACACACACACACACACACACACACACACACACACACACACACATACACACAGTGGGAGAGTTACTAGCGAACACACACACATGTAAACACACACACGCTCGCAAGTGAAAGGCACACAGCCTCTCTGAATGAACCTATAGAAAAACATACTTACTCTCCGCTGTGGCAGTGTCACGTTTCCTGTGGGTTTCTGTCGGCATACCTGGCTCATTCTGGATCGGCTCTGAGAGGGACATGCAGCCCAACACCTTCTAGAACATTATAGTCCTCTCTGTGTGGAGAGAACTATAACCTGCAGCCCAACACCTTCCAGAACATTATAGTCCTCTCTGTGTGGAGAGAACTATAACCTGCAGCCCAACACCTTCCAGAACATTATAGTCCTCTCTGTGTGTAGAGAACTATAACCTGCAGCCCAACACCTTCCAGAACATTATAGTCCTCTCTGTGTGGAGAGAACTATAACCTGCAGCCCAACACCTTCCAGAACATTATAGTCCTCTCTGTGTGGAGAGAACTATAACCTGCAGCCCAACACCTTCTAGAACATTATAGTCCTCTCTGTGTGGAGAGAACTATAACCTGCAGCCCAACACCTTCCAGAACATTATAGTCCTCTCTGTGTGGAGAGGACTATAGTCTGCTGCCCCCCTCTAGCAGTGGAGTCCGCTCTGTGTGTAGAGGACTATAGACCGCTGTTAGAGTGGAGTGTCTGTGTGGAGAGAACTATAACCTGCTGTTAGAGTGGAGTGCCTGTGTGGAGAGAACTATAACCTGCTGTTAGAGTGGAGTACCTGTGTGGAGAGAACTATAACCTGCTGTTAGAGTGGAGTGTCTGTGTGTAGAGGACTATAGTCTGCTGTTAGAGTGGAGTGTCTGTGTGTAGAGGACTATAGTCTGCTGTTAGAGTGGAGTGTGTGTGTAGAGGACTATAGTCTGCTGTTAGAGTGGAGTGTCTGTGTGTAGAGGACTATAGTCTGCTGTTAGAGTGGAGTGTCTGTGTGTAGAGGACTATAGTCTGCTGTTAGAGTGGAGTGTCTGTGTGTAGAGGACTATAGTCTGCTGTTAGAGTGGAGTGTCTGTGTGTAGAGGACTATAGTCTGCTGTTAGAGTGGAGTGTCTGTGTGTAGAGGACTATAGTCTGCTGTTAGCGTGGAGTGTGTGTGTAGAGGACTATAGTCTGCTGTTAGAGTGGAGTGTCTGTGTGTAGAGGACTATAGTCTGCTGTTAGAGTGGAGTGTCTGTGTGTAGAGGACTATAGTCTGCTGTTAGAGTGGAGTGTGTGTGTAGAGGACTATAGTCTGCTGTTAGAGTGGAGTGTCTGTGTGTAGAGAACTATAACCTGCTGTTAGAGTGGAGTGCCTGTGTGGAGAGAACTATAACCTGCTGTTAGAGTGGAGTATCTGTGTGGAGAGGACTATAGTCTGCTGTTAGAGTGGAGTGTCTGTGTGTAGAGGACTATAGTCTGCTGTTAGAGTGGAGTGCCTGTGTGGAGAGAACTATAACCTGCTGTTAGAGTGGAGTATCTGTGTGGAGAGGACTATAGTCTGCTGTTAGAGTGGAGTGTCTGTGTGTAGAGGACTATAGTCTGCTGTTAGAGTGGAGTGTCTGTGTGTAGAGGACTATAGCCTGCTGTTAGAGTGGAGTGTCTGTGTGTAGAGGACTATAGTCTGCTGTTAGATTAGAGGTTGAGAAATCTAGCAAACAGGACTCACAATCAGCATTATTTAGAAAGTGAATTCTCCTAACTTCTGGCGACGTGTTTTTATTCTAACCCTGTACTAAAATGCTTTAGGTTTGATGATTTGTTTTATCAATAGTTAATGTTTGGACAGGAATAGTAAATCTACTGACACTACATTACATCTAACGTACTGAGGAGTGGCTTCCGTCTGGCCACTCTAACATAAAGGCCTGATTGGTGGAGTGCTGCAGATATGGTTTTCCTTCTGGAAGGTTCTCCCACCTCTACAGAGGAACTCTGGAGCTCTGTCAGAGTGACCATCGGGTTCTTGGTCACCTCCCTGACCAAGGCCCTTCTCCCCCGATTGCTCAGTTTGTCCGGGCGGACAGCTCAAGGAAGAGTCTTGGTGGTTCCAAACTCCTTCCATTTAAGAATGATGGAGGCCAAAGTGTTCTTGGGGACCTTCAATGCTGCAGAAATGTTTTTGTACACTTCCCCATATCTGTGCCTCGACACAATCATGTCTTGGCGCTCTACGGACAATTCCTTCCACCTCATGGCTTGGTTTTTACTCTGACATGCACTGTCAACTGTGGGACCTTATATAGACAGGTTTGTGCCTTTTCAAATCATGTCCAATCAATTTAATTTACTACAGGTGGACTCCAATCAAGTTGTAGAAACATCTCAAGGATGATCAATGGAAACAGGAGGCACCTGAGCTCAGTTGTGAGTCTCAGAGCAAAGGGTCTGAACACTTATGTAATTATGTTTTTCATTTTTTATTAATTTTCAAATGTCTAAAAAACCTGTTTTCACTTTGTCAGGATATTGCATGTAGATTGATAAAACCATCAAGTTAATCCACATTAGAATAAGGCTGTAACGTAACAGAATGTGGAAAAAGTCAATGAATACTTTCCGAATACACTGTATATGTTGTTTTCAAACTCTCGTAAGAATGTTTCAGATTGACTCATTAACCTCTATGGGCTCCGTGGTGCACTCCATCAACAGCAGGTGCATTTCAAGAGCGGCAAATTTGAATCCAAATAAATGTCAAAATTCAAATTTTTCAAACATACAACTATTTTACACCCTTTGAAAGATAAACATCTCCTTAATCTAACCACGTTTTACGATTTCAAAAAGGTTTTACGGCGAAAGCATAAATTTAGAGTATGTTAGGACAGTACATTTACAAGAGTTGTGTGTAATGTTTTGTCAATTCAAAGACAGGGTCACCAAAACCATAAAACCAGCTAAAATGATGCACTAACCTTTTACAATCTCCATCAGATGACACTCCTAGGACATTATGTTAGACAATACATGCATTTTTAGTTCTATCAAGTTCATATTTATATCCAAAAACAGCGTTTTACTATGGCATTGATGTTGAGGAAATCGTTTCCCTCCAATAACCGGCAGTCAAGTCAGCATCACAAATTAAATAATTAAAATTAGAAAACATTGGTAAAATATTATACTGTCATTTAAAGAATTATAGATTTACATCTCTTGAACGCAATCAACTTGCCAGATTTAAAAATAACCTTACTGGGAAATCACACTTTGCAATAATCTGAGCACTGCGCCCAGAAAAATACGCGTTGCGATACAGACTAGTCGTCATGTTGGGGAGATCTAAAATCGAAAATACTATGTAAATAATCCATTACCTTTGATTCTCTTCATCAGATGTCACTTCCAGGTATCACAGGTCCATAACGAATGTAGTTTTCTTCAAAAAAGCTCATCATTTATGTCCAAAAATCTCCGTCTTGTTAGCACATGATCTAAGCCCGCCGGACTTCACTTCATGAACGAGGGGAAAAAATATATTTACGTTCGTTCAAACATGTCAAACGTTGTATAGCATAAATCATTAGGGCCTTTTTTAACCAGAACATGAATAATATTCAAGGTGGACGAATGCATTCTCTTTTATAACGTATTGGAACGAGGGTACCCAACATGAACTCGCGCGCCAGGTGTCTAATGGGACATCATCGTTCCATGGCTCTTGTTCGGTCAGATCTCCCTCCAGAAGACTCAAAACACTTTGTAAAGGCTGGTGACATCTAGTGGAAGCAATAGGAAGTGCCAAAATATTCCTCAGCCCCTGTGTTTTTCAATGGCATAGGTTTAAAGGTAATACAACACATCAGGTATCCACTTCCTGTCAGAAAATGTCTCAGGGTTTTGCCTGCCAAATGAGTTCTGTTATACTCACAGACACCATTCAAACAGTTTTAGAAACTTTAGAGTGTTTTCTATCCATATATAATAAGTATATGCATATTCTAGTTACTGGGTAGGATTAGTAACCAGATTAAATCGGGTACATTTTTTTTATCCAGCCGTGTCAATACTGCCCCCTAGCCCTAACAGGCTAAGCAGTAGGAAGCAGATTATTCAGTCAGTTGCCATACCAGGTGGTGATGCAACCGGTCAGGATGCTCTCGATGGTGCAGCTGTATAACTTTTTTGCGGATCTGGGGACCCATACCAAATCTTTTCAATCTCCTGAGGGGGAGAAAGCCCTCTTCACAACTTTGTTGGTGTGTTCGAACCATGATAATTTGTTGGTGATGTATGTTTTTTTTTTTTTGGACACCAAGGAACTTGGAACTCTCAACCCGCTCCACTACAGCCCCGTCGATGTGAATGGGGGTGTGTTTGGCCCTCCTTTTCCTGTAGTCCACGATCATCTTCTTTGTCTTGTTCACGTTGAGGGAGAGGTTGATTTCCTGGCACCACACTGCCAGGTCTCTGACCTCCCTATAGGCTGTCTCATCGTTGTTGGTGATCAGAGCCTACCACCGTTGTGTCGTCAACAAACTTCATGATGGTGTTGGAGTCGTGCTTGGCCATGCAGTCATGGGTGAACAGGGAGTACAGGAGGGGACTAAGCACACACCCCTGGGGAGCCCCCTGTCACACCCTGATCTGTTTCACCTGTCTCCACCCCCCACCAGGTGTCTCCCATCTGTCCCCATTACCTCCTGTGCATTTATACCTGTCCTGACTCTGATTTGGATTACAACCCTTTACCTGCCTTGATGTACCTTTTTCCTTGAGCTATAATAAACTCTGAGACTAGTGCTTGGTTTGGTTTGTCACCGTTATTTCTCTGGCGCATGCGCTCTGCTACCTGTGCTTCCTGAATAAAGGAAAGGACTAGCCTACCTGTGTCGTGTATGGACCAACCTCTGAATTCACCGTGTTGCGTGGCGCTGAATCGGAATATCAGCGGTCTACCTGACAAACTCCCGTTACTTTAAGTCAAAGATGAGCTCGTGGGCACTACGGTGTTGAACGCTGAGCTGTAGTCAGTGAATAGCATTCTCACATAGGTGTTCCTATTGTCCAGGTGGGAAAGGGCAGTGTGGAGTGCAATAGAGATTGAATCATCTGTTGGGGCGGTATGCAAATTGGAGTGGGTCTAGGGTTTCTGGGATAATGGTGTTGATGTGTGTCCTTACCAGCCTTTCAAAACACTTCATGGCTACCGACGTCAGTGCTACGGGGCGGTAATCATTTAGGCAGGTTACCTTCGCTTTCTTGGGCACAGGAACTATGGCGGTCTGCTTGAAACATGTTGGTATTACAGACTTGGACAGGGAGAGGTTGAAAATGTCAGTGAATCTACAGACCTGTAGATCTCTACATTACTCCCTTTTTGTTTACAACTCCATATATTTCTGTCTAACTTTGCTTTTGAAGTATAGACACCTGAGTTGCCTAACCCGTTCACAGGATTGGCCAACTCTTGCGATTCCTAGGGTCTTCACCGAGCTAGGTAAATCTGCTTTAAGTTTTAAAGCACCGTTTTGCTGGAACAAAATTCCAAATACATTCGATCTTGATGTTCTGTTGCCGTTTGGGTAATTTAAAGTTTTATTTGTGGAGGAATGTAACTGTTTTTCTAGGTGATTTGTGATTACTTATTTCCCATGACTGTGTTTTTTGTATTTAATGTGTATATGTTTATATATATATACAGTTGAATGTATATACAGTTGAAGTCAGAAGTTTACATGCACTTAGGTTGGAGTCATTATTAAAACTCGTTTTTCAACCACTCCACAAATTTCTTGTTAACAAATCTACTTTGTGCATGACACAAGTCATTTTTCCAACAATTGTTTACAGACAGATTATTTCACTTATAATTCACTGTATCACAATTCCAGTGGGTCAGATGTTTACATACATTAAGTTGACTGTGCCTTTAAAGAGCTTGGAAAATTCCAGAAAGTGATGTCATGGCTTTAGAAGCTTATGATAGGCTAATTGACATAATTTGAGTTAATTGGAGGTGTACCTGTGGATGTATTTCAAGGCCTACCTTCAAACTCAGTACCTCTTTGCTTGAAATCATGGGAAAATCAAAAGAAAATCAGCCAAGACCTCAGAAAAAAAATTGTAGACCTCCACAAGTCTGGTTCATCCTTGGGAGCAATTTCCAAACGCCTGAAGGTACCACGTTCATCTGTACAAACAATAGAAGGCAAGTATAAACACCATGGGACCATGCAGCCATCATACCGCTCAGGAAGGAGACACGTTCTGTCTCCTAGAGATGAACATACTATGGTGCGAAAGTGCAAATAAATCCCAGAACAACAGCAAAGAACCTTGTGAAGATGCTGGAGGAAACAGGTACAAAAGTATCTATATCCACAGTAAAACGAGTCCTATATCGACATAACCTGAAAGGCCGCTCAGCAAGGAAGAAGCCACTGCTCTAAAACTGCCATAAAAAAGCCAGACTACGGTTTGCAACTGCACATGCGGACAAATATCGTACTTTTTGGAGAAATGTCCTCTGGTCTGATAAAACAAAAATAGAACTGTTTGGCCATAATGACCCTTGTTAGGTTTGGAGGAAAAAGGAGGAGGCTTGCAAGCCGAAGAACACCATCCCAACCGTGAAGCACGGGGGTGGCAGCATCATGTTGTGGGGTCCTTTGCTGCAGGAGGGACTGGTGCACTTCACAAAATAGATGGCATCATGAGGAAGAGAAATGATGTAGATATATTGAAGCAACATCTCAAGACATCAGTCAGGAAGTTAAAGCTTGGTCGCAAATGGGTCTTCCAAATGGACAATGACCCCAAGCATACTTCCAAAGTTGTGGCAAAATGGCTTAAGGACAACAAAGTGAAGGTATTGGAGTGGCCATCACAAAGCTCTGACCTCAATCCTATAGAAAATGAATGGGCAGAACTGAAAACGCGTGTGCGAGCAAGGAGGCCTACAAACCTGACTCAGTTACACCAGCTCTGTCAGGAGGAATGGGCCAAAATTCACCCAACTTATTGTGAGACGTTTGTGGAAGGCTACCCGAAACGTTTGACACCCATGCAAACATCCTGGTGTGAAGCAACTGACTTTAGTCCACTGTATTATGTAATACTAGAATATGACATGGTATCATTAATAAGATCGTGTAAAACTCACAAACTACACCCTAACATTCCAGACCTAGGTTGGGTTTAGAATTTGGGTTTTTATCTTCCGTTTATCTCTGACACACTCACCATAGTGGCCTCTCTAACCAATCAAACCAGCATGTTGGCCAATCCCTGGTTCCTCCTTTGTCTTGTATCTCTAAAGACATCATTGGTCTGAATGTGGGTCATGTTAGAGAGAGGTTAGTACTTGTGATGTAGGACTCTGAATACACACAAAAAAATATGTCGTGCGAGAGACATAGAGAGAGAGGGAGGAGAGAGACAGAGAGAGAAGAGAGAGGAGAGAGAGAGACAGAGGAGAGAGAGAGTGAAGGATAGAGAAGGATAGAGAGCGAGCGAGAGATAGAGGGGTAGAGGGGTAGATAGATAGATAGATAGATAGATAGATAGATAGATAGATAGATAGATAGATAGATAGATAGATAGATAGAGAAGAGATAAGAAAGAGAGCGAGAGGGAGGAGAGAGAGAGGAGAGAGAGAGAGAGAGGAGAGAGAGAGAGAGAGAGAAGAGAGCAATAGAGAGAGAAGGATAGAGAAGGATAGAGAGAGAGAGCGAGCGATAGATAGATAGATAGATAGATAGATAGATAGATAGATAGATAGATAGATAGATAGATAGATAGATAGATAGATAGATAGATAGATAGATAGATAGATAGATAGATAGATAGATAGATAGATAGATAGATAGATAGATAGATAGATAGATAGAGAGAACTTCAGAAGCTGTTGCTACAGTAACCTTGAACCAGGCTCAGAAGCTGTTGCTACAGTAACCTTGAATCAGGCTCAGAAGCTGTTGCTACAGTAACCTTGAACCAGGCTCAGAAGCTGTTGCTACAGTAACCTTGAATCAGGCTCAGAAGCTGTTGCTACAGTAACCTTGAACCAGGCTCAGAAGCTGTTGCTACAGTAACCTTGAACCAGGCTCAGAAGCTGTTGCTACAGTAACCTTGAACCAGGCTCAGAAGCTGTTGCTACAGTAACCTTGAATCAGCCAGAGGTTGAACTCATAGAGATATCCCTTAGCTCCCTGAGCTGTAGGACTGGGAAGACTCTGCTTATTGTACTGGGCAGGACATGGTAAACATGGCTATCGGAAGACAGAGAGAGTGTGTGTGTGTGTGTGTGTGTGTGTGTGTGTGTGTGTGTGTGTGTGTGTGTGTGTGTGTGTGTGTGTGTGTGTGTGTGTGTGTGTGTGTGTGTGTGTGTGTGTGTGTGTGTGTGTGTGTGTGTGTGTGTGTGTGACTCAAGAGGTTAAAGGGAGGACACACACACACACACACACACACACACACACACCACTGATCACTGACCGGTTTGGTGTATACAGATTCTCCCAAACCTTGTACTAAGGCCAATACAAGGGTTAAGCTGGGAGAATGAGTCAAGATGGGGCCAAGCTCTTCTGTAGTGGCCTGAGGTGACTCATAGACAAACAGTTGGGTTGTTTGTGGAGGTGCAGGGGACTGGGGGAATAGTTAGGAGGTAGAATATCAACACAGAAGAGAGTGTGACAGAGAGGGACACACTGACCTTTTCTAAATGTATGGTGAAAACGGAGTGAGAATGGATTTTACATTGATTCTCCGTACGCAGACTAAGGTTGGGAAAAGGGGCAGCGTTCTGTCATCACACACATGGCCTGTTCTGGTTGTGCCACATCTGAGGTGGCTGATTGTGACTCATCGTGGGGTTAAGAGCAGGACAAAGGAACAAAGGATTATGGATTTGTTAGGAGGGAGAGAGGGTGGACACTGTCTGATTTACCTCAAAGGGAACAGGGGTGAGGGGTGAGGGGTAAGGGGTGAGGGGTGAGGGTGAGGGGTGAGGGGAGAGAGGGTGGGCAGTGTCTGATTTACCTCAAAGGGAACAGGGGTGAGGGGTGAGGGGTAAGGGGTGAGGGTGAGGGGTGAGGGGAGAGAGGGTGGACACTGTCTGATTTACCTCAAAGGGAACAGGGGTGAGGGGTGAGGGGTAAGGGGTGAGGGGTGAGGGTGAGGGGTGAGGGGAGAGAGGGTGGGCACTGTCTGATTTACCTCAAAGGGAACAGGGGTGAGGGTGAGGGGAGAGAGGGTAAGGGGTGAGGGGTAAGGGGAGAGAGGGTGTGAGTTATTCATATCTGGTTATTCCTAATGCAGGAGAACACACACACTCTCACTCACACTCACACACACACACACACACACACACACACACACACACACACACACACACACACACACACACACTACATACACATACACACACACAATTAAGGAAACCTTTGACTACTCTATGTACAGACTCAGTGAGCATAGCCTTGCTATTGAGAAAGGCCGCCTTAGGCAGACCTGGCTCTCAAGAGAAGACAGGCTATGTGCAACGCTGCCCACAAAATGTATTTTCCCTTTTGTACATTAACTATTTGCACATCATTACAACACTGTATAAAGACATAATATCACATTTGAAATGTCTTTATTCTTTTGGAGAGAGAGCGTGAGAGAGAGCGAGAGAGAGAGACAGAGGGAAGGAAATAGAGAGAGAGAGAGCGAGGGAAGGAGATAGAGAGAGACAGACAGAGATAGAGAGAGAAGGAGATAGAGAGAGCGAGGGAAGGAGATAGAGAGAGAGGGACAGAGAGGGACAGACAGTTACAATGAACTGAGGAGTAGCAGAATGACTACAACAGTGAGTTGATTCATAGTCTACTGAGTCTCAAATTGCACCCTGTCCCCTTTATAGTGCACTACTTATAACCAGGGCCCTATTCAGGGAATAAGGTGCCATTTGTGACACAGACTTAGTTCTCTACGGCCACAGAAGCAACAGAATCTAGAGGTTTCCTGTGTTAGTCTGACCCCTCAGCCTGGTCCGTTTATGTAACGTCTGAATCTAGAGGTTTCCTGTGTTATGGGCTAGCGTCCCACCTAGCCCATAGAAGTTAAAATCCGACATAGCGTTTGCATAAAGTAGGTCTGTATCTATAATTCTTAAAATAATTGTTATGTACTTTGTCAACGTTTATCATGAGTAATTTAGTAAATTCACCGGAAGTTTTCGGTGGGTATGCTAGTTCTGAACATCACATGCTAATGTAAAAAGCTGTTTTTTTATATAAATATGAACTTGATTGAACAAAACATCCATGTATTGTATAACATAATGTCCTAGGAGTGTCATCTGATGAAGATCATCGAAGGTTAGTGCTGCATTTAGCTGTGGTTTTGGTTTTTGTGACATATATGCTTGCTTTAAAAATGGGTGTGTGATTATTTTTGGCAGGGTACTCTCCTGACATAATCTAATGTTTTGCTTTCGCTGTAAAGCCTTTTTGAAATCGGACAATGTGGTTGGTTTAACGAGAGTCTTATCTTTCAAATGGTATAAAATAGTCATACATTTGAGAAATTGAAGTTATAGCATTTTTGAGGTATTTGTATTTCGCGCCACGCGATTCCACTGGCTGTTGATTAACCTCTCTGGGCTAGGCGGGACGAATTCGTCCCACCTACGTAACAGCCAGTTGAATCCTGTGGCGCGATTTTCAAAACGTTTGAAATGCTATTACTTCAATTTCTCAAACATATGACTATTTTACAGCTATTTAAAGACAAGACTCTCGTTAATCTAACCACACTGTCCGATTTCAAAAAGGCTTTACAAAGAAAGCAAAACATTAGATTATGTCAGCAGAGTACCAAGCCAGAAATAATCAGACACCCATTTTTCAAGCTAGCATATAATGTCACAAAAACCCAGAAGACAGCTAAATGCAGCACTAACCTTTGATGATCTTCATCAGATGACAACCCTAGGACATTATGTTATACAATACATGCATGTTTTTGTTCAATCAAGTTCATATTTATATCAAAAACCAGCTTTTTACATTAGCATGTGACGTTCAGAACTAGCATACCCCCCGCAAACCTCCGGTGAATTTACTAAATTACTCACGATAAACGTTCACAAAAAGCATAACAATTATTTTAAGAATTATAGATACAGAACTCCTCTATGCACTCGATATGTCCGATTTTAAAATAGCTTTTTGGTGAAAGCACATTTTGCAATATTCTAAGTACATAGCCCAGGCATCACGGGCTAGCTATTTAGACACCCGGCAAGTTTAGCACTCACCAATATCAGGTTTACTATTATAAAAGTTTGATTACCTTTTGTTGTCTTCGTCAGAATGCACTCCCAGGACTGCTACTTCAATAACAAATGTTGGTTTGGTCCAAAATAATCCATCGTTATATCCAAATAGCGGCGTTTTGTTCGTGCGTCCCAGACACTATCTGAAATGGTAAATCAGGGTCGTGCGCATGGCGCAATTCGTGACAAAAAAAATCTAAATATTCCATTACCGTACTTCTAAGCATGTCAACCGCTGTTTAAAATCAATTTTTATGCCATTTTTCTCGTAAAAAAGCGATAATATTCCGACCGGGAATGTCCATTTAGCTAAACAGAGGAAAGTAAACAAAGCTTTCGGTCGACGCGGGCACGAGCCTGAGTCTCACAGTACTGTAACCAGCCACTACCCAAATGAGCTACTTTTTTTCAGCCAGAGCCTGCAAAGCCACGATTCAGCTTTTTACCGCCTTCTGAGACCCTATGGCAGCCGTAGGAAGTGTCACGGGACAGCTAAGATCCTCACTCTTCAATAAACAGAGACAAGAAGAACGACACCTTGTCAGACAGGATCACTTCCTGAATGAAACCTCAGATTTTTGCCTGCCAAATGAGTTCTGTTATACTCACAGACACCATTCAAACAGTTTTAGAAACTTTAGGGTGTTTTCTATCCATATGTAATAAGTATATGCATATTCTAGTTACTGGGTAGGAGTGGTAACCAGATTAAATCGGGTACGTTTTTTATCCAGCCGTGTCAATACTGCCCCCTAGCCCTAACAGGCTAGGGTGGGACGCTAACGTCCCACTGGCCCAGAGAGGTTAACCCTAACCCTAAATCTAACCCTACACTAAATCTAACCTCTCACCCTCACACTCCAACACTCTAACCCAACACTAAATCTAACCCTACACTAAACTAACTAACACTAATCTAACCCTATACTAAATCTAACCCTATACTAAATCTAACCTACACTAAATCTAACCCTACACTAAATCTACCCACACTACCCACACTAAATCTAACCAACACTACCCAACACTAAATCTAACCTACACTAAACTAACCTATACTAAATCTACCCTACACTAATCTAACCTAATACTAAATCTAACCCAACACTAAATCTAACCTAAACTAACCCACACTAAATCTAACCCTAACACTAACTAACCATAACTAAATCTAACCCTACACTAAATCTAACCCTATACTAATCTAACCTAACACTAAATCTAACCCTATACTAAATCTAACCTACACTAAACTAAGCCTACACTAAATCTAACCCTATACTAAATCTAACCCTACACTAAATCTTACCCTACACTAAATCTAACCCTATACTAAATCTAACCCTACACTAAATCTAAGCCTACACTAAATCTAACCCTATACTAAATCTAACCCTACACTAAATCTTACCCAACACTAAATCTAACCCTACACTAAATCTAACCCTAACACTAAATCTAACCATATACTAAATCTAACCCTACACTAAATCTAACCCTATACTAAATCTAACCTAACACTAAATCTAACCCTATACTAAATCTAACCCTACACTAAATCTAAGCCTACACTAAATCTAACCCTATACTAAATCTAACCTACACTAAATCTTACCCTAACACTAAATCTAACCCTATACTAAATCTAACCCTACACTAAATCTAACCCTATACTAAATCTAACCTAACACTAAATCTAACCCTATACTAAATCTAACCCTACACTAAATCTAAGCCTACACTAAATCTAACCCTATACTAAATCTAACCCTACACTAAATCTAACCCTATACTAAATCTAACCCAACACTAAATCTAACCTAACACTAAATCTAACCCAACACTAAATCTAACCCTACACTAAATCTAACCCCACACTTAATCTAACCCTGGAACACACTCTGCCTCCATTATATATATATATATATATATATATATATATATATATATATATATATGTATGTATGTATGTATGTATGTATGTATGAGAGAGAGAGAGAGAGAGAGAGAGAGAGAGAGAGAGAGAGAGAGAGAGAGAGAGAGAGAGAGAGAGAGAGAGAGAGAGAGAGAGAGAGAGAGAGAGAGAGAGAGAGAGAGAGAGAGAGAGAGAGAGAGAGAGAGAGAGAGAGAGAGAGAGAGAGAGAGAGAGAGAGAGAGAGAGAGAGAGAGAGAGAACTGTGGAAAAGCCAGGATGTGAACCAGTGTGTTTGGGAATCTTTATTTTTCTTTCTGCTGTTCATAAACACATATTAAAGTTGAGACATGCAGCAAGTTATGTAAGTACATACACACTTCCAAGATGAAAAGAGGTTTGACAAAAGTTCGTAAAAGTTTGTAAAATTTCAAAGAAAAGTAATTTGACATGTGTACACTTTTTGAGGCCTTCATCGACCGTCATGGGTTCCCAGATGTGTGTTTTCCCAGCTTTAACCCTGGGGACCAGAAGTATGTTGTTTACAGCTTCTCTGTCCCTGTTCTCTCTCTCTCTCTCTCCCCCTTTTTGTTTCTCTCCCTCTCTCCCATCTACACAGGTGACTAATGCAGACGAGGAGCGAGAAAAAGAGGAAGTTTTGGGAATGGAAAACATCTCAAGATTACAACAAAAATGACAACAAAAGCTGGATACCATCTCCACGACAACAACAGAGGGGAGATACCATCTCCACGACAACAACAGAGGGGAGATACCATCTTGTGCATGGTACCGTACATCGCAGGGGGTGCGGGTCACGACGGTGTGTGGCCCTTTCATTAAAACCTGCATCAAGCCAATCTACAACATACAGGTAGTCCCTTTGACCTCCATACCAGTACTGCCTGTGACGAGGCACGAAACAACACTTAACAGAAGCCAAGTAAGTTTTGAAAGTTAAGACCTACCGGTGTGTAAGATTTTTATAGATGACAATAGCATTTCTCTGGTGGTAGACGTGTTAGGGGACATAACAAGGCAGTCAGGAACTCCCACTCCAAGCGGTGTTACAAAGGGGCGAATATCTGCATCACTCCATTTTCTAATGAAATTGAAGTTGTGTTTGTTTGAGGTCTGGCACGCACACTTAAAAAACACGCTGAAGCAAACACATAATGATATTCCACTGACTAACTGTGAGACAAACACACTGAACACGATGTTTTGAACTGTCAGAACGATGACAGAGTAGAAACAGAGCTGAATTGGGGAAAGACAGATGGAGAGAGAAAGGACAAGAGAGGAAAGGTCGCCAGAAGGACAGATGGATAATAAACCAGCCATCCTGTAGCTTTACCT
Organism: Salmo salar; assembly: GCF_965601325.2. NCBI lineage: Eukaryota > Metazoa > Chordata > Actinopteri > Salmoniformes > Salmonidae > Salmo > Salmo salar. Next base: position 5,762,910 of record NC_138297.1, read on the forward strand.
CTATTCCACGATGTCACCTCTATTCCACTATGTTACCTCTATTCCACTATGTTACCTCTATTCCACTATGTTACCTCTATTCCACTGTTACCTCTATTCCACTGTTACCTCTATTCCACTGTTACCTCTATTCCACTATGTTACCTCTATTCCACTATTTAATGTTACTATGTTACCTCAATTCCACTGTGTAACTTTACCTCTATTCCACTATGTAATGTTGCCTCTATTCCACTATGTAATGTAACTATGTTACTTCTATTCCACTGTGTAATGTTGCCTCTATTCCACTATGTAATGTAACTATGTTACTTCTATTCCACTGTGTAATGTTACCTCTATTCCACTATGTAATGTAACTATGTTACTTCTATTCCCATATGTTATGTACAGTTGAAGTCGGACGTTTACATACACTTAGGTTGGAGTCATTAAAACTCGTTTTTCAAGCACTCCACAAATTTCTTGTTAACACACTATAGTTTTGGCAAGTCAGTTAGGACATCTACTTTGTGCATGACACAAGTAATTTTTCCAACAATTGTTTACAGACAGAATATTTCACTTATAATTCACTGTATCACAAATCCAGTGGTCAGAAGTTTACATACACTAAGTTGACTGTGCCTTTAACAGCTTGAAATCCAGAAAATGATGTCATGGCTTTAGAAGCTTCTGATAGGCTAATTGACATAATTTTAGTCAATTGGAGGTGTACCTGTGGATGTATTTCAATGCTACTTCAAACTCAGAAAAAAGCATGAAAAAGCATGTGCGAGCAAGGAGGCCTACAAACCTGACTCAGTTACACCAGCTCTGTCAGGAGGAATGGGCCAAAAATCATCCAATTTATTGTTGTGGGAAGCCTGTGGAAGGCTACCTGAAACGTTTGACCCAAGTTAAACAATTTAAAGACAGTGCTACCAAATACTAATTGAGTGTATGTAAACTTCTGACCCACTGGGAATGTGATGAAAGAAATAAAAGCTGAAATAAATAATTCTCTCTACTATTATTCTGACATTTCACATTCTTAAAATGAAGTGGTGATCCTAACTGACCTAAAACAGTGAATTTTTACTAGGATTAAATGTCAGGAATTGTGAAAAACTGAGTTTAAATGTATTTGGCTAAGGTGTATGTAAACTGCCTCCACTCAATACTGCCTCTACTCAATACTATTGCCACTAAATACTGCCTCCACTCAATTCTGCCTCCACTCAATTCTGCCTCCACTCAATACTGCCTCCACTCAATTCTGCCTCCACCCAATACTGTCTCTACTCAATACTGCCTCTACTCAATACTGCCTCCACTCAATACTGCCTCCACTCAATACTGCCTCCACTCAATACTGCCTCCACACAATACTGCCTCTACTCAATACTGCCAATACTCAATACTGCCTCTACTCAATACTGCAATACTGCCTCTACTCAATACTGCCTCCACTCAATACTGCCTCCACTCAATACTGCCTCGACTCAATACTGCCTCTACTCAATACTGCCTCCACTCAATACTGCCTCCACTCAATACTGCCTCTACTCAATACTGCCTCTACTCAATACTGACAATACTCAATACTGCCTCCACTCAATACTGCCTCTACTCAATACTGCCTCTACTCAATACTGCCTCCACTCAATACTGCCTCCACTCAATACTGCCTCTACTCAATACTGACAATACTCAATACTGACAATACTCAATACTGCCTCCACTCAATACTGCCTCCACTCAATACTGCCTCCACTCAGTACTGCCTCTACTCAATACTGCCTCCACTCAATACTGCCTCCACTCAATACTGCCTCTACTCAATACTGCCTCTACTCAATACTGCCTCCACTCAATACTGCCTCCACTCAATACTGCCTCTACTCAATACTGCCTCCACTCAATACTGCCTCCACTCAATACTGCCTCCACTCAATACTGCCTCTACTCAATACTGCCTCCACTCAATACTGCCTCCACTCAATACTGCCTCTACTCAATTCACAGAATTGGACAAACAACACTCCCATATCTACTGGGTGAAATACCAGTGTGCCATCATAGCAGCAAGATTTGTGAAGAACAAACACCATTGTAAATACAACCCATATTTATGTTTATTTATTTTCCCTTTTGTACTTTAACTATTTGCACATCATTACAACACTGTATATAGACATTTTATGACATTTGAAATGTCTTTATTCTTTTGGAACTTCTGTGAGTGTAATGTTCACTGTTCATTATTATATATATATATTTTTTTACATTTGTTTATTATCTATTTCACTTGCTTTGCAATGTATACATAAGTTTCCCATGCCAATAAAGCCCTTAATAATGCATTGAAATTGAGAGAGAATTTCACCATGAGGTCAATGGTGACTTTAAAACCGTTTCAGAGTTTAATAACTGTGATAGGAGAGAACTGAGGATGGATCAACAACATTGTAGCTCCACAATACCTAACCTAAATGACAGAGTGAAAAGAAGGAAGCCTGTACAGAATAATAAATATTCAAAAACTAAAGTAAAGCTGAAAGAAAAAAAAAACGTTATGCACTGAATACAAAGTCTTATATTTGTGGCAAATCCAACTCAACATATGTACGGGTGTGTCTCTTAATATGCGTCTGTGACTGTGTGTGTGTCTCTCCACAGTCTCCCCTGTTCCATAAGGTATTTTTCATCAGTTAAAAAAATAATAATAATCTGATTCTACTGCATGTAGTACTGTGTGGCTCCCATAGTCTGTGCTGGACTTGGGGACTGTGAAGAGACCTCTGGTGGGGGTATATCTGGTGGGGTAGGTATGGGTGTGTAGTGAAGCAACACTTTAGTGGTTAAAGCCATTCAAAATTTTAGTATGTCATATCTTAGGAAAAGACACCGCGTTAACACGGATTTGGACAAAGTGAGCAGTTCGGATTTGTCACTTCAAGCCCGAATACACTACATGACCAAAAGTATGTGGACGTCCGCTCGTCCAACTTCTCATCCCAAAATCATGTGTATTAATATGGAGTTGCTCCCCCCCTTTTGCTGCTATAACAGCCTCCACTCTTCTGGGAAGTCTTTCCACTAGATGTTGGAACATTGCTGCTATAACAGCCTCCACTCTTCTGGGAAGGCTTTCCACTAGATGTTGGTACATTGCTGCTATAACAGCCTCCACTCTTCTGGGAAGGCTTTCCACTAGATGTTGGTACATTGCTGCTATAACAGCCTCCACTCTTCTGGGAAGGCTTTCCACTAGATGTTGGAACATTGCTGCTATAACAGCCTCCACTCTTCTGGGAAGGCTTTCCACTAGATGTAGGAACATTGCTGCTATAACAGCCTCCACTCTTCTGGGAAGGCTTTCCACTAGATGTTGGAACGTTGCTGCGGGGGACTTGGTTCGATTCAACCTCAAGAGCATTAGAGAGGTCGGGCGCTGATGTTGGACGATTAGGCCTGGCTCGCAGTCAGCGTTCCAATTCATACCAAAGGTGTTCAATGGGGTTGAGGTCAGGGCTCTGTGCAGGCAAGTCAAGTTCATCCACACCGATCTCGACAAACCATTTCTGTATGGACCTCGCTTTGTGCACGTGGGCATTGTCATGCTGAAACAGGAAAGGGCCATCCCCAAACTGTTGCCACAAAGTTGGAAGCACTGAATCGTCTAGAATGACATTGTATGCTGTAGTGTTAAGATTTCCCTTCACTGGAACTAATGGGCCTAGTCCGAATCATGCAAAACAGCCCTCCACCAAAACTAGTCGTCCTCCACCAAACTTTACAATCGGCCAACCCCGAGGCTATGGCTGACGACATGGACAAGTGTTGGGCAGATCACTGTTGGGTCTTCCCTTTGTAATCCGTAATGGACTGTAGCCCCTCCCACGTGAGGCGGGCATCGGAGCCTTTGTAATATGATTCCACCTTGTTCCTAAATTGTCCTTTTGCTTCTTTGATGGCTCTGCCCCCCTTAAGGACAGTGGAACTACGGACCTCCAGGCCTCTAGGCCTTCACTCACTCCCTGCATTGAACTCAATGCATTTTATGCACGTTTTGACAAAAACAACAACAGAGCTTCATATTCACAGGCATCTTCACAGGCATCTTCACAGGCACCTTCACAGGCATCTTCACAGGCTTCTTCAAAGGCATCTTCACAGGCGTCTTCACAGGCAGCTTCACAGGCATCTTCACAGGCGTCTTCACAGACTTCTTCACAGGCACCTTCACAGGCACCTTCACAGGCATCTTCACAGGCTTCTTCACAGGCACCTTCACAGGCACCTTCACAGGCATCTTCAAAGACATCTTCACAGGCTTCTTCACAGGCGTCTTCACAGGCATCTTCACAGGCATCTTCACAGGCTTCTTCAACCTCTCCTTGTCCCAGTCTGTAATGCCCACATGTCTCAAACTCAAACTATGATCATTGCTGTTCCCAAGAAATCTAAGGCTTCATGCCACAATGACTACCACCCTGTAGCACTCACATCTGTCATCATGAAGTGGTTTGAGAGGCTTGTTATGGAAGACATCCTAGACCCGCTCCAATTTGCATACCGCCCCAACAGATCCAAAGTGATGTTTGGG
>NC_138297.1:5770000-5787500 GCF_965601325.2 Salmo salar
GAGAGAGAGAGAGAGAGAGAGAGAGAGAGAGAGAGAGAGAGAGAGAGAGAGAGAGAGAGAGAGAGAAAGAGGAGCCAAGGAATAATGTTTGGATTGTGAGTGATTGTGTTTGTTACTGATGAGGATCCTCTGCCTAAATAGTGGAATTCCCATTTGACCTCTCGTCCTCTCTTCTCCCTCCATCCCTCACTCGTCTCCCTCCTCTCCGTTCCCCCATCCCTCCCTCCTGAGGCCTCCATCTCTCTCTCTCTGTTTTGGCTTCTGGTTCTTGTTGGCCCAGCATTCCGGTCCCTTGAAGATTCTGTCCCATTCCAGAGTTAGAGTTCGGAACATTGTAAAGACTCCGTCCCAAATAGCACCCTAGTCTCTACATAGTGCATTACTTCCCTATGGGCCCTGGTCAAAAGTGGTGCACTATCTAGGGAATAGGGTGCCATTTGGGATAAAACCCCAGTCTCTCCCTCTCTCTCTCTCTATAGCCCCTCCAGCATCACAGAGACAGAGACAGAAACAAACTCAAACCAGACCTTCTCAGACCCAGACACAGCCCTGATCTCTACCATACATACACTCCTTTACTCTCTCTCTCGCTCTCTCTCTCTCTCTCTCTCTCTCTCTCTCTCTCTCTCGCTCTCTCTCGCTCTCTCTCCTCTCTCTCTCTCTCTCTCTCTCTCTCTCTCGCACTCTCGCTCTTGCTCTCTCTCTCTCTCTCTCTCTCTCTCTCTCGCTCTCTCTCTCTCTCTCTCTCACTCTCTCTCGCTCTCTCTCTCTCTCTCACTCTCTCTCGCTCTCTTGCTCTCTCGCTCTCCCCTCTCTCTTTGTAGCTTTCCCTCATTCTCCCATTCTCTCATTCTCACTTTCTCTCACAAATCTCTATGTCCTTGAGAAGAATACAGTCAATAAGGTGATACTATAATAGTAAGGTAATTCATAATGTAACATATAACGTTAATGTAATCATTTTGTGGTCCTCTGTAGCTCAGTTGTTAGAGCCTGGGGCTTGTAATGACAGGGTGGTGGGTGTGAAGCATGACTATAATAAAAAAGGGTTATTTATTACATTACAAACTTATTTAAGATAAATTCAAAACTTCAAATCATTCCACAAACCTGAGACCCTTTTCCGTCCAGATGTATTCCCAATCCCAGATGTATTCCCAATCCCAGATGTATTCCCAATCCCAGAAGTATCCCCAATCCCAGATGTATTCCCAATCCCAGATGTATTCCCAATCCCAGATGTATTCCCAATCCCAGATGTATCCCCAATCCCAGATGTATTCCCAATCCCAGATGTATCCCCAATCCCAGATGTATTCCCAATCCCAGATGTATCCCCAATCCCAGATGTATTCCCAATCCCAGATGTATCCCCAATCCCAGATGTATTCCCAATCCCAGATGTATTCCCAATCCCAGATGTATCCCCAATCCCAGATGTATTCCCAATCCCAGATGTATCCCCAATCCCAGATGTATTCCCAATCCCAGATGTATCCCCAATCCCAGATGTATTCCCAATCCCAGATGTATCCCCAATCCCAGATGTATCCCCAATCCCAGATGTATCCCCAATCCCAGATGTATTCCCAATCCCAGATGTATTCCCAATCCCAGATGTATTCCCAATCCCAGATGTATCCCCAATCCCAGATGTATTCCCAATCCCAGATGTATCCCCAATCCCAGATGTATTCCCAATCCCAGATGTATCCCCAATCCCAGATGTATTCCCAATCCCAGATGTATTCCCAATCCCAGATGTATCCCCAATCCCAGATGTATTCCCAATCCCAGATGTATCCCCAATCCCAGATGTATTCCCAATCCCAGATGTATCCCCAATCCCAGATGTATCCCCAATCCCAGATGTATCCCCAATCCCAGATGTATTCCCAATCCCAGATGTATCCCCAATCCCAGATGTATCCCCAATCCCAGATGTATTCCCAATCCCAGATGTATTCCCAATCCCAGATGTATTCCCAATCCCAGATGTATCCCCAATCCCAGATGTATCCCCAATCCCAGATGTATCCCCAATCCCAGATGTATCCCCAATCCCAGATGTATCCCCAATCCCAGATGTATTCCCAATCCCAGATGTATCCCCAATCCCAGATGTATTCCCAATCCCAGATGTATTCCCAATCCCAGATGTATTCCCAATCCCAGATGTATTCCCAATCCCAGATATATTCCCAATCCCAGATATATTCCCAATCCCAGAAGTATTCCCAATCGCAGACACTTGCTTTGCATTCAAGTCTCTCTCCTTCATTATCTCTCTCTTTCACTCTCTCTCTTTTTCTCCCCCCTTCAGCATCTTTTTTTTGTTTTGAGGACAATCAGACTGGGATCATTCCAGGACGATCAGAGCAGGGGCGATTGTTGAAGGGACAGGACAAGCACACACACACACACACACACACACACACACACACACACACACACACACACACACACACACACACACACACACACACACACACACACACACACACACACACACACACACACACACACACACACACACACACACACACATCAGAAACACACAAACAGGATATAAAGCTTGGCCTCCAAAACATCTGCTGCAAACAAACCACAACCAGTAGTCGTTATGGTGTGTGTGTGTGTGTGTGTGTGTGTGTGTGTGTGTGTGTGTGTGTGTGTGTGTGTGTCTGTGTCCGTGTGTGTGTGTGTGTGTGTGTCTATGAGTTTGCGTACGCGTGCATCTGTGCGTGTTTGTTTATACTCCAAACCACAACAAGAAGTTGTAGGATAAAGCAGAAATGGAAACCAGGGATAATCACATTCCTGCACAAACCTCCCCAAGACAGTAGACTAGAGGAAGGAGAGGAGGAGAGGAACGGAGGAGGAGGAGGAGGAGGAGGAGGAGGAGGAGGAGGAGGAGGAGGAGGAGGAGGAAGAGGGGAGGAGGAGAGGGAGGAGGAGAGGAGGGGAGGAGGAGCAGAGGAGGGGAGGATGAGGAAGAGGAGGGGAGGATGAGGAGGAGGGGAGGAGGGGAGTAGGAGGGGAGGAGGGGAGGATGAGGAGGAGGGGGAGGAGGAGGAAGCGGAGGATGAGGAGGAGGAGGGGAGGAGGAGGGGAGGAGGGGAGGAAGGGAGGATGAGGAGGAGGAGGAGGAGGGGAGGAGGGGAGGAGGAGGAGGAGGAGGAGGGGAGGATGAGGGGAGGAGGAGGAGAGGAAGGAGGGGAGGATGAGGAGGAGAGGAGGAGGAGGGGAGGAGGAGGAAGAGAACAGATGGGGAGAAAGAGAGGAGGATGGGGAGGAAGAGAGGAGAGGAGGAGGAGGAGGAGGAGGAGGAGGGGAGGAGGAGTGGAGAGGAAGAGGAGGGGACGAGGGGAGGAGAGGAGAGGGGAGGAAGAGAGAAGAGGAGGATGAGGAGAAATGGCGCCGTCTAGCCCCCGTAACGAATGTTAACGTTTCATCGCTAATGAAAACGATAGAATCTAACAGGTGAATGTTTTTGGCCCAGGAGTGTGTGTGAGAGCATGCATCCCATGTGTGGCTATCCACAGTAATCTGTGTTAAGCACGTATCTTTAGCCCTCACGTTTTCCATACAGTGTTAAGTGTTTAACTGCAGTGAGACCTCGGCCGTAGCCTTCTATCACCTCATGACAACATTTATTTCTGCGTCTTCACCACCATTGATGAACTCGTTGACATGGCAACGCGTTAGTGCAATGTGGCCCGATAACCCGAGGGGTTCTCGTTGTCTGTAATGCTCCCAGTGTGTGTGTGTGTGTGTGTGTGTGTGTGTGTGTGTGTGTGTGTGTGTGTGTGTGTGTGTGTGTGTGTGTGTGTGTGTGTGTGTGTGTGTGTGTGTGTGTGTGTGTGTGTGTGTGTGAGTGTGCATTGGATATGAGAACTCTCTGGTCAATGTTGTCTTCCAATGCTAGAGTATGACTCACATCCCTTAGCCTGGCAGTGTTAGTTTTCACATCTCTTAGCCTGGTAGTGCTAGTTTTCACATCTCTTAGCCTGGCAGTGTTAGTTTTCACATCTCTTAGCCTGGTAGTGCTAGTTTTCACATCTCTTAGCCTGGTAGTGCTAGTTTTCACATCTCTTAGCCTGGTAGTGCTAGTTTTCACATCTCTTAGCCTGGCAGTGTTAGTTTTCACATCTCTTAGCCTGGTAGTGCTAGTTTTCACATCTCTTAGCCTGGCAGTGTTAGTTTTCACATCTCTTAGCCTGGTAGTGCTAGTTTTCACATCTCTTAGCCTGGCAGTGTTAGTTTTCACATCTCTTAGCCTGGCAGTGTTAGTTTTCACATCCCTTACCCTGGCAGTGCTAGTTTTCACATCCCAGCTACTTTATGGCCACCATGCTCATCAATCATAAACACACACACACACACACACACACACACCTCGAGAGGTGAGTTTTCACGGCCACCAGCTGAGGTTGTCTAGTCCCCACCCATCATCCACACAGGTTGGCAGAGACAGGACAACGGTGTAGGGAGAGGGGAATCAACTCGCATACAGACAGGCCCACACCTCCAGGGCCGAGGCAAAGCAAGGTGTCACAGAGAGAGGAACTCAATCACACCAGTACAACCACTTCAGAGTTTCAGTACGAAAATCAAGCCAGGAAATTCAAACAGATGAAAATGAACAGGAAGTGTAATATTTCAGGGTTGCTTCATCTACAGTAGCACACACAGTTACAGGAAGTGTAATATGTTTCCTTAAACCCATCTAGTCTCCACAGCCTTCATTATAGTAGTAGGGTGATGGAATGAGTTATGCAGGAGACGAAGCTTGTCTGATAACGGTAAGGATTTAGTTCACCAGAGGCAGGAGACGAAGCTTGTCTGATAACGGGAATGATTTAGTTCACTAGAGGCAGGAGACGAAGCTTGTCTGATAACGGTAAGGATTTAGTTCACCAGAGGCAGGAGACGAAGCTTGTCTGATAACGGTAATGATTTAGTTCACTAGAGGCAGGAGACGAAGCTTGTCTGATAACGGTAATGATTTAGTTCACCAGAGGCAGGAGACGAAGCTTGTCTGATAACGGTGAGGATTAATTTCACCAGAGGCAGGAGACGAAGCTTGTCTGATAACGGTAATGATTTAGTTCACTAGAGGCAGGAGACGAAGCTTGTCTAATAACGGTAAGGATTTAGTTCACCAGAGGCAGGAGACGAAGCTTGTCTGATAACGGTAAGGATTTAGTTCACCAGAGGCAGGAGATATACCATATAAACAGCAGTATGTGGACATCGTTTCAGATTAGTAGATTCAGCTATTTTAGCCACACCCGTCGCTGACAGGTGTACAGAATCGACCACACAGCCATGCCATCTCCATAGACAAACATTGGCAGTAAAATGGTCCGTACTGAAGAGCTCAGTGACTTTCATCGTGGCACCGTCATAGGATGTCACCTTTCCAACAAGTTAGTTTGTCAAATTTCTGCCCTGCTAGAGCTGCCCTGGTCAACTGTAAGTGTTGTTATTGTGAAGTGGAAACGTCTAGGAGCAACAACGGCTCAGCCGCAATGTGAGAGACCACACAAGCTCCCAGAACCCAAATACCTCATCCCCATATTGTTATTTATTTTTTTGCTCCTTTGCACCCCAGTATCTCTACTTGCACGTTCATCTTCTGCACATCTATCACTCCAGTGTTTAATTGCTAAATTGCAATTATTTCGCCACTATGGCCTATTTATTGCCTTACCTCCTTAATCTTACTACATTTGCACTCACTGTATACAGACTTTTCTATTGTGTTATTGACTGTACGTTTGTTTATCTCATTGTTGTTTGCGTCGCACTGCTTTGTTCTATCTTGGCCAGGTCGCAGTTGTAAATGAGAACTTGTTCTCAACTTGCCTACCTGGTTAACTTCTTTGGAATAGGGGGCAGTATTTTCACGGCCGGATAAAAAAACGTACCTGATTTAATCTGGTTACTACTCCTGCCCGGAAACTAGAATATGCATATAATTAGTAGATTTGGATAGAAAACACTCTAATGTGTCTAAAACTGTGGCGGATGTCAAAATAGCTAGCTGTGATGGCCGAGCTATGTACTCAGAATATTGCAAAATGTGCTCTCTCGAAAAGCTATTTTAAAATCGGACATAGCGATTGCATAAAGGAGTTCTGTATCTATAATTCTTAAAATAATTGTTATGTTTTTTGTGAACGTTTATCATGAGTAATTTAGTAAATTCACCGGAAGTTTTCGGTGGGTATGCTAGTTCTGAACATCACATGCTAATGTAAAAAACTAGTTTTTGATATAAATATGAACTTGATTGAACAAAACATGCATGTATTGTATAACATAATGTCCTAGGAGTGTCATCTGATGAAGATCATCAAAGGTTAGTGCTGCATTTAGCTGTGGTTTGGGTTTATGTGACATATATGCTTGCTTAGAAAATGGCTGTGTGATTATTTGTGTCTATGTACTCTCCTAACATAATCTAATATTTTGCTTTCGCTGTAAAGCCTTTTTGAAATTGGACAACGTGGTTAGATTAACGAGAGTCTTATCTTTAAAATGGTGTAAAATAGTTGATTGTTTGGGAAAATTGAATTTTGGTATTTTAGTTGGTTTTGTATTTCGCGCCGTGCGATGCCATTGGCTAGGGGTTCCGCAGGCGGAACAGGGTTCCGCTAGCGGAACGTCTGTCCTCAACAGGTTAACTGCCTTGGTCAGGGGGCAGAACGACAGATTTTTACCTTGTCAGCTCGGGGATTCGATCCAGCGACCTTTCGTTTACTGGCCCAACACTCTAACCACTAGGCTACCTAACCTACAACCTTCCCCATCTGCGGTGAACGGTGACAGAGCGGTGTTTGTCAGACCATGGGACATCACGAAAAATCTATCTTCTCACAAAGTTGTCTGTAGCTTCCGAACCACTCGATGGAAAGGTGAGACTCTCACGAACACGTACATGTTTTGCTCTAGGACGCCTACAAGCCTCACAAGGATTGTATGAAGGTATCCCAGTACCAGTTGAACAGATGAATGGAAGTATATTTTCATTCATCTTTTTTGGGGGGGAGGGAGAGGAAAGGGGTGAGAGGGAGAGAATGAGTGAGGGGGATGTGGAATGAGGGGGAGGAGGATTGAGGGGGAGGAGTGACCCTGTGTGTGTGATCTCCCCGTCTCTATGACCCGGTGTTGTTGTTTCCAACGTGGCGAAACAGGCAAGATGTACATGACCAAATATCTCCTTCCAAAATGGGCATTAATATGGAGTTGGTCCCCCCTTTTTCCGTTATAACAGCCTCCACTCTTCTGGGAAGGCTTTCCACTAGATGTTGGCACATTGCTGTGGGACTTGCTTCCATTCAGCCACAAGAGCAATAGTGGGCGATTAGGCCTGGATCGCAGTCGGTGTTCCAATTCATCCCAAAGGTTTTCGAAGGGGTTGAGATCAGGGCTCTGTGCAGGCCAGTCAAGTTCTTCCACACCGATCTCTACAAACCATTTCTGTATTGTCATGCTGAAACAGGAAAGGGCCGCAAAGTTAGAAGCACAGTATCGTCTAGAATGTCATTGTATGCTGTAGCGTAAAGATTTCCCTTCACTGGAACTAAGGGGTCTAGCCTGAACCATGAAAAACAGCCCCAGACCATTATTCCTCCTCCACCAAACTTTACAGTTGGCACTATGCATTGGGGCAGTTAGCATTCTCCTGGCATCCGCCGAACCCAGATTCATCGGTCGGACTGCCAGATGGTGAAGCGTGATTCATCACTCCAGAGAACGTGTTTCCACTGCTCCAGAGTCCATTGGCAGCGAGCTTTACACCACTCCAGCCGACGCTTGGCATTGTGCATGGTGATCTTAGGCTTACGTTCGGCTGCTCGGCCATGGAAATGAATGAAGCTCCCAACGAACAGTTATTGTGCTGCCGTTGCTTCCAGAGGCAGTTTGTAACTCGATAGTGAGTGTTGCAACCGAGGACAGACAATTTTTACTCATTTCAGAACTGGACAGTCCCATTTTTTTTAAAATATTTTTTTATTTTTCACCTTTATTTAACCCACCTACCCCGGGCGCCGAAGACGTGGATGTCGATTAAGTGTTATGATTAAAATTATTAAAAGACGAAAAAGCAATTGTGTTGAATTGTGTTCGGGAAAAAAGAACATAGAGTTGGTTTTAAAAAGGAGTGTTAATATTTCCTTTAGTACCGAAATCTATAAGTGTCTGTCCGACATCTCAACTTACCCCATACCTGCCAAGAGACCACTTCTTTAGACAAAATATATTTTCAAAACTGTGATGTGGAATTCTAATCATTTCCAGGGATACACAATATCCTGAAATATAAGTAGATATCTTTGTTAGGAACATGATGCACCACTGTCAGAGAAACAAGATGTCCCACTGTCAGAGAAACAAGATGTCCCACTGTCAGAGAAACAAGATGTCCCACTGTCAGAGAAACAAGATGTCCCACTGTGAGAGAAACAAGATGTCCCACTGTCAGAGAAACAAGATGATGTCCCACTGTCAGAGAAACAAAATGTCCCACTGTCAGAGATACAAGATGATGTCCCACTGTCAGAGAAACAAGATGATGTCCCACTGTCAGAGAAACAAGATGATGTCCCACTGTCAGAGAAACAAGATGATGTCCCACTGTCAGAGAAACAAAATGTCCCACTGTCAGGGAAACAAGATGTCCCACTGTCAGAGAAACAAGATGTCCCACTGTCAGAGAAACAAGATGATGTCCCACTGTCAGAGATACAAGATGATGTCCCACTGTCAGAGAAACAAGATGTCCCACTGTCAGAGAAACAAGATGATGTCCCACTGTCAGAGAAACAAGATGATGTCCCACTGTCAGAGAAACAAAATGTCCCACTGTCAGAGATACAAGATGATGTCCCACTGTCAGAGATACAAGATGTCCCACTGTCAGAGAAACAAGATGATGTCCCACTGTCAGAGATACAAGATGTCCCACTGTCAGAGAAACAAGATGATGTCCCACTGTCAGAGAAACAAGATGTCCCACTGTCAGAGATACAAGATGTCCCACTGTCAGAGAAACAAGATGATGTCCCACTGTCAGAGATACAAGATGATGTCCCACTGTCAGAGAAACAAGATGTCCCACTGTCAGAGATACAAGATGATGTCCCACTGTCAGAGATACAAGATGTCCCACTGTCAGAGAAACAAGATGATGTCCCACTGTCAGAGATACAGGATGTCCCACTGTCAGAGAAACAAGATGATGTCCCACTGTCAGAGATACAAGATGATGTCCCACTGTCAGAGAAACAAGATGTCCCACTGTCAGAGATACAAGATGTCCCACTGTCAGAGAAACAAGATGATGTCCCACTGTCAGAGATACAAGATGATGTCCCACTGTCAGAGAAACAAGATGTCCCACTGTCAGAGATACAAGATGTCCCACTGTCAGAGAAACAAGATGATGTCCCACTGTCAGAGATACAAGATGATGTCCCACTGTCAGAGATACAACATGATGTCCCACTGTCAGAGAAACAAGATGTCCCACTGTCAGAGAAACAAGATGATGTCCCACTGTCAGAGAAACAAGATGTCCCACTGTCAGAGATACAAGATGTCCCACTGTCAGAGAAACAAGATGTCCCACTGTCAGAGATACAAGATGATGTCCCACTGTCAGAGATACAGGATGTCCCACTGTCAGAGAAACAAGATGATGTCCCACTGTCAGAGAAACAAGATGATGTCCCACTGTCAGAGAAACAAGATGTCTGCCAACTTTGGATCTTGGTCTCAGCTGTGTCTTGTTTGTCTGTTCACCAGAACTCAGTTTGAAGCTTTGGAGAGGAAGAATATGTGGGACTATTTCAAACAATACATTTCCCCCCTCCTCCCTCCCCTCCAGTCAGCTTGTTCACTAGAGACAAGGACAGACACTCATGCACACGTATATACACACATCACACAACAACACACACACACACACACACACACACTGCAACCATATTCTCCCACTTAGCATCTAATTTGTAGCCATACGAGGGGAGGGTCCCAAGACTTTCCTTCTGACCTTTCTCAGTGTTCTAGAATATGCCAGAATGTTCCAGAATGTTGCCATCCTCTCTCTTTAAAGGGTCAGTGCAGTCAAAAACAATATAGATTCCCCCCCCCCCCCCCCCCGTGTTTATAGGTTGGAATAATACTATGAAATTGTGGAAATTATGATAATGCCCTTTTTAGTGTAAGAGCTGTTTGAAAAGACAGCGTGTCTTGCATGAGTAGGTTTTAGTGGTGACATCACCAGGAGGTATAAGTTATTGGACCAATAACAAAACCCTCCTCTCTGCCAATAACATTTGGTTGTCAGGTTACACATTCCTCCCATTAGGGCCCTCACTCAGACCACTCCCAGACAGTCCTAGCAAAACAATTCTTGAGAAATAGCATTTTGCTATTTAAGCTTTATTGTTTATTTTTGACAATTTTATTTGAAAACAATCACAGTAATGTACTTAATTGTTACCCAGAAATAATTTGGTATTGAGATGAAAATGGCTGCATTGGGCCTTTAACACCACTATGAGAGAATGACTCCACACTAATTCCTCTGGTCTTCTTCCTCCTCCTCCTCCTCCTCCTCCCCTGATTTTCAAAGGACCAGAACATCAGGCAATGGCCATGCTGTCTTTCAACTCCTCCTCCTCCTCTTTATCCCTTCATCCTTCATCCCTCCTTCTCTCTCTCTCTCTCTTTCTCTCTCTCTTCTGATGAGAAAGTCTTAGCTGTGACTGGTTTGTGGTCATCAGAGAGAGAGAGAGAGAGAGAGAGACAGAACAGAGAGACAGAACAGAGAGAGAGAGAGAGGGAACAGAGAGA
The DNA here is from genome assembly GCF_965601325.2 of Salmo salar. Lineage (NCBI taxonomy): Eukaryota > Metazoa > Chordata > Actinopteri > Salmoniformes > Salmonidae > Salmo > Salmo salar. The sequence goes on from NC_138297.1 coordinate 5,780,870, forward strand.
CAGAACAGAGAGAGAGAGAGAGAGAGGGAACAGAGAGGGAGAGAGAGAGAGGGAGAGAGAGAGAGAGGGAACAGAGAGAGAGAGAGAGAGAGAGAGAGAGAGAGAGAGAGGGAACAGAGAGGGAGAGAGAGAGAACAGAGAGAGAGAGAGGGAACAGAGAGGGAGGGAGAGAGCGAGAAAGAGAAGGAGGAATATTGGAAGCTGTACGCATCGTTACAAGCCATCAGGATGCAAGTTTTCAATTTGTGGTAATTACTACAAGCTGAGAGGAGAGGGCGTAGATGGTGAAAGGGTTGTTTAAAGTCTTGTCTTGGGGGAGAAGGGGGGAGGGGTGGCAGGTTTACAGGACCCTAAGATTTGGGACCCCACTTGGTCATGGGTCGTCCCTGAACCCTGACACAGTGGTCAGATTGTGATGTTGGACCATGACGAAGGACCGTGACGAAGGACCCTGACGAAGGACCGTGGATCATCTGTTTCTGACTCAGCAATAAAACTGTGTCTCCGCTCTCATCTCAACTCTTTTCCAAGGAGGAAGTAAAAGCGTTGTGTCACGTTTACATTTTTTCCCGCACAATGTCACTAACTGTGAGAGGTGAACGTGTGCCGTCACGTGTTGTCCCCATCTGTTACTCTGTTTAGCTCCTCTGATGATCCAGGTGAGAGCTGAATGGCTGACGTAAATCTGAAAACACTCACAGACAAAGAAGTGTGGGATCAACATATACCGGTAGTTGAGCAGGTCACCTGAGGTCAGTCTCCCCTTCTCATTGAGCAGGTCACCTGAGGTCAGTCTCTTCTTCTCATTGAGCAGGTCACCTGAGGTCAGTCTCTTCTTCTCATTGAGCAGGTCACCTGAGGTCAGTCTCTTCTTCTCATTGAGCAGGTCACCTGAGGTCAGTCTCTTCTTCTCATTGAGCAGGTCACCTGAGGTCAGTCTCTTCTTCTCATTGAGCAGGTCACCTGAGGTCAGTCTCTTCTTCTCATTGAGCAGGTCACCAGAGATCAGTCTCTTCTTCTCATTGAGCAGGTCACCTGAGGTCAGTCTCTTCTTCTCATTGAGCAGGTCACCAGAGATCAGTCTCCTCTTCTCATTGAGCAGGTCACCAGAGATCAGTCTCCACTTCTCCAATAAACAGAGGGATTTTTGTTCTGTCCTTCTTGCTCCTTCCCTCTCTTTCTCTCCCACTCTTTCCCTTCTACTCCATCTCCCTTACCCCCTCTTTACTTTTCACCCCTACCCTGCTCTCTCTCTTCACTCCGTCTGCCTCTATGTTCCCTTTCACTTCCTCTCTCTTCTCTCTCTTCTCTCTCTTTTCTCTCCGTCTGCCTCTCTCTCTTCTCTTTCTCTTCCTCTCTCTTCTCTCTTCTCTCTCTTCTCTTCGTCTGCTTCTCTGTCCTCTCTCTCTTCCGCTCTCTTCTCTCCGTCTGCCTCTCTCTTCTCTATCTTCTGCTTCTCTGTCCTCTCTCTCTTCTCTTTTCTATTTTCTGAGACAGCAGAAAGGTTAGTTATGGAAATATGAAACAGGAGGTAAAACTCTCCAGACATATCTTAACTACTCTACGGCTGAGCACGCACACACACACACACACACACACACACACACACACACACACACACACACACACACACACACACACACACACACACACACACACACACACACACACACACACACACAGACACACCCAGACACACACACCCAGACACACATACACTCAGACACACACACACACACACACACACACACACACACACACACACACACACACACACACACACACACACACACACACACACACACACCTCAGACACACACACACACTCAGACACACACACACTCAGACACACACACACACACACACACACACACACACACACACACACACACACACACACACACACACACACACACAAAAACACACACTCAGACACAAACACACACTCAGACACACACACACACAAACACACACTCAGACACACACACAAACATGCACTCAGACACACACACACACACAAAAACACACACTCAGACACACACACACACCTTCTCCTGTGTCTCTGTGTAACCGGGCCGTATGACCGTTAAGCTAATTACCATCTCCGCTCTGTCTCTCGTTAGATGCTGTGTGTGTGTGTGTGTGTGTGTGTGTGTGTGTGTGTGTGTTGTGTGTGTGTGTGTGTGTGTGTGGTGTGTGTGTGTGTGTGTGTGTGTCAAATCAAATTGTATTGGTCACATACTCATGGTTAACAGATGTTAATGCGAGTGTAGCAAAATGCTTGTGCTTCTAGTTCCGGCAATGCAGTAATATCTAAACAAGCAATCTAAGAAATTCACAACGACTACCTTATACACACAAATGTAAAGAAATGAATAAGAATATATACATGAACTCAGCAAAAAAAGAAACGTCTCTCACTGTCAACTGTGTTTACTTTCAGCAAACTTAACGTGTGTAAATATTTGCATGAACATAACAAGATTCAACAACAGACATAAACTGAACAAGTTCCACAGACATGTGACTAAAAGAAATGGAATAATGTGTCCCTGAACAAAGGGGGAGTCAAAGGCACCTGCAAGTTCCCGTACATTTCTGGGGGGAATGGCCCTAGACCTCACCCTCCAATCCAGCAGGTCTCAGACGTGCTCAATGGGATTGAGATCCGGGCTCTTCGCTGGCCATGGCAGGACACTGACATTCCTGTCTTGCAGGAAATCACGCACAGAACGAGCAGTATGGCTGGTGGCATTGTCATGCTGGAGCGTCATGTCAGGATGAGCCTGCAGGAAGGGTACCACATGAGGGAGGAGGATGTCTTCCCTGTAACGCACAGCGTTGAGATTGCCTGCAATGACAACAAACTCAGTCTGATGATGCTGTGACACACCGCCCCAGACCATGACGGACCCTCCACCTCCAAATCGATCCCGCTCCAGAGTACAGGCCTCGGTCTAACGCTCATTCCTTCGACGATAAACGCGAATCCGACCATCACCGCTGGTGAGACAAAACCCCGACTCGTCAGTGAAGAGCAGTTTTTGCCAGTCCTGTCTGGTCCAGCGACGGTGGGTTGTGCCATAGGCGACGTTGTTGCCGGTGATGTCTGGTGAGGACCTGCCTTACAACAGGCCTACAAGCCGTCAGTCCAGCCTCTTTCAGCCTATTTCGGGACAGTCTGAGCACTGATGGAGGGATTGTGCATTCCTGGTGTAACTCGGGCAGTTGTTGTTGCCATCCTGTACCTGTCCCGCAGGTGTGATGTTCGGATGTACCGATCCTGTGCAGGTGTTGTTACACATGGTCTGCCACTGCGAGGACGATCAGCTGTCCGTCCTGTCTCCCTGTAGCACTGTCTTAGGCGTCTCACAGTACGGACATGGCAATTTATTGCCCTGGCCACATCTGCAGTCCTCATGCCTCCTTGCAGCATGCCTAAGGCACGTTCACGAAGATGAGCAGGGACCCTGGGCATCTTTCTTTTGGTGTTTTCAGAGTCAGTAGATAGGCCTCTTCAGTGTCCTAAGTTTTTATAACTGTGACCTTAATTGCCTACCGTCTGTAAGCTGTTAGTTTCATAATGACAGTTCCACAGGTGCATGTTCATTAATTGTTTATGGTTCATTGAAGCATGTTTAAACCCTTTACAATGAAGATCTGTGAAGTTATTTGGATTTTTACGAATTATCTTTGAAAGACAGGATCCTGAAAAAGGAATGTTTATTTTTTTGCTGTGTTTATAAATATATGGATGAGCGATGGCTTTGCGGCACAGGCAAGATGCAGTAGATGGTATAGAGTATAAACATATGAGGTGAGTAATGTAGGATATGTAGACATTATTAAAGTGGTGTTATTTAAAGTGACTAGTGACACCTTTGTTAAATCCATTAATTTAAGTGGCTAGAGATTTGAGTCAGTATGTTGTCAGCAGCCTCTCTGTGTTAGTGATGGCTGTTTAACAGTCTGATGGCCTTGAGATGGAAGCTGTTTTTCAGTCTCTCGGTCCCAGCTTTGATGCACCTGTACTGACCTCGCCTTCTGGATGATAGCGGGGTGAACAGGCAGTGGCTCGGGTGGTTGTTGTCCTTGATGATCTTTTTGGCCTTCCTGAGACATCGGGTGGTGTAGGTGTCCTGGAGGGCAGGCAGTTTGCACCCGGTGTTGCATTGTGCAGACCGCACTACCCTTTGGAGAGTCTTGCGGTTGTGGGTGGAGCAGTTGCCGTACCAGGCGGTGATACAGCCCGACAGGATGCTCTCAATTGTGCATCTGTAAAAGTTTGTGAGGGTTTTAGTTGACAAGCAGAATTTCGTCAGCCTCCTGAGGTTGAAGAGGCGCTGTTGCCCCTTCTTCACCACGCTGGCTGTGTGGGTGGACCATTTAATTTTATCCATGATGTGTACACCGTGGTACTTAAAACTTTACACCTCCTTCACTACTGTCCCGTCGATGTGGATAGGGGGATGCTCCCTCTGCTGTTTCCTGAAGTCTACGATCATCTCCTTTCTTTTGTTGATGTTGAGTGAGAGGTTATTTTCCTGACACCACACTCCCAGGGCCCTCACCTCCTCTCTGTAGGCTGTCTCGTCATTGTTGGTAATCAGGCCTACCACTGTAGTGTTGTCTACAAACTTGATGATTGAGTTGGAGGCGTGCATGGCCACGCAGTCATGGGTGAACAGGGAGTACAGGAGAGGGCTGAGAACGCACCCTTGTGGGGCCCCGTTGTTGAGGATCAGCGGGGTGGAGATGTTGTTTCCTACCCTCACCACCTGGGGGGCACAGGGCGGGGTCGAGACCCAGGGTCTCGAGCTTAATGACAAGGTTGGAGGGTACTATGGTGTTAACCTCTATGGGCTAGGTGGGACGCTTGCGTCCCACCTACGTAACAGCCACTTGCAGCCTGTGGCGCGATTTTCAAAACCTTAAAAATCCTATTACTTCAATTTCTCAAACATATGACTATTTTACAGCTATTTAAAGACAAGACTCTCGTTAATCTAACCACACTGTCCGATTTCAAAAAGGCTTTACAACGAAAGCAAAACATTAGATTATGTCAGCAGAGTACCCAGCCAGAAATAATCAGACACCCATTTTTCAAGCTAGCATATAATGTCACATAAACCCAAACCACAGCTAAATGCAGCACTAACCTTTGATGATCTTCATCAGATGACAACCCTAGGACATTATGTTATACAATACATGCATGTTTTGTTCAATCAAGTTCATATTTATATCAAAAACCAGCTTTTTACATTAGCATGTGACTAGCATGTGACTAGCATTCCCACCGAACACAGCCGTTGAATTTACTAAATTACTCACGATAAACGTTCACAAAAAGCATAACAATTATTTTAAGAATTATAGATAAAGAACTCCTCTATGCACTCGATCTGTCCGATTTTAAAATAGCTTTTCGGTGAAAGCACATTTTGCATATCTCAGTAGATAGCCCAGCATCACAGGGCTAGCTATTTAGACACACAGCAAGTTTAGCACTCACCAAAGTCAGATTTACTATAAGAAAAATGTTATTACCTTTGCTGTCTTCGTCAGAATGCACTCCCAGGACTTCTACTTCAATAACAAATGTTGGTTTGGTTCAAAATAATCCATAGTTATATCCAAACAGCGGCGTATTGTTTGTGCGTTCAAGACACTATCCGAAAGGGTAAATAAGGGTGACGAGCATGGCGCAATTCGTGCCAAAAAAATTCTAAATATTCCATTAACGTACTTCGAAGCATGTCAACCGCTGTTTAAAATCTATTTTTATGCCATTTTTCTCATAAAAAAGCGATAATATTCCAACCAGGAATCTGCGTTTAGGTAAACAGACGAAAGAAAATAAAGCATGGGGTCGACTCGGGCACGCGCCTAAGCCCATTGTCCTCTGATCGGCCACTTGCCAAAAGCGATAATGTGTTTCAGCCAGAGGCTGCCTCGATATCGTTCAGCTTTTTCCCGGGCTCTGAGAGCATATGGGAGCCGTAGGAAGTGTCACATTAGAGCAAAGATCCTCAGTCTTCAATAAAAAGAGCCAAGATGAAACACAACTTGTCAGACAGGCCACTTCCTAAATGGAATCTTCTCAGGTTTTGGCCTGCCATTTGAGTTCTGTTATACTCACAGACACCATTCAAACAGTTTTAGAAACTTTAGGGTGTTTTCTATCCAAAGCCAATAATTATATGCATATTCTAGTTACTGGGCAGGAGTAGTAACCAGATTAAATCGGGTACGTTTTTAATCCGGCCGTGTCAATACTGCCCCCTAGCCCTAACAAGTTAAAAAGTTAAAATGTTTTACTCACGTTGGCCGAAGAGAGCCCACAGGCTTTGGTGCACTACTCTTAGTCTAGTACCCATGATGCACTGCTTTTAGTCCAGTACCCATGATGCACTGCTCTTAGTCCAGGACCCATGATGCACTGCTCTTAGTCCAGGACCCATGATGCACTGGGAGGTTTTTCATTTTCTCTGGCTTGCTAATGGTTCTTTAATCAAACACACATACACACAAAAATGCACACACACACACACACACACACAAAGACAACACACACACTGCTGGCTAACAGTTCTTAAACCAAACAAGATAAATCAATTCCGGGAGC